>NW_017728944.1:1517952-1633638 GCF_001723895.1 Crocodylus porosus
TACTGTTTTTAACAGGTATTGGTTGCTCTGAACATCACAAAAAGAGAAATACGATCCTAGCTAAGCATGTAAGAAGCCTTTAAAAATAACCACCTCAAAATATAATATCCTTAAAAGAGCAAAGGAAAATTAGCAGTTATATATTTTTTTTCTTATTTTAGGCATTGAAAACTGAACCTGTTAAATGTTAGTTATTGCTTCCCCAAACTTGCATTCCCTGCAGTGAAGATAGTTCAGGATAAGTTCCTCCTCTGAGGAGCCCTGAGTCTTTCTTGTGGACTTCTAGCTTTTTTTCACTGGCAGAAAACTACTTCTTCCTACATTCCAAGTCTCCCTTCTCCCCTATCCCCAAATTGCAGCACAAAATGGAAGCCAACAAACTAAAGAAATGCGCCTTGCTAATGAGGAAAACATACTGCTGTTAATATTTCCTGTGACCCTTCAAACTAATTTCAGTTTAGGAGGGAATGTAGATTCTTTCATCAGGAGGAGAAAGTAGCAAATACAGTGACCTGTGTTCTTTGTAGAACCTAAGGAAATATACCCTTACAGCTAGAGCTGGAAGAAAGAATTTTAGTAATTATCATTTGAGGTGGACTGCACACTACTAAATATTAATGTGAGACACTGAATTGTGTGTAATCATTGGGAGGCCCCAGAGTGCAGCATACTGCCACAGTTTAGAGTTGTCCAAAGGCTACAAATTGTGATGAGAGGGTCACTGTTTCTTCTTTGAATAATTTTCCTAATGATTAGAACAGAGACTAGGAATCCAGACTCACGGGGCCTAGTTCTACCTTTGCCACTACCATCCTGAGTGACATGGACAAGTCATTTCACTAGTGTACTTCTCACTTTCCAGCTTCCAAATGTGGCAACAGTGCCTCACAATCTCACCTATGAAATGTCTGTCTTCTGAAATCCCCAAAGCAATTATGAAAGTGAGGAGCTACAAGTTTTTTGTGTTTTGTTGTGTATTCAGCATTGATTCTGAGAGCTCTGTTGCTAATAACTGTTAGCAATAGCCAGTTTCCTGGAACAAATTAGATACGAGATTTCTAATTTTCCTTTCTCCAGAGGTTTCTCAGTTAGCACAACTTTGCAGCAGATAAATTAATCTGCTGTAGTGTCCTTTGGATTTCTTCAGTGAGCCATCTCCACTGACTCCTCTGTCTAAATCCTCTGGCTTGACAGCTAGCATTTTATATTTCCAGTCTCCTGCATTAGAAATACACTAGAAAGAGCCTTGAAAGTTTGTAAGATTGTCCATTTCTCTCTTTTTTAAGTACTGTAAAGTTGGCCATCTCTAGTATGGTGTTTAACTTCAGGGATGCTGTGCATGGATAAAACTCAATACCTTGTCAGCCAGAGGTAAAAATATTCAGTGAACATTCCAGAGTGGGGAAGGCTTCACAAATTTTCTGTGTGCATTTACTTCTCAGGTATCTTTTTGAGGCAGCTAGCAGTGACAGAAGCTAATATTGTACATTAAGAGCAATTTCTTCATTGATGGAATGAATTGGTTGCAGCTGCATTTGGTTCCATGTTTAGAGTTAATTTTTCCCACATCTTCTTAAAAGTTCAGTTAGGAAAATTCCACAAGTGTCATCTATAGGTTCAATGAAAACATGATATTGGCTTTTTCAACTGTGGCTTTGCAGTGAGATACAGAAGGTGAAGCCCTATTCAAATGGTGAAATGTGTACATATAGTTGAGACAGTAAAACTTATTACCCAGATTCCCCTGAAGAGGACATACAAGCTTGAGGCATAATGCCAGCTTGATTCTAAACAAAATTAGCATAAATACTGAAGACAGGCTGAAATAATTCTTAACTTCTTTTACATTAATATAATTATTAATAGGCCCTAAAGATAGGGTCCACTTCTAGTCCCAGTATCCTTTGCCCACTGGATTCATAAGTATTGTGGTGTTTAGTGGAAAACTTTACAAGAGGTCGTTTTCTTCCTCCCAGTTTGTTTTTGAAGTAGTTACATCTTTATAAGGTTCTATTTAAAAAAAAAAAAAAAGAGGGGGGAACTTTCTCCTTTGTAGGCATACTAGTCTTGTACTGCAACTCAGGGTTAAAAATATTTTGCAACCAGTTTTAGATGGTTCTGAGCATGTGTGTTCTCTGTGCAGCGTGGAAAGGGAGTGTTTCTTGACCATGTCCTAAAATAATGCACTCTTTTCTTTGATTAGGGAATTGAGCTGGAATAAATTGCAGGTTAAAAATCAGATTTGAGCATGGGTTTAGCTACACTTTGTATAGGGCCTGCTTTTAAAGTGGTTTTGCTGTCTCAGTAACGTGACCTTTAGGATCCATTAAATCCACCATATATATTTCATTTCATAATGCACACACTGATGGTTTCCAGGATCATAGTTTTTCTTGAAGAGAAGGAAACATCATTTATATGTTAAAAACTTTTTCATTTGCAAATTGGAAATGCCTATTTCTGGCTTCTCTTTGGTCTTTCAGAATCAGTCTCTATCCCTGTTCTCCAGTTAGCTCAGAGGAATTGCAGACTTATGTCCACTCCAAGTTCCCCTCCCATTTACTTCCTATGAAGTCATTTTTTACCTTGCTTCTGACTTGTATTACAATTTAGCCTTTCTGATTTGTTTTTGTATCTTTCCACATATAATAAACTGAAATCCACTTATTATGAACTTAGATTTATAGAATCTCTGAACAGGGCTAAGGTCTGTGATTGGTTTTCTTGACCCTCAACATGCAGGTTGCAATTCTGGTAATAGTGAAACCTCAGTGAGTAATGAGGATGGGGAGGAATTGGCCTACCAAGGAGAATGTTGCATTGTAGTACCTCTGATCAACCCGACAGGGTTGTATAAAACACTTCACAAGCACCAGTCAAATCTTATTGTACTTCTGTATTTCTGTATAGAACTGCTGTAAAAGATTTCTGAAGTATCAGTTCATCCTCTCATTTGAAGTCCTCATTAAAGTACTGAGTACCTGTGATCTCTTCTTTAATTTAAGGTTTTCTGGTCGTCATCTTGCATTTCTGTTTGCACTGTTTAATATATAAGCAGCAGGATCCTTAACTTTGCAAGTTGCCTAGATGTTGACAAATATTAGAAGTTTAAAGTCTCAATCAAACTGGTGCTGTTAAATTTCCCTGGAAAGGCTTTGGGTCCTACTAAAAAGTTCAGTCAAGAAGCTGTGAATGCTCTCGTCTCTAAAGAGAACTGTTGATTTTTGGTTAATTTTAGTAATGAACCAAGTATGTATGGACTGTGCTGCATTTAATTTGTTCTGCTTTCTCTGCAGGAAGTCTGTAAAGTCCCGAAGTCGAAGTCCTGCGTATTCAAGGCACGCGTCATCTCACAGTAAAAAGCAGAGATCTGGTTCACGCAGTCGCCATTCCAGCATATCGCCTGCTAGACTACCGTTGAACTCTAGTCTGGGCGCAGAGCTCAGCAGGAAGAAAAAGGAGCGAGCTGCTGCAGCAGCAGCAGCAGCAAAGGTAGATGGGAAGGAGGCAAAGGGTTCACCTGTCTTCACGTCTAGAAAAGAAAACAGCTCATCCGAGGTAAAGGAGTTGGGGACGGAGCCAAAAAAGGTAACCAAAATAATTAAATCAGAGAAGTCATCCTCAGATACAGAACTGGTTAACTTGATACATGTGAATGCAGAGACTAAAACATCAGTAGAGACAAAAATCAAGGCAGAAGAGAACTCTGAGAGGAAGCATCCCCCTCCAGTTAAAGATTCAAAAACAATGGGGAAAAAAGATTTGAAGCCAGTAGTAGTGAAAGAGGAGATCGTGACTCCAAAAGAGACTGAGCCAACAGAAAAGGAAAACCCATCCTTGCTGCCCTTGATCAAATCGCCTCAACCTCCTCCTCTACCGACAACCACCCCGCCACCTCAGACTCCACCATTGCCCCCTTTGCCTCCATCACCTGCTGTTCCACCTATGCCACCCTCGCAGGTGACTCCTGTTCAGGTCCCTACATCAGTCCCAGCCTCTTTGCCATCTTTGTCCCACCCACGGACATCTGCTTTATCCACTCAGGCCAACTCTCAGCCCTCTGTCCAGGTCTCCACGAAAACACAAGTGTCTGTAACAGCTGCTATCCCACACCTGAAGACTTCAACTTTGCCTCCACTCCCGCTCCCTCCCATTTTAGTTGGGGAAGATGACTTAGATAGGTAAGGTCATGCAAAAAATTGTTTAGCATGGATTTAAAGTTGTAGACTGACATTAACTGAGAAGAACTTTTATATTTAGCTTGATGATTCCTAGCTTACTTTGTCTGTGTTGCCTAGAAAACACCTACCCTTACACTTAGGTCTGTTGATAACTGTACCATCTTACTTGAATGAGGAGGGTAGTAACACACTGGAACTGGTTATCCAGAGAGGTGGTGGAAGCACCGTCCTTTGAGGTTTTCAAAGCCCAGCTACACGAAACTTTGGCTGAGATGATTTAGTTGGGGTGGTCCTGCTTTGTGGGGGGGGTGTTAGACTAGATGATCTCCCCTGAGGTCCTTTCCAACCCTAACTTTCTATGATTCTATGACTCCAAGTTTGCAATCAAATGATTTGTCTCATGGTCACCCATGTTGTCTTGTTCTCTCCTTCTAGAGTAACTGTGTTGTGGGGGTTTATGATTCTGCACTAACATTTTATATATAATTTCAGTTGAGAAGAGAAGTTTGGAGAGTTGTAAAATAACAGTTTAAAAAAATGGTGCTTTTACAATGTATTGGTCCTTTAGGCCATGCCTTTGCATGTTGTTCCATCTGGAAGGACTGCTATTTAATTGTAATGGCGCCTCATTTGCATCCCTCTGCACTGGAGCAACCTACAAGAGTAGATCTTGGGTTACTATTAAAACAGTGCTTGAAAAAGCTGTGTTAAGCTCATAGTAAACTTCATGTCAGCAGTTCAAGACACTGACACAAAATAGGGGCAATCCAAAGCAAGTCCTTGGTACACATGGATCTCTTCTACCTGAGAAAACTACATTGGTGTATAATAAACAGGCTTTTCTTAAGTTGGCTGCTAGCTGACTCAGACTAAACTAAGTGCTGTGTAAAAGCTAGGCATTTTTATTGTTTAAACTAAAGTGTGCCCACATAGGAGGTTTGTATTGACCTAACTAAATACATTTAAGTACCAGCTGAAATTTTCTCATGTCAAAAAGGCCTTAGGTAAAATGGGAATTTTTGACAGTAAGTAACAGATGTAGGCAGAGGATGGTTAGGAGTGAACAAGTCATGGATAGCATTGGTGGATTTAATGGTTATATTTCTGCAATGCACCTTGTAGTTCTATATACAATATGTCTTTTACATATGCTGGATATTTATTAAGGGGGAACTGATACAGAATTTTGGGGCATATCATCTTATACCAGTCTGATTTCCAGTACTTGCCCAGCTGCTTGAAGAGCTGCGTGCAGCTGGTAAGTCTGGTGGGAGGGAAGGGGCGTGGTGGGGAGGGCAGGTCAAGCCCCCTGCAGTGAGGAAGGAGTGGGACTGGGGCTGGGGCAAGCACTGCCCAGCTGGGGTGGGGCAGGCACAGGATGGGGAAGGGGTGGGCAGCTCCTGCCGCTGCGTGTCACTTGTGTGGGAGCTGTTGGTCCGGCGGCTCATCCGGCGCTTGCCCGCTCATCCAGCGGCTCCCGCTGCTTGTCTGGGAGGGCATGGGAGGTGGAGAGGAGTGTGCCCCTGGATCTGTGTGGGGCAGGGTGGAGTGGGCTCTTTCTGGTGGGGTGGGGCTGTGCTCGGGGTAGGTGGCAGCGGCACTGGGAGGAGACTACAGGGGGGCTATAGCCACCTCAGAATTTGCCATAGTGTGCCCCCACCTCCCAGCACCACTGCTGCCTGCCCTAGGCACAGACCTGCCACACTGGGAAGAGCTTGGTGCAGCCCGGGTCCCAGCCCGCTCTGCACAGATCTGAGGGCACGTGCCCCACTCCCTCCATGCCCTCACAGACAAGTAGCAGCAGGAGCTGCCGGACGAGCCGCTAGACCAGTGGCTCCCACACAAGCAGCACGCAGCAGTGGGAGACGCACCCCCCAGAAGAGCCACAGCTCCATCCTGCCCCGCCCTGGTTGGGCAGCGCTTGCCTCAGCCCCACTCCTCCCTCACCGTAGGGCCCTTGATCTGCCTTTCCCCTTCCCTTCCACCACACCAGACTTACCAGCTGCATGCTGCTCTCCAAGCCGCTAGGCTGTGCTTCTCACTGCCTATGTGCTGTGCTGCAGTTGTGCTTATGCACAGGCCATATATCAGCTAAATTATTGGCCATATTAAGCTGATTTCCAATACAGACTCTTTTCTTTATATCACTGCCGATTCAATATTAGACCAATGTATCGGTGCACCTCTATTTGTGCTGGTACATCATTTTAATTACACAGGGTGAGGGGATCCTTTGCCTTTCAACTCTGAGCACAGCATGCAGACTTGGTCCTTTCCCAAATGGTTGTAACACTGACTACTGCACCAGTAATTTGTCAAGTCTAAATTAATTAGCCAGTTTCCCAGGTGACCATAAATGCACACTTTTTATGTTGACAGAATTGATGTGTATTCATACAGATAAAGGAAGTATAGTCGGAGCCTTTTATTTTGTAGTGACTCAATGGATTATTGATGTTATCTAGCTCAGTGAATGATTGATTCCCTATTAGAACTTTGCTAATTTTAATTTTATTAATCTTGTTACTCTGTAGGTGACTCTCAAAAAAGTTTAGTTTCTCCTCACTTCGCAGTAAAGATGTACTGTACTGGCATATTCTGTTTTCAAACTTAATAATTTTACATAAAAAGCAAAATATTTCCTAAAATATCCTTACTTATTTGTTTGCCACTTAGGTGAACAAAATACTTTTTTTTGATTAGTTCACCTAATTTCCATTGTACTATCCAGGCATTAGCAAACTAGCAAAATACTTCTGTGTTTGTTGTCAATATAAAGTTAGACCTGTGTATGTTCAGGTTGTCTTTCATAAACCGTATTTGGTTTAAGATTTGTTGCATGCATGTCTATTTGGGTTCTTTTAGTGTTAGAAAGTGGAAAGAGTAGCCTTAATGTAGTGCATAGACTTATGCTTGTGTTGGAGAAACAAGGTCATCCATATAGTATATTACCTATCAAGTCAGTTCTGTTGTTAAAACAGCCTTGCAAAGTATTATATAACTTTTATATTTGTCCAGCTCACAGCATGCCTGTGATGATACAATAGTGATGTTTTACTTGTGTCCAGATAAATGGCTGAATAACGTTTTTCCCCCTAAGGTTGACTTTCAGCTTTGCATATTCTTCATTTTACTTTGTCCATCATTGTGTATTTCTGGAGCTATCCAAATTAATGACAAAATATATTTCTGTTCAGACTTTGATAAACACGTTCTCAAGCCCTCTCAAAAAAGGGAGAAGAAAGATCCTATTTTATTAGGTTG
The DNA here is from genome assembly GCF_001723895.1 of Crocodylus porosus. Taxonomy (NCBI): domain Eukaryota; kingdom Metazoa; phylum Chordata; order Crocodylia; family Crocodylidae; genus Crocodylus; species Crocodylus porosus. The sequence continues at coordinate 1,525,398 of NW_017728944.1, forward strand.
ACCCCAGGTATCAAGCTATCCAAATTTCCTGACCAATGGGAAAGATTGCACAGATTCTTACAGCATTTTATACCAGTACCCAATGAGTCCCACATTGGGCAGAATGTTGACAGAGAAACGTGGGCCAAGCTGAACAGATTGAGATCCGGATTCAGATGCTTCAAAAAAAACAAACAAACCAAAACCACATGACAAGATGAACTTCTTGGACAGCCCTCTATATGAATGCGGTGTCCAACAAATAACACGGCACTTAATCAAAAGCTGCATTCTTTACAAATGCCCAGATGGGGCAGATGGAATCCACACATTGAGCAATAATACCAGACAGTAGCTTATAGATTTGGAAGTTGATATCTGATGCCATATTAAGTTGGTAAGATTTAAATAGATTGCTTAATTTTGTCCAGTATGTGAAAGGAATACTTTCCCTCCCTGCAACTGAAGGCTATAGTGAGTATGACATTTGAAACCTATTCTGAGATGCTGAAGAGAAAAGCCTTTTTCTTCTTGCTTGCCTAAATTAAAAAAAGAAGACGCAACTTTTATGGTTTCTTCTGTAACTTTCCTAAGTGTTCACCTTTAAAGCTGAAGTACAGTATGAAACTTTTCATTCTGTAGGCAGAAAATTAAAAGGCAGTGAAAACAAAGGGTATAGATTGGAATGGCTTGTTCATTGTATGAGTTTGGTGGCTGACACAGAACTCTCTTAGGAATTTTGGGAGACAGCTGTGAGCTCCCCCAGTACTTAAAATATAGTACTAATATAAATCCTCAAAACAGTGAAACAGGTGTAGCTCTTTAAAAATAATATGCCTCTTGTGGGGGTTATCTTGTTTTTGTTTTGAAGCGGTGTAGTTTACAGTCACAGCTTTCTACTTCCACCTCAGCACAAGAATGTTGCATAACAGTATGGTGTTTCTTTAGGATAAAAAGAATGCCTTTGCAAAAGGTTTGACTGCCCTGGCTTTAATTAAATTTACATTGATAACCTAGGAGTACTCATTGATATGCAAACTACTCAGCAGCATTTAACTCCAATGTAGGTAACAACTGGCATCAGCCAGCAGACAGCAGCAGTGGATAAACTTATCTCCAAATCATGCATGGGGACATGCTTTCATCCTTCCCTAAAATCTCTCATAAAGAAATGGCTGTATTTTGGAAGAGACTCCAATTTAGGTTATTTTGGACTAAGATATAAGGAATAAGTACGAACAGTTCATAACATTAAATATCTAAACAAATGCTCTTCCACCAAAAGTAGGTGAAACTCTAAGTCAGAGAACAGCTGGCTCTTACAGCATTTTAAGCTGTGTAGACACTAGTTCTGAGTAAACAACAAAAATGCTCCTCAGACATCTCGTTTTAACTATTTAGTAAGTTTCTTAAGTATCCTCACCGGATATTTGGGAGTTCAGACTAGCATTTAGGTTCTGAGATACCATTTTGAGGTTTTTCTTATCAACCTTAACAATTACTATTTTTTTGCGTTGCTCAAATGACAAAAATGAGAACCATGTTGCTCTCTCTCAAAGTCTGTTGAAAGCTTGTAGTTGACTTTAGAGGAGGTGGGATCAAGCCCAGAGATCTTTCTCTCATGCTCATTATAAGCTATGAGAGTAACAATGGTTTTAGTGATGCCTGTCAGTAAAGATTTCCTCCTCTTCACTCCTGCAGTACTGAGAGAAGCAGGGCTTTGGTTAGTTAATAGCAGCTATGTGATGACTTCTGTAGTAGTGAAATGAAAATGTTTTTGTTGCCCATTCCTTTACTGAAACTGCCAGAACGTTGGTTCTATACAGGAACGTATGGCAGTGCAGCTAAATAAACCTGTATCTAACATTTGCATACCATTGTGACGCACTGTATTTTGCAACTGGTTTTCAGGGTTTTTGGGAAGTTACTAGGCAGTAAGAAAGTCAGGAAAATGGCCTGCTTCTATCAGTTTCTCTGTCTTGACTTTTTTTTTGTGCTAATGATCAAGAATAAGACCTGATGCCATGAAATCCCCTTGTCTAGCTCCCCAGAAAGAAAGGAATCTTGAAAGTATATTTATTAGAAGACAGTATTTCCCTTTTCTGTATAGATGTAGATTTTTATAGAGGCCAGTATTGCAAATAATGGTATCTTCCATACTGCTATTCAGTTTCACTTATGTTTTTTCCGGACTTCTTCCTGGCACCCAGCATGTGCACACTTAAAAAGAAATTAGGTTCTGGGTATATGGCTCCTGCTAGTCTCAAACTTCTTGGATCTGGTGGTAATGAAATAAAAGAAGAAAAGAACATTTGGTCTACATGCAACATGCAAAAGTTACTGTCCCCATAGTTCTGTCCTTACTGATGAGTTTAAAAGCAGCGTAGTGGAGAGATGTTAAATATTGGTTACACGTTGGAGATATGCAGTGCTCGTTCATAGATCATGCCTATAATTAAATTTTTAACAAGGGCTGGAGAGGAAGGGTAGAAATTGGCCAACGAATAGCAGGTTATATCCTAAACTTACTGCATTTTATGCAACTTCATAAAACTGCTCTACCAGTGAATAGAGAAACTCTTAGTTGCAAAGAGCTACTGGTCATTTTGAAGATTGCATATGTTAAAAAGCAACATAGCTTTGATTTTTAGAAAGATATTATAATAATTGGGTCCTGTATTTTTAAGTCTGGAGGTTTTGAGCTTAATCCCTCCCCCCACCACCTCCCATATTCATGTTTGAGCCTCTAAACTTTAGGCACTTAAACATTACACTTCTGGCCTCTAATCCTTTTGTTCTTTAATGTAAGCGGAAGGCTGAGCTTCACTTCTTATTAACTTGTAATTTTCTGGAGTTTAGTCCCAAGGAGATTGTTCCTCCAAAACCTGTGAAGAGAGAGAGAGAGCAGAGACCTCGGCACTTACTCACTGACCTCCCGCTTCCTCCAGAGCTTCTTGGAGGGGATCCATCACCCCCAGAGTCTCCAGAGCCAAAGGCAGCCACACCACCTCAACCACCATTCAAAAAGAGACCAAAGTAAGGGTCTTTATTTATTTACTTTTCTCCACACAGATTGCCTTCCCAAAACTGTTGTCTTATGATGATGATGGTTTTGCATTTGTATATCATCTTGCATTCAGACAAAACTTGAAGTCGTTTATAGTATATCCTAAATTGTATGTGGAAATTGTTATAACCACCACCAAAGTAGAATCACCTTTGTAGTTAAATCTGGCAGCTGTTTTAATAGTTTTCAACAACCTAAACATTTGTAATGTTTAGGTTGTGATGGCTCTGCTGAGGGTAATTTAAGAAAGCAATAATGCAGCTACACAGATTGGAATATGGGCATGACACTGCAGTTAATGCTACTGTGTCTGCATAAAATACTCTGGGATTCTTGATGAGAATAAGTGTTCGTGATCCTAGTTGTATGTAACTTCCAGAGGAATGTTATGTTCTACGGCCAAGGTTACTTCATTCCAGACTGATCTGTTTTATTGGAAATCGTTTGATTTAAGACTAACAGAATTTTGCCCACTGTAATCATAGAAAATTGCAATGGGAAGTGAAACCCAGATTGTTCTTGGCTTCTCTTTTCTGTATCTACTCTTTGTGCTCCTGTTTCACATCCACACCGCTGAAATTTTAAGGTCATTTTAAATGTTGAGTGTTTGTAGGGCTGCACCAAAAGAGATTGTTGGGGCCAAATAACGATAGTTGATTTTTAAGGAGGCATATTGGCTGATACCAATCTGATTTCCGATATGCAGCCCAGCAGCTTGAAGAGCAGTGTCCAGCTGGTAAGTCTGTGGTGTAAGGGGACAGGGAAAGGAAGGAGCATGGGTGGGGCAGATCAAGGCCCCTGTGGTAAGGGAGGGAGTGGAGCTGGGGTAGGGGCAGACATCACCCAGCTGGGGCCGGACAGGGCGTGGGACGGAGCCACGGCTCATCTAGGGGGCGTGGGGAAGGGGAAGGCAGCTCCTGCTGCAGTGTGTACCCTGGAGGGGATGTGCCCCCAGATTTGTGCAGAGTGGGGTGGGCTGGAGCTGGGGCTGCGTTGGGCTCTTCCTGCGAGGGGCTGGGCTGGGCTGGGCTGCACTCGGGCAGGTGGTGGCAGCACTAGGAATGAATTATGGGAGGGGCTGCAGGCACCTCAATTCACCGTAACCCCCTCTTCCCCCCAACTCTCCTCCCAGCTCCACTGCCACCCATCCCAAGTGCAGTCCAGCCTACAGTGAGAGTCCATCCTTGCCCCGCCTTGTGCAAATCGGGAGGCACGTGCCTGTCCCTGGTGTGTGCAGTGGGAGCCGCTCTTTCCCTCCCCATCCCTCCCTGCTGAACCGCAGCTCTGTCTCATGCCAGCCCCACTCCCTCTCACTGTGTGGGCCTTGATCTGCCCCACCTCGACACCACTTTCCTCCCCCCTCCCCTTCCACCGCAACAGACTTACCAGCTGAATGTAGCTCTCCAAGCTGCTGGGCTGTGCTTCTCGCCGCTTACGTCCTGCATTGCAGCTGTGCACAGGGCATCTATCCGCCACGTTATCAGCCACATCAGGCAAAAACGGATTTCGCTACAGTCAATTTTCTTTATATTGGTGCTAATTCAATATCAGACCATTGTATCGGTGCACCTCTAGTTGGTTGTCACATGCTGAAGAATAGAGTACTTTCCCCATGCACATGAAAAGAACCAAACCAGAGAGACTAAAATCAGGGAGAACAAGAGGGGACATGAAGTGGGATGTGTGCATCACACCCCAAATTGGGCCTGTCATTCAGACATGACAACAACACTTTGACAGGTCCTGTTGTCCTGTTACATGATCCTTATTGTGTGTTTAAAAAAAATAATAAAAAATCACTGGAGCATGCCATGTTTGACTCAAACCCTGTCTATTTTGGAAATTCCTTTCAACATTTTATTTAGCCTTTGCCTTGAAAACAGCACTTCATCTGAATTGGGAAAGGGCTTCTTGTCTTGAGATCAAAGCAGCCCAGTAGGAAGGAACCAGATACATACTACTCAGTGTCTAGAAAGCTGTTATTTAGGAAATGATAACATGCCTTTACCTGAGGCATTGGTAAAAAGTGATGGTCCTTTAACTTCCCTTCTGAGAATTATGAATTGACCAAGAAAATAAACATTCTTAGTGTCACATATATTTCCTTTTCTTGCACAAGGGGGAGGTAAGAAAATAATGATCATGTGTCCTACATCCAGATAGAAGTTGCCAAATGCTTTTCATCAGTTAAAAATATCAAAGAATTATGTTACAGGAAAGATGAGTTTGGCTCCTTTTCAAACCACTCTCAGGTGAAAAGCATAACAAGATCTTTATCAGAGAGCTTTCTCCATGCTTAAGGCAGGGATAAATTGATTAGTTTGAGCTATAGGCAAACTAGACAGTGGTGAATCGCATTAAAAACCTTTTGGTAGGGTGTGAATTTGATATGTTATAACCTTTAATTACTTTTTAGGTCTGTTGCTGTACATGGGAGAAATAAAGGGTGCCACTGAATTAATACAGTTAAGAATAATGCTTGTTAGGCTTCTACGGTTTGTAGAGGTCTGCTTTAATTGCAGGGATTGATGCTTTGGTGCTGTGGGTGTTTAAAATTCTGGCTTCAGGTTTGGTTGTGGTGGGCATCGTATGGTTTCTCTGTGTGTGAGGTGTAGGACTATGTAGTATAATTTAAATACTATGGGTGTAAGATTTCACAAAGCCATTTTTAACTGGAACTGGTTATGGAAGTACAGTAAAACTAGTCCATCTTTCAGAGTACTGACAAGCCTCATTTAAAACAGGTTGAAAATTATGAGTACAGTAGTTTGGCATTTTAAAATAAAGATGCTTGTGGTAGTTTAAACTTTGTGGTCTTTCCCAGTTATGAACACTTTAGTTTTAAAATTCTAAACCTTTCAATTTTCCCTTTCTCAGAATTTGTTGTCCTCGTTACGGTGAGAGGAGACAGACTGAAAGTGACTGGGGCAAGCGTTGCGTGGATAAATTTGATATTATTGGGATTATTGGAGAAGGAACATATGGGCAAGTGTACAAAGCCAAGGACAAAGATACAGGTAAAAATGGCGACTTTAAAAATTTCTTTTGGTGCTATTACAGTAAGTGAGCATAATCTATAGCTAGCTAATGAGAGCAGTACCACTAAAGACAGTAATGTCTCTAGGAGCCTAAAGAAGTTGGGTTCTTAAACCACAATGAAGTGATCCAAGCAAGAGAGTCAAACAAAGCCATGTCCAACCTGTTCTAAATTCATTTTTTTTCTGCCTGGCAATTGTAGCATCTTTGGGATGCCTTCTTTTGTGTTCGTAAATGAAGTTTTGATAATTCTGAATAATTTGCACGTATTTGCTTCCCACTCAGCACGTTTTTGGAGAAGATGGTGTTGTGTACAGTAATATCTCATATCACTGCTGCTTTTTACATAATACCTACAGGACACTTATTGTGATTTGTGAGGTATCGGAAATAATTGAACGAATGAATTATAATGTGATTGCATGAACAAACCTCCCATGATATGGGGTGCTTTGTAGTGTGTTGGCTCCATGGCCAGTAATGGCCCTCATATCTCCCAGGGAGTGCAGTTTGCACTTCAAGGATCTGTCATCCAAGGATCTCAATATCCTTTACAATACTGATTTTTCACAGCTCCGGTTTGTCTGAAAGCAGGATCTCCCCTTTAACAGATTAAGAAACAGATGCCTGTAGTTTGAATTGTCTTTTGGAAAGTAATAGTAAATCATCAACAGTGAGAATAGAAACCAGTGCCTCTGTCTCCTTATGATTACCATATTTACCTGAATCCAAGACTACTTTGAATTTAAGATGCCCCCAATAATTGGATTCTATATACTAAACCATTATAAATTTTCTTCAAATTTTCTAGACATTGGAGGATCATCTTAAATTTGTCTTGATTTGTGTCCCCCTACTGCTTCAGTGGGAAAGCAGCAGTGGGGGTGGTGTTGAGGTGGCCCTCTTGCCCCCTGCCCTACCTCTTCCCTATAACTTCTGCTGAACACCTCTTGTGTGTCTGTCCCTTCCCTTCCCCTGTTCTCCCCCCGTCCAATATGGCTTGGATTGGATTGGTGCTCACTCCTACCCTGGGGGCCTTCAAAAGGAGGCTAGATAATCACCTAGCCAGGGTCATTTGACCCCAGCATTCTTTCCTGTCCATGGCAGAGGGTTGGACTCGGTATAGTCGGAAGGGACCTGAGCAGATCATCAACTATGAAACTGTGGCTCCAGCTCCATTCCTCCTTGGGGCAGGGAGCCTGTGGAAGTGAAACCCCTGTTCAGCCATGAAGCAGTGTCCTGGGGCCAGAGCTGTGCCACTGCTGATTTGGCTGGGGGCAGGGAATGGAGTTTCTATGTGCTTCTTGCCCTTGGAATGAATGGAGCCCGAGCTGTACCTGATAGTAAAGATATGCAGGGGGGGTGGGGGGGAGGCTTCTGCTGTGGCTCTCGCCCCTATCAAGTCTCTGGGGCAGAGTCAGAGCTGCAGCAGCTGCGTCCTTCCCCTCCCTACCCCCCCCCCCGACTGTTTATTCCAATCCAAGGTGAGGTGTTCTTTTCTTTCCCCTATACTGAATGGCGTGGGGTTGGAGGGGGATACCTTGTCTTGTAGTCCAGTAAATACAGTAATTCCTAACAGCAGACTAGACTTCTTTCTTTTGAGTGGGGTTTTTTTCAGGCTAAATTAGTGAAATAGCATTCCTATGCTCAGAGCTTCAAGATGGAGATAAAATAGTGCAATGTAACACTTTTTTGATATGCTTTAGAACATTGATTTAAAAATATAAACTAAGCAATTGGAACCTAAGAACATCTGTGCTAATGCCACAAATCAAAACTGAATGAGTATTTTCCTTTAAGAAAATGAACAATAACCAAAAAGGTTGGAGAAGAGTTGTAAGACAGTGTCATTTACTTTATCTACTGTAGCTTTGACACTGACTTGTTCCAACAGGTGAGCTGGTTGCCCTAAAGAAAGTGCGGCTGGACAACGAGAAGGAGGGCTTCCCTATCACAGCCATCCGCGAAATCAAAATTCTCCGACAGTTGATCCATCGCAGTGTTGTTAATATGAAGGAAATTGTTACAGACAAAGAAGATGCATTAGATTTCAAAAAGGACAAAGGTATTGTTAGTTGCAGAGTGACTTCATGTTGGGGGGGCGGGGGGGGATACATGGTGAAAAGGGCAAGATTAAAGTGGCCACTATGCAACATACTTTTGGTGTGATTTAGATAGATCCCTACTTAATAGCATCTCCTTTCTTGCAAGCTTCAAGGGACTGAGAGCTGTTGTATCCATCAGAGGCTTTGCTGAAATAGCTATACTGACTGAATTATACTGGCAAAGCTGCCTTGTAGGGATATAAGTTATACCAGTAGGGGAGTTTTGGCTGGTATACTCTATCTCTGCTAGGAGGCCCTACCAGTCTTGCACATTGCTTGGGCGGGGGTCGGGCAACCTTTTTGGCTGGTGTGCCACAAATTGATCCCCATGCTCTCTCCAAGTGCCACTCTTATCCCCCTACTGTACTTGATCTGCTGCTCTGCTTTTTCCTCCTTGCCTGACCTGCTGCCATGCTAACTGTCTCCTTCCTTCCTGATCTCCCATGGACCACAGACAGAGGCTGCCCCTGCCACTTATGGCACCCTTGCTGCAAGTTGACCACCATTCATTTAGTGTTTGATTTGCATGCCTATTCCCATTCATAATTGACATAGGAGTGTCAGGAAAAAAAATTGTCTACCTAGTCTTGGATCAGTGCATTCTACTACTACAGACTCTGGTATCAACTGATTAGACTATTCTGTTGATGCATCAAGGAAGAGACTTCAAGTTGTTCTCCCTGAGCTGCATCAGCTCTGTAGGCCTAAGAGATTTTATAAGATCTTGAGTTTTTTTCCCTACTCTACTTGCATAAGCCCTACAAAACAAATGGAATGAACCAGAGTTTGTTCCTTCTTGAGTATTTGTTGTACACCTTCAGCAGAATTGGTGTTTAAGTCATAGTTGGGAACACTTGAGCAACCCTATTCATGTTAAAGCATTAGGTGTTTACAGGTATAAAAGAGAGGCTTTAAATTTGGGCTGCAGATCCTTTTATAGTAGTCTTGACACAAGGGTTCATGTTAACATTACAGAACTGTCTTTTAGAAAAAATGTATTTGTTCTTGTTCACTAAGCACACTTGATGTGGAAGTTACTGAGAGAGCCTTTGTAAGGGCATAAAGCATTTCTGAGAAGTTTCTGAGAGATCAGTCTTTAAAACTTAGCCTTTGCTGTGTCTTTTTTTTTTCCCTCCCAAACCAATGCTTCTGGCCCCGGTCAGTTCCCTTAATCTGCTCAATAATATTAACTGTCTGAAGAACTAGTTTATTTAACAGATGTGGAAGCTTTTTCTACTGTCTTTCACCTTGTAAACTTGATGGCTTGTTTAAAGCACTTTTCTTTTTTAAGTTTCATTTTGGATAAACTCTTCAGCAGATTCAATTGTTTGACTGGTAGTTTACATCAATGCTTCTTCTGTCCACTTTTCTCTTGCTATAAAAAGTGCACCTGAGAAAAAAACACAAAATATATACTGCTGCATTAATTTAAGCAATATTTTCAAAAGTAAGTCAGAAGTTTTGGATGCTTTGATTTTTTGGGGACCCAGTGTGACATGTAATAGGGCCCTCTTTTTCTTTCTTTCACCATCTTCTGAAATTTAGGTTCCTCTAGGGTGCTAAGCTCATCGCATAATATGACAAGTCACTTCTTAAAAAATCTTAGTCTGTTTCTTAAGTTATTCTACTAACTATAACCAAAAATGTTGAAACATTTGAATCTGCTCTTTCATTCTCAGTCTGATGTTTGTTGTGTCTCTCTTTGTTTCAGGTGCCTTTTACCTTGTGTTTGAATACATGGACCATGATCTAATGGGGCTGCTAGAATCTGGCTTGGTACATTTCTCAGAGGACCATATCAAGTCTTTCATGAAACAGTTAATGGAGGGTTTGGATTATTGTCACAAAAAGAATTTTCTTCATAGAGACATTAAGTGCTCCAACATCTTATTAAACAACAGGTAACATGACTTTGGGTATAGTACAGATTTTTTTCCAGATTTTTTTTTAACCAGATTCTTTTTTCCCTATTCAAATTGGTTAATTTGAGCTGTGAAATTAGAGCCCTCTTCTAAAGCACAGTTAAGAGTAAGCTGTTCTAATCTGCTGTTGGAATTCTGTCTCCTGCGTATTTCTACTAGTAGCATGACAGATTATTCTAATTAAGCTGCTGCTCTTCTGGGTGTTGCCACTGCATTTTGAGTTCTGTTTGCAGCCAAAGGTGAATGAGCATAATAGCCTCCTATTTAATTTCCTGTTGGAGGCAGACTTCCCACAAGAGATCCTTTGTTGGCAGATTTTACTGCTCATTATCTCTCCTTCTTTTTCATGTTAACCTAGGAATGCTAAACTGTCTTGGTGCAATTTTAGCTTTTAAAGTGTTTTAACAAAAATATTGTTTGCCTACCTGCTTATTTACACAGGAAAGCTATTGCAAATAGTTTATGGTAAACTTAAAGTGGAGCAACTATTCTGCTTTAGTATTCCCCATTCTTACTCTACGCTGGAAGTGACTTAATTGACAAAGTGTAGAATAAGAGTGTCCACCCAGAGAGAGAGAGCTATTTTCTTATGTAGACAAGCCCATATGTTGGTGCTTAGGGGATGTGTTTGGGCATGTTGAAGCAAACCTATGCATTTAAGCCTACAAATAAAAAAGGGAGCCATGGAATGGATTGTTAATTAAGGGCATATTACAGAGTTAGGCCTTCCTCTCAAAACTACCTGATGCACCAAAAAGTAAAAAATCCTGAACTGTGTGGTAGAGATAAATGAGGTGCTTGCTTAGTGGTAGAACTTGAGGGGAAGAATTCCCATTGCCATTATTATTAGTTCAAATCTTAGGTGTCCCAGAGGAAAAAAGTTACTGATCTATTTCAGCATGGTCTCCATTGTTTCCTTGGGCTTCAGGGAACATAAGGAAGAACTAAGTATGTCTTTTCTAAGTCTCTAGTCTTTCCTGATGTTTGTTCCCATCTTCCCAACACTGCAGACACCATTTGAGTTCTCACATAGTGACTACCACTCAAGTTTTGTGTTTTCACACTTCAGTCCCTGTTGTAACCTTTACAGTCCAAGCCTTTAAACAGTGCAATTAGCTCTCTTTCTTTGTGTTGATCTCTGGGGCTACTTACAGACATGGGGGGGCGGGGAAACCCCAAAAAACGGTGCTTTACTTTCAGCTTGGTACACTTCCGCATCAAGTGCAGCACATGCCCAGAAGAGGCATTGTGTCAGTTTAACTTGGCTCGCCCAATATCTATATATAAACTGCAAGCTTTGGCAAGGCCTTTTGGTGCTTTTATCTAATAGCTGATTGAATCAACTGTAGATAAAAGTGCCAAAAAGCCCCGGTGAAGTGCCCGATCTATAAAGATGCTGGGGAGCCGGATCAAACTAACATGCATCCTCTTCTGGTAAAGTGCTAGATAGTTCAATTTTAGGGCTAGAGTAGAAGGCTTCAAGTGAATTCTTCCCATTTATCTCAGCTAGAGATTGTTGTTGCTGTTTGAGGGAATCTTTTATGGGGTAGGCTGTAATTTGGTGACAATTTGCTAATCACCTTTGGGACTGTCTGGATGCCAGTAAGAACTGACAAAATCTGTGAAAGTAATACTGCAAGGAAATGCAGCCACATACCTTGGGACCTGTAGAATGATTCTGTAGAGCCATTGCCAGTTGGAAAGTCTTGTAGTAGAGATGAAATTGAATTACTATCCATTTTCCTTCACCTGGAAAATTAAATAGTATTCAATTTAAAAAAAAGAAAAAGGCAGGTCTAAACAATCCAGTCAGTAGCTAAACACTATTTGTCATTTGTCCGTCCCATTATCTTATGTTAACTAGTTTTTGCTCTTTCTTAACTTAACTCATGTGGGTAGTTGTGCTTCTGTTTTCCAGTGGACAGATCAAACTTGCAGATTTTGGACTTGCCCGACTGTACAGCTCTGAAGAGAGGTGAGGCACTTGAACTGGGGAATTGCTAATGTGGAATGAGTCATGCTGATGCCCAATAGTCAATCTGGGAACTTAGAAACCAGTTTTGTTCTACAGTAAATGTATTTATACTCTGCAGGCATTTGGGTGGAGGGGTGGAGGAACCCTTTCAAATGGTACTGACAGCTTCGTGTTAGTCAAACCCAGTAGATTATACAGAAGTTTCACTTCCTTCGCTTTCTGCCTCTAATTTTACAGTACTTTTTTCCAATCATCATCCTCTGCCCCCAAAACTTTTTTGAGTAGGCCTGCTGTTGCACATCAGCAGTGTGGTGCTAGGTGAAGTGACTGGCACATGTAGGGACAGAGTTTTTGAATGCAGGTGTTCAGATTTTCCATCTCAATAAAAGCAGTTTGATTTATTAAATGAGCAGTCTGTCAAGAGCTCCCACTGACTTGCACAGGAGTTATGGAAGTCCAACGGCTCTTAAAATCAGGCTGTTTTAATTGGATGTCTGACTTCAATCAGTATTTTCAAATATATAGGCCTATAGACCTTAAAGCATTTTGAGATTCACTGGAAGTAACTTAAATGTGTGTATCTTGCCTTCCAGCCGTCCATATACGAATAAAGTCATTACATTATGGTATCGACCTCCAGAATTGCTGCTAGGTGAGGAGCGTTACACACCAGCCATAGATGTGTGGAGCTGTGGGTAAGCATCTTGCCTTATTCTTTTGCATTTCCTCACAGCTTTGAGCATCAGAAAGACTGCAAGCTGGGGCTGAAAGTTCTAACAGTGACCCCACAGAAAATACTTGTCTTGTAACTGGTGCAGTAGCAACAATATCATGTTGGTTTTGCTTTCATTTCAGCAATGTTTAGGAAAATGAAAAAATGAAGAGGCAGCTTATAAAATAGGGTTGATGAAATAAAGGGGGCTGACAGACATGGGGGGAAGGGGAGAGAGCAAAAAAACAAAACATGCTTTACCAGAATCAGTAGCACGTTACTCTGACCCAGCTCTGCAGTGTATGTATAATTTGGGTACATCAGGGGTTTTTGGCCTATTTATCTAATAGCCGATTCAATCAGCTATTAGATAAAAGTGCCAAACAAGCTCTACTAAAGTATCCAATCTGTACAAACTTTGGGAAAGCCAGGTGCAACTAATACATTGCCTCTTCTGGGCTTGTGCTGGTCACAGGAGCGCACCAATTTTAAAGTAAAGCGCTGGGTTTTTTTTCCCCATGTCAGCAAGCAGCCAGAGTTTATCGCATCTAATCACTCAATTACGCTTTTAAGACCAGGCTTTGTCTAAATGCATGCTGCAAATACCTTTCCAAAGAAATAAAAGTTTCTTGGGAATTATTTACAAAATAGATAGCTGTACCTTCCCAGCAAAGGATCTCATTTCTGGTTATGTAATTGTCTTATTATGTCTATTATGACAGGTAGGTTAAGAATGCTGCCATTTCCGTATGTAGGATACTTACTACTGTAGTTCCTTGTTTTTTTTCCCCTGCTTGCATCCCATGTAGTTTTGGGCATGTCTGTTTAGAAAACTTCAGTTAAATTCCAGATCTAGTTAAATTCCAAATCTAGTGCTGTTAATCCTCCAACAGGATTGTGTAGGCTTTTTTGTTGGCTTCTATATACTAGACCAATTTATGACTTGAATTTTGTTTTTCTGTGCCCCCACTTTATCTGCCAGTCTGCACAGTAAGCCCTTCCGAGAACTTAAGATTCTAGCTGGAGTTGCATTCTTGTTCTTATATAGTTTGTGATGCTAAAGCTGCTGGAGTCGCAAATCAGCTTTGATTTAGGTCTCGTCCGAGTCTTTTATGCAGTTACAGAATGTATTAAGTGCCATCTGCACTCTGAATTTGATGCACCAAAATAAGGGTGTGTTATCACCAAACAACTAAAGCGTTTTGTAAAAGTTCTTAAGCTCTGGAGTGAAATAGAGAAAGGAAGCATGCGTTGGTTTTGAAATGCATTATACTTTGTTTGCTTTTTTTATAGTGATTGAGGCTGGGTATTTTGTACTAAATTGTTTGCTTAGATGTCATTAATATTTACATTGTACAACCAAGTTTTGAAGTTAATACTCCGGTAGATGCATAAGGGAAGTTCATGGCTCTGGTGCTCTTTGTTCATTCTGTGCAGCTTGCAGGCTTGGAGTAGGGAATTGATGTCCTAGTGGAGGTTTTCTGTAGCCAGCAGGCTGGAAACTTAGTTTAGGTGGAGACACCAAAGGATATTTACATTCTTCAAAAGAGAGTAATATCCGTAAACCATCATAAAGCAGAGAATTTGGGACCTTCTGTTGGTCCAGATAATCACCTAAGCAATTGGATGCCTGTGGATTTAGTACAGTGATTCTCAGCCGGGGTGCCACAGTACTGTGAGAGTGCTGATAGAAGTGATGTTTCTGTTGCACAATCAGCCCTCTCTCTGAAAGTGCTCTGCAGCCATGCCGTAACAGAAATGCAGAGCTGTAGAGCATTTTAAAAGTACCCAATTGCATGACAAAATGAATCATCATTACATGAGGGTTCAGATGAAGGCACTTCAGAGTGGAGCGCCTTCATTAACTTCTGTCAGTGCCTGCTTAGGAGCAGGGCTGGGCTCATGCAGCCCAGCCCTGTCCCTAGTGCTGTCTTCAGGATGGGATGGGCAGAAGGGAGTGGGGAGAGGGCTCCACCTGGGGTTTGCCCAGCCTGTGCTGGGGGGTGGATTGGAAGGGCCCCCCAGGTGGGGTCCTCCGGTCCACTCACACCACTTTCTCCCACTTCCAGCACAGGCTGGACAAACCAAGACAGAGCTCCCTTCTCGTTCTCCCCCCATCCTGAAGACAGCACTGGAGATGGGAGGCAGGGCTAGGGGAGAGAGGCTCCAGGTGCACAGCCAGCTCCAAAGTGGAGCTTGATTTCCCCCACCCCACCAGACCCAACAGAGGACATCTTTTGGGTGGGGGTAATGGGGCGGCTGTCATTTATGGGGCCATGAGTGAACAGCACAGAGAATTCCATGTCTGTCAATTCCCTGAGGTTGCTGCAAGGTTCTTTGGAGGGTGCCAGTAAGTGTGAGGAGGTAAGTGCAAAGGCTCATGGTGTTCCCTGCCCTACTGCCTGGCCCCTCTGCGTACAGGTAAACACTGTAATGAATAATTTAGTTTTTTAAATGGGGTGCTGCTCACAAGTTACGGAGGGTGCATCAGGTCTAATGAGGGCTGCCTTGAGTCTTAAAAAGGTGGAGCGGCTGATTGAATGATGCAGAACCAGATTTTCAAAGCATCCTAAATGTAAATTTCAATGGCTCAGCACCCATACATGGGGCCAGGCTTTCCAAAAGGTTCAGCACTCAATAGTTTCCCTTCTGGTGCTTATAAATAGATTTCTAACAGAGCTCTGTGAACCTTTGTGAATGTCTGGCCCATACTAAGGGTGCTGAACACTTTTGAAAGCTGTAAAGTCCAAAATTATTCTCTCTGTGATATTTTAAAAAATTAAATAAATATGGGAACAGTGCCATGCATATATGTGGCATTTAAGTGAGGCTTATGTTTGAAGGCTCAAGGAGAGATTGAACTTTTTCCTTGTCCTGATCTTTTCTAGCTGGAGTGAGACTAGTCAAAGTATCTTCAAGGTAAAAAAGCAAAACAAAATTTCTTGTTTACTCCTGGTTGTGTTTTTGTGATCCTGTTAACATTTTTTCTCTTTTCCTGAGAAATGTGACAGGCTTGATACCTTAATAGGGCTGTTGGCAAATGTTGCTCCCTCAGTGCCTGGAATTAGTAACTTTTTACACAGAGGTTAGTTGGTCAGTTCCTGCTTTTGAACCCTGGTGTGAATAACCTGCCCTAGACAAAACTGCTTAGAAGCAGAAATGCCATGCTGTTCAAATGATCATCCCTAGTGTTTGCTGTCATGACCTCTTGTTTTTTTCTCTTTCCAGTTGTATCCTTGGGGAACTGTTTACAAAGAAGCCTATTTTTCAAGCCAATCTGGAACTGGCTCAGCTTGAATTAATCAGGTAAAGCATTGCACATGCATGCTTATAAGAAGAGGTATTACAGAAACCACTCATGCACTTAGTCTTAGTATTACACCAGCTCCTTCTTTCTCTAATCAGTTCGCAAAATAAAGCCAGTAATTATTGCAACTGCAAATGTGAGTTATTAGACCTCTAGTTCTTTGTATCTGAAAATTAAGTTCACATCTGTTTAATGTGCATGTCCTCAAAATGAGTGTAATAATTATTTGTGAGAGCAAAAATAAGGCTCACAAAAACAAGAGATCAGCACTGGAAACCCAACATATTTTAAATGTTTTTAAATCAAGGTAAGCACTCTCCTTCTCCCTTGACCTGCCTCCGTTCCCCAATATCTCTTTAACCTGACATTTCTCTAATCCTTCTCAACCCCTGGCTGTCTATGCTAAGCTGCTTTAGGATGGGAATTGTTTAACTTGAATGACACTGGCTGGGCTGTGTGCTGATAGTTTTCTGCTCTCTTGTTCTCTCTTAGCCGACTTTGTGGGAGCCCCTGCCCAGCTGTGTGGCCAGACGTCATCAAGCTGCCCTACTTCAACACTATGAAACCTAAGAAGCAATACCGAAGGCGTCTGCGTGAGGAATTCTCTTTGTGAGTTTTATCTGAGAGTAGACGAATGGCTGTATTTGTAGTTTTGTGATTTATCAGAATGTTCCATGATTTATAGCTTGGTGGTGTTACTATACCCTCCAGTGGCTTTATTCTATTCTTCTTTATGTAGAAGTGGAGGAGGTAGTAAGATGAAATGAGACTTCCCACCCCATTTTTTCCTCTGCCCTCTAACAGCCTATATTCAAAGTGTCTTTCTATTCCTAAGGAGCCTGGAGCTGGCTCATCATCATTTAAAACTGTGGCCATGTTGTCGCTGATTACTGTCTTCCCACAGAGTTCACTGCATTGCATCTGCAGTTCTTGCTTTAAGTGCACTGTTTGTGAAATTTTCCAGCATAGCATCTAGCCTGTCAAGCTTCCTTCAGGGAAACTAAACAGAAGAGCCTATCTGTCTCAGAATGCTGCCTGTGAAACTGTCAGTCTTCCAGGACAGTGCTGTACACTATCTGTGAAAGTGCCATTGTCTAGTGATTCATAGCAGAGTTTACCTTCACTAATGGCTGAAGTGAGATGGGAAGCATTATGAGTCCAGTGTTTATAATCCTTTTGCTGCAGATTCCTATGGAGTGTGCCATTTTGCATATAGTTGGATGACTCTAATTTGGATTGGATGGGTTGTCTCCATATATCAAAGGGAATGATGGCTTTTCAAGTGAACTTTAAGCTCTTTTTTGAACATGTGGCATAGGATTCCTCCCCCTTCTTTTCAAACAGCCTCTTAATGTAGCCTTGTTCCTAACCAGCATTCCTTCAGCTGCTCTCGATCTGCTGGACCATATGCTGACTCTAGACCCCAGCAAACGTTGCACAGCAGAACAGGCCCTGCAGAGCGACTTCCTCAAGGATGTTGACCTCGGCAAGATGGCTCCTCCAGAGTAAGTGCTGATTGGCATTGCCCACAACAACCTGCTGAAACTGCCTGGGGGGTAGCAGGAAGAAGGCAATGAAGCGTATGCAGTGTTCCTTATCACTGAAGTAGTCAATTGAGACGGCATTCCTGGTTTCCTTTTTTGTCACACACAGGCTGTATAACTGAGCAGGGCACTTCACCTTCTTGTTTTTTGGTTTTGCCCCTCTCCTCTGTAAGATGGTGCTTGTTGAGCCTTACCCTTTTCATGATTTTGAGTTGTTTTGAAAATTATTTGATGGACAATAAAGAGGGGGAGTATATATAACTTAAGAACCTTTTCTCTGTCTGGCGGGGAAGTTAGTTAGGTCCACCTCTTAGTGGTGCTTATTCTTTGGCTAGTAGAATAACTGATGGGTTGCTGTCACACTGTAGTATGCCACAGAGCACACTACTTACAAAAACCTGCTCTGCCTCCTTTGGAAATGCATGCCAGAATGATGATAGGTTTTAAAATGTTCATCTGCTTGAAAGATATTGCGGGCAGCCCTCATCACAAGACCACAGCATCCTCTCTTGGTTCAGCACAGTTTTCATGGAGCAGCCTGATCCTAAGCCCATTAAATCTATCAGGTTTATGAAAAAATTGCTGTAGTAGTTGGATGTTCCCAAGCAATTCCCAGAACTTAACCCCCCCCTTTCCCTTCCCCCCCCCAAAAAAAAAACACACACAAAACAAACAACAACCCTTATGCCATTGTGTCTGATTATTAAGGCATTCTTACTTAAGCAGCATGTATATACTCTGCTGTGATAGCTACTAAACTATATAAAGCTTTGAACACGGAATCTAAAAATGTACAAAGGCAGTGAAATGGGAGGAGAAGTTCCCTCCTAATTCTGTGAACTAGACTCATTTGTTTTAAGAGTTGGGGGACTATTATCTGGTCCAGGGGTGTGCAAAATGGTGGATCTGGCCAGCAGCCAGACTCCATTTCCCAGCAGCCCCTGCCGACATTACTGCAGCTAGTTTCCATGGAGACCCCAGGAGTGTGTGACAGTGCAGGGCTGTGGTTTTCATGGAGACTGGCCCCAGCAGCACTGGCAGGGTGCACAGTTATGTGGGGAGCTGCTCTGGGGCTAGAGTTGGGATCTTGCAGTAGTGATAGCATGGTTTGGAGCTGGGGCAGAGCTGCAATCCACTGCCTGCATGCCCTTGCCAGAGGCGTGCTGGCAGGGGATCACAGCTCTGCCCCAGCTCTGGACCCAGCTGTCTCTGCTGCAAGATCCCAGCTTCAGAGCAGCTGCATGCCCTGCCAATGCTGCTGGGGCTAATCTCCATGGGAACCCTGGCCCCCCACGCTGTCATGGCGCAGCTGTTCTTGGGGTCTCCCTGACAACCTGCCACACTGATGCAGGCAGGAGCTGCTGGGAAATGGAGTCTGCCATGGGCCTGATCTAGCCGGCAGGCAGAACTTTGCTTACCTCTGATCTATCTAGTATTACTTTATGCATATTATAGGCCACTCAGGTTCACCCAGTTACCCGTATGTGGAGCCCTACCTGAAAGCAATATGCATCAAAGCTAATCTAGCCTTTTTTTATTTAAAATCCCTTAATTGAAGTGATGCATATACAAAAATGCTGCCTTACTAGTTTCAAGAGGATACATTCTTGCAGCATTGCCCAGAGGATCAATTTCTTAGCTTGTCTTTTTGGAGTACAGGTGGTTTGGCAGTAACATGCAAAGTTTGAATTGGATTCCTGGAACTCCACCCCCCCCCCCCCCCCCCCCTTTTTTTTTCTCTGCTAAAACTTCTTGTTTCCTTCTAGCCTCCCTCACTGGCAGGATTGCCATGAGCTGTGGAGCAAAAAGCGGCGACGGCAGCGGCAGAGTGGAATTGCAGTAGAAGAGCCGCCGTTGTCTAAAGTTTCTCGGAAAGAAACTACCTCTGTAACGAGCACAGACACTGTCAAGAACAACAGCAGCCCAGTGCATCCACCACCTGCCCCACTCAAGACCGAGCCCAGTGTTGGAGATGCAGTAGGTCAGTGTGGGCTCTAGAGTCTTCGCAGGACTGGGAGGGCTCTCCTAAGCTTTCAGGTCTAGTCCCTGTTGTTGCAGGCAACACGTCAGATGAACCTGGGCATAAACTTATCTTGGTCCATTTTAAATGCAATTAATCCTTTTGCATTCATTACTTGCATTGGAAGGCAGTTCCAGAACATTGCTTCTCTAGTGGTTGGTTTCCTGTGGAAACTTTGTCAAGGGCAGAGGTTTCTTGTTGATTTTTGATGATGTCCAGTTTGAATGAATAGTTGGAGTACAAGCTATTAGTACATTACATTACATACGTGACCTCTTCGTATATACTTATGTGTGCTGATCAACACCTGTGGAAAACCATCAAGTTGCAAAGTACTTGGGTGGTGGGAAATGAGGTGGAGGAATCTTAAACTGGCAAGGGGATGGACTAGAAGACAAGAATTTTTTTCCAACTCTTTTGATCAAATTGTGTGTTATGACTAGAATTTTTGGAGGTGTGACTATATTGTAGACACTTGGGGCCAAATTGCCTGTTACTCACTAGAGTAAAGATTTGAAGCTGCAGGACCATATGCTCTTCTCAAAACTGTGCTGCTCTTGCTGATACCTAGAGGTTAAGCAGGTGCAAAGAAGTCATATTGATCCCTAGAAATATAAAGATGTACAATAAACCAGTATGATATTTTACAGTGTGGAAGTACCTAGGAACCCTGGCTGAGTCAAGATTGTTATGCTGGGTGCTGCACAGACAGTTACTGTATCTACCCAAATCCAAGACGTCTCTGAACTTAAGATGGACACCTCTGCCTGCCACACCCCTACACATGCACACATACACCCTGTTATATTCTAGACTTGGAAAACTTACAAATTTGTTAGAATTTCCATGTCCTAGAATCTCTGATTTTTGGAGGGTCATCTTAATTCCCGCTGCTCCCCCAACTGCTGCAGTGGGGCAGATGGCAGAGAAGTCAACTGACCTGACCACCTACTCCTTGCCATCTGCCCCTTTCCTCCCTTTAGCACCTGCAAACCCAGCATGTCCTGATACCTACCCTTCTCCACGATGCCTGTACCCCCCTGCACTTGTCCCTTCCCCCAATTAGCCCCCCTTCCCACCTGCCTGCCCTATGTGCTACCATCCCATCACCCCGCCCTGCCAACCACTTACTTTCCTCTGGCAGCTCTAGCTGGCACCCCATTTTGGCCGGGGACAGGGAGTACAGAGCACTTGCTTCCTCCAGGCCTGCCCCAGCCATGCAACAGCTACTGTGGCAGCCTCAGTTTCAGCCCTGGAGATGGGGGGCCAGAGCTGCTGCTGCCACTGTGTGGCTGGGCTGGGGACAGAGGCAGAATGTGTTCCATACTCCCTGCTTCTGGCCAGTGTTGTGCTCCAGTTGGAGGTGTGAGTGGAAGGTGTGGGGGAGCACTGGTTCTGAGAAGCTTAGGGACAACAGCTGTGTCTCCAGCTCTACCCCCAGCCTTGGGGGTTGGAGTTGAAGCTGCTGCTCCCCCTCGTATTCAAATCTAAGATGAGGAGCTTTTTTTCTCCCAGTTGTGTGTGGGAGGGCTCATCTTAAATAAGTAAATACAATAATATAGAAGGCAGTTCTGGCCTCGGATAACTTGCTATCTGTATGTTGAATGGAATGTGACAGGTGGACAAAAGGAGTGGTATTTGGGTAACAAAGTCAGTGCAGTCAAAAGTTGCAGCCATTTGTGTAACCAGGAAGAGGTGGGGTAGATTTGGGAGTATTGTAAGCTTTTGGAAACTTGAAAACAAATAATACTGCAAAAAAAAAAATAAGTTGCTCATTTTACTCCTAAAAATAGTCCAGTTATATAACTGTTAACTTGAGGGTTCAAGAAGAAGAGATGCCCTTTTCCTTGGTGCTGATGCTGTACTCCAGTTTAATGCTCTGTGCTATTGCTGGGTATCATATTTTAGATGACACTTATCTGAGATGGACCTTGTCCTGATGAATATATCTGACAGCTTAATAAGCTCCTTATCTGAGGAATTATGTTCTCCTTATCCAATTTTCTCCTGCTGTTTTAATTGGGCATGTAGATTTTTGCACTTCATACTCAGTTATGCTCCACCTCTCAGGGAGAACTTTTTAGTGCTGGAGGAAGTATTCTTGTTTGCATATCACTCTGAGGATCCTCTTGGGTCAGAAAGTGCCAGGTGAATGTAATATGTTAACAGCCCACAGTAACATTCAGGCAGGGGAATGGCAGTATCATTCAGACAGGGGTAACTGAGTGAGTGCCCAAACTGAAACCATTAGCAGCTATGCAAGCAAACTTGAATATTGAATTCCCTTCCTAAAAAAAGAAAAAAAACTTTGCTTTTTAAGGCTTGAAGGAGAGGCTTCTGTCCATGATAAATTCATACAGGTGCTAGCCTTTTGTAAGCTTCTTTCTGTGACGCTTGTGTTTTCTGCAGGCCTTGGAGAAATCACACAGCAACTGAATCAAAGTGAACTGGCTGTTTTACTGAACTTGCTGCAGAGCCAGACTGATCTCAGCGTCTCACAGATGGCCCAGCTGTTGAATGTACACTCTAACCCAGAGATGCAGCAGCAGCTGGAAGCTCTCAACCAGTCCATCAATGCTTTGACAGAAGCCACAGCTCAGCAGCAGGACTCTCAGAAAGTGGCCGTGGAGGAAGCTGTAGAAGAGCCACCTGCTGAAGTCCAGCTATCAGAGGAGCAGGCAACTCCAGAACCAGCTAGCACTCAGGGAGATGTGCAGAATGTGCTGGCCGTTCTACTGAGTCAGCTCATGAAGACCCAGGAGACTGATAACCTGGAGGAAAGCAATGGGGAAAAAAGCAGTGAGCAACGGGGGCCAAGGAAAACCCCTACAGTGCATCAGGAGGAAAGCACAGGTAAATAATCCTGACCATTGCTTGTGGGTCTCAGGTACCAGTCATCCTTGTGAGGAATGAAAGCCTTCCATAAAAATGCATCTAATGTATCCATGACCTTGAGGGGGCCAGCCCTCTTGAACACCATAAGAAGGGTGTTGTATGAAGGTGTTTTAGGGAGGAGCTGGGTGCCAAGGTACATCAGCTGTGGCCAGGTATTGTACATAAGGCCTCTCTGAGAGAGTCTTGCTCACTCGCTCCATGTTCAGCAGTGACTGGGAGTAACTGAACCTCAAATAAAACTGAGCAGTTAGGCAAGTGTTTAAAACTTTCTGGGTAGCCAGTCAGTCTAACACATTTCAGAAATTTACCAGCTTGCTTCACCTCTCAAGGACATATAAAGCCCTTTGCTTGAATGGGCAAATGGAATTCTGAAAGGGGCCTCTTGTAAATACTGAAAGAAACCCAGTGGGTACATTCCTGGTGACGGATTTTTAGCTTGGTATCATTGGCCAGTATTGGTTTTTCACACTGTGCACGCATATGGGGTAAGGTCTTTTTGCACAGGACTTCAGAGACTTACAGTTGCCACTTCTTTCTAATTCATTGAACATCCCTATTGTCTGTCTTGCCCAAAAAAAGTTGTATGAAAAGAGTTTTTTTTAAAATGTGTAGGGGCTGGCTTAGGAGAGAGTGCTGCAAGTGAGGTGAAGTGACAGTTCAGTATTGAAGAAGCTTGCACAACTGGCTTTCCTGTGCCTGGTTTTAGCTAGACCTGATTTTCATGAGTCCTAAAATTCAACTAACTTTTAAAATTGAGCTACGTGGCCAGTTCTGAGAGATCAGAAGAGAGGTTTGTTTAAAAGAGCTGGCTTGTACCAACGGAATCCTGGATTTCCTTTCCAGAGGTGAGTGTCAATGTCTCTGTATCTTCTATTGCTGTCAGTAGAGCTCTATTAGGAACACAAGGCGAAAGTATCACCAGATGATAGAAGTGTCTCCTGCACATGCACTACATTAATCTTTTCAAAGAACTTATTTTGGTTTTTATACACAATCCCTTTCTGCAACACTGCTGAAGATGCTACTTTTCAGGAAGAGCTTTCACACTAAGTGTATCAACCATCAAAGCCAGTTGTGATGATGCTTTTTACCCCTAGGTTACTGGACGACAGGTTCAAATGAACAGCAGCATTTTACATTGCTGTTAACTATGAAAACGAGACAGTCAGTTACCCAAATCAACTGCTTCTTGAAATTATGAGGAACATCCTCAGATAAAGTGTAGCCAATAAACAGAAAAATGTATTTAAATATTTGGAGGGGTGGAGGTGGGGAGGGATGCTGTATTTTCATTCAACTTGAGCAGTTCTCAAGTCAAAAGGTGACTTTCCTAATAACCAGTTTTGCAAACGTTAACAACTCTAATTGCAGCTCAGCCAATCACTTTGATGGAGACCAGATTGAATGATACTTTTGTGGCTGAGTTCATTCACCAGGGCCTAGCAAGAGCCAGAATTGGTTTTGTTAGTAAATTCAGCACAAGTGACCTGAAGATACCCAGAGAAATGGAGACATCCAGGAGGAAGCTGCTTTTAATATAAATCACTTTCCTGATCATGACTGCGCTTCAGTTGGGGGCAGGCTGGGATCCTACAGTTTTGGTTTTTTTGTGATGCACATGAGCAGAATGCTTTATTTCTTTCACCAGCTTATTAGCAGCAACACGTAGATCCCAGTGACAGAGTTGTGTGTTGAAGGTGCATGGTGAGAGAGTTTTGTTTCCAGAAGATTTCTCCTTTTGAGATCAATGTCCTTGTTGAAGTCTGATCAAAAAAGATGTGGGGAGAAGCTGATTGCAAATCAACAAAGAAAAATCTGCAAATCGCATCTGCATGAAAATATTTTAAACTAAGATTTTTTTTTCAAAAACTATTCAATGTGCACATGTATGTTAAATTCCTAAATAGCAATAGGGAATGATTATCACCATTTCCTTTTATTTTCTAGCTTTGATCACAATCAAAATTTGTTCTTTTTTTTCCACAGTATGTAAACACATTGGGTCTGTGCTTCATCAGTAAGATCTCACAGAGATAGCCTTGTGTCACACAGCTGCCAGTGAACGTATTAATAGAGTATTAAGGCACAGTGTCCCTCTGCAGCAGGAGGCACTGCTTTCAAGGAACATATTCTGTCATGTGGTTCCACATCTGTCTCCCTCTCCCTCTCTGCATTAGCCTTTGAACTAAGAGCAGGAGTTTTCTTCACAGGTACCCATGTGTTAGGACAGCTGTTGTTGACTAACCAGGAGTGTGGGGGAAGGGGAAAACACAGGGAAAATATTAATGAACGTGTGCATTTATCTTTCAACAATTTGCCAGCTCTAAAACCTTGACTTCTTTCTCTGTCCTTCCCAGAGAGCAGGCTGTCTCCATTGGTAGGCTGTTTGTTTTTGTGTAAATGTGTAAATTTTATATATATATATATATATAAAAATATATAAAATCTGTTCACATGATTTAAGATAGTGTTTAAAAGAAGTAACCCTTCCACAGCATGTCCTCCTCGCATTCTCCCACCAGAGAAGAGACCCCCAGAGCCCCCTGGACCACCACCGCCACCACCTCCTGTGTCTGAAGGAGATATCTCCAGTGCTGCACAGGAGCTGAACCCAGCCGTGACGGCTGCTCTGCTGCAGCTTTTTTCTCAGCAAGAGGCGGAGCCGCCAAGCCACCAGACGCATGAAAACCAAGCCTTGAGATCTGCGGATTACGCCAGATCGCACTCATCCAGGACTTACAATACTGAGGGGCCTGAGGGGGGATTTGGTGCTGATGAGCGGAATTCTGGCCAAACTTTAACAGAATCCTCAGCCCAGACTCTGGGGAAAAGCAGGACCTTTTTGGGCTCTGTGAGCCACCTTGGGGAGTCAAGCAATTACCAGGGCACAGGATCTGTCCAGTTTCCAGGGGACCAGGACCTCCGCTTTGCCAGAGTCCCCGGAGCATTACACTCTGGGCAGTCCTTTGTAAAAGCCGAGGGGAGCAACAACACACTGGTACACCCAGAGGCCAAAATTCAAAACTACAGCGAGCTGGGATCAGGGACTGCTGGTTCCAGTGGGGCAGGAACAGGTCACAACTGGGGTGCCCCCACCCAGGCTGCTTCTTATGGGAAGGCCTACCGTGGGCCTACTAGAGTGCCTCCAAGAGGGGGAAGGGGGAGAGGTGTTCCTTATTAACAGACTTGAGTTGTGTGCTGATCTCCTTCCCTCCCTTGCCTCTCGACCTTTAGTGAAATGATTTTTTCCAGAGCAAGGTATCATCTGCATTTCAGCTACTGCAAAGCTCTATGTTGTATTCCTTGCTCGCTAGGCTGCTAGCAGATACCCTACAAGATGCTGTAGAATCCCAACTTTGGTGTCTTGCTAGCAAAACCTCTCAGACTCGGTTAGTGACAAAAACTAGAGTTTTCTGCCCTAGCTGGTAGATGGTTAAAAAATATTTAAAAAAGGAGGGAAAATATTTGGAAGGAATAAAAATGTTTTACTAGCCTGGCACCAGTGTTTCTCAGAAAGAGAGAACCATCCTAGTGTTCAGGTAGGACTCAGAGAGGGTCAGTTTCCCAAGGTAATTACTTGTTTTGTTTCTTTTTTTTTTTTTTTTTCAATCCCTTTTTTAAAAAAACAAACACAAAAACCTGTTGCTAGAATGGCACCGAGATGACCTATACTGAATTTGGAGAACCAGGAAATGACACTGGCTTGTGTCAAGAATTTTTATTAAGCATCTCCTTCTTTCTACTAAGCAGCTGGACACCCCTTTCCCCTCTTTTCTTTCCCAAGTCAAACCTTCTCTCCAGGTTACATGTTTGGGATGCCGTGAGCCCAATCTTGTTGGCTCCCAGACGCTAGATCACTTATATTTTGATCGTAGCCTTAGTGCGTTGGCTTTTGTGAAGGGTCTGTTTGGGTTTTATATATTTTTTTTGTCTGCCATACATTTACAATGGAACTGGTCTTTTTAGAAGCTCAAGAGCCGAAGAGAACTCCTAACTTAAAATATATATCTTTGTAAATCTTCAATTCCAAAACATTTTTTTAAGTGTTAAGGAAAAAAAGGGTTTGCTTTTTTTTTGTTCTAGTGGGGAAACTTTACCATCCGGAAGTGTCTTATGTAAACGTCAGTCGTAGTCTTGGAGCTGATGTCTGTCTGACAGCATTTTAAATTGGGCTGGCAGCGTTTCAGTACTTCAAGGGTTAACTGGCGTTAATGTATAATTTCTATTCACAAGTATATTTTTCTTGTCAAGGAAGTATTTACAATGAATTTTCTCCTCTTGCAGAACATTGCAATGTTGTCCATTTCAGTGAAATTTAAACAGGAAAAAAATGAATAAAACCTATGTATTTATGGGCTTTTTCAAGTAGGCCTTTCCTACAGAAAACATGACACATCACTACTTTTCATTTTAAAAATGACAGTGTTTGAAATATAAAACGGATTGGAATTCATGAAGCTGTGAGACCTTATTGCAAAAGAAATTTAGGATTTTCTTTTCTTTTTATATCTTAAAAAAAGTTAAAGACAAAAACCCCCCACACCCTTGAAGGTGATCCATCGTTACCTGGAGGGGGGGGAAAAAATCTGCCTTAAACAGAGCCAAGCAACTGTGTAAGGAATAACTTTGCAGAGGAAGGAGGGAGGGATGAGGAGAATGCCTGTAATAATGAGCCCCTTGTATGAATAAAAAAAAAAGAGCAAAATGTTATGTTGTTGATTCAGCAAAGACTTGTAACACGGTTTGTAAAATTCCAAGTGTAAGTTTTCAGGGTTGTTTTTTTTTTCCACCCCCCCAATTGCCAGTTCATGGCCTAATGTGCAAACCCCAGTACTGTAAGAACATACAGAGTGCACTAAAAAAAAAAAAAAGGTGGTAACCTCTAGACACTTAAATATATTCATACTTTTTCCTTGTCAATGTTCAGCTGCCAGCTGTTCTGGTATGTTTTCAGGTGCCCTGGCTTTTCCTCCCTAGCCTGTCTAATTTATATGGGGAAATTGTAACAGCACTGAATCTCTACAGGAAATGGATGCCTCCTTTTTTTTATTTTCCTTTCTACTTTATCAATTTCATCCATGGATTTGTCAGCCTTACCAGAAACATTTTAAGGAATGTTCATCTGTTTGAAATCTCCCTCCAGTGTTACTCATCTATGTGCTTTTCTCAACTACTCATGGGGTACCAAGCCTCTGTCTTGGAGAGTTCTCTATGTGACCAGACCCCTTCAGCTTCCCAGTAGACTGTAGCCTCTGTATGTGGAGCAGCTGACGGGATTGATGGCATGATCTTTCCTTGCTATTGTAGTGGAACTTGTCTCCAAATTCTGAAAATAATTGGTGCTGTTCCCTCCCACCTGTCTCTCAGTGAATAGAGAACTTTTGCCCTGCCAGATTTCCTCTCAAAAGTGAATGAGTAGTCATTGACACTGTCTACATCTTCGTTCCAAACAACCTGCTATAATTATAGGTTATCTACAAATGTTTCAGCAGTCAGTAATTTTATGCAGGATGCCCTGAACTGTGCTGTGGATCTCAAAGGGAGTGATGATTGCAAGATGAATTTTTGTTCCCCTTTTGGGTATGCAACTGAAGATAATAAAGATCTTGTTTTTTAAAGTTTTAGGTTCAGGATTCCTGTACACACACTTTTCACTTTTTTGGGCATCATCCAGTGCTACTTCCAATCAATGAAACCCACCTGCCTACTTCAGTAGGCACTAAGTCATGCTTTTTAAATACCTTGACGTTTTTGAGAAAGACATGCTATTTATTTATGTGCACCTGGGTTATTTGTTTGTTTGCATTTTTTCCTTTTAGACATGGTGGGGAAACTTTTTGGCAAAATTAAATTTCTTGGAATTGACCAAGCTCCATCCAAAAACATTTTTCTAAATTGTACCATGAAGACAATAATCCTATTCAAAGATGCGACTCGCACAGAGGAGAAAATATGGCTTTACTTCTGATGATGGGAGCAGTTAGGTGGACAGGGTGCACCCACTTGAGTTCAAGGGCACATATCTTTACCTTGTATTCCTGATCCTGGGGGTGGGGAGTCATGGAAGCCATTCATTTTTTCTCTTTCATTATCAGTATCTAAATTTATGTGAAGGGACTCTGTATAAAGAAGACTAAAGGATTTATACAGGAAAACCAATTGCATGTATTAAACAAATTAAAACAGCTGGTGGTGCCAGTTAGAAAGTTCATCAGAAGGCAGTACACCCCTCTTTCTTTTTTTCCCTTAATATGGAATATCTTTGGGTTTAAATGCCAATGTCCAAAACCTGTAGCCACTGTGTTCCCCAACAGAGAAGTGTCTGATAAAACATCTTTATTGTACCTCTCCCAAGTTTCATTTTTGAGACTGAGCGCGCCTTTTTTTGGTTGTACCTTTGTCTCTGTACAGATATTTTGTAATATATTAAATTTTTTTTCTTTTCAGTTTATAAAAATGGAAAGTGGAGATTGGAAAATTAAATATTTCCTGTTACTGTATTGCCTTTTGCTCCATTGCATTGAATTATTATGTTCTTCTCTATAGTCTTTCACAGCTCACATGGTATCTTCCCTTTCTCCCCTTTTAAGAGTTATTTCCTTGTCCCCCTTGATACCCCACTCACCATTTTCCCCCTTCCAACTGTAGCTTGATACTGCATGGCCAGATGTACCGGTAAGTGGGTTGTCTCAGTGCTGGTTTATTTGGGTCGATGGAATTTGCCATAGCATCAAAACACAGCCCCTGTCTCTGAGCTTGTTTTGTGATATTAGTGTCCACATGTTAGTCCCAGATTTCAGAGAGGATACTTCTCAGTTAAGGCAGGACCAGAGTGCTGATAGTATATCAGACTTCACTCTTCCCTGAATTGCCTTGTGTGGCATTGATGTAAAAGTAGCACTGTTTTGTAGTGCTGAATATATTGGGGCTGTGGTGGCTTTTAGACAGGCTTTGGCAGGGTTGAGATGTCTTAATTAGGATGATATTTTGCCAACTGAAGCTTGAAATGGAGAAAGGGGGAATTTGGAAAGAACTAATTGGAATGAAGTGAATGGCAGGAAGGAGAAAGTGTGAAGCAAGTGATGAGATGGAGAAGGAATGGTCACTGGATGCATTGAGAGGTACCCACCCACCCTAGTGCAACAAGCCAAAAAAGCAATAGAGTCTGTGGGCTGAGAGGTGCATGAACACTTGGAACTAGCTAATCTGAAAGCTCAGTGGGTGAGCAGGTTTAGCAGCCTTAGTTGCTGGCTTACATTGCAGAGCAAGTCTTACTTTTAAAGATGTGACCCAGCAGGGGAGATGACACTGGTAGCTACTTGGAGCCAGGTTACAGCTGACCCTGGGAAGGAGATAATGGCTGTAGAGCATTTCAGACCTAAATAGGAGCTGAAACTATTGCAAGGTTTCCAGAAGATGTGGCTGGAATATCAAGAAAGGATTGTGGCAACAGCAAGATATAATGGGGAAGAGGAAGAAAAGCATGGGCTAGTACTGCTGCGGGCAGGATCTGGAGATGTAAAGAGAAAGCACCTCAAGAATCTATGTGGGAAAAGAGTGGAGGTGAAAGATGAGCTAAGGTTCATGGGACTAGAGTGGAAGGGCAGGAAGGAAGGAGGTAGATGAAAGTTAGTGGAATTGAATCCCAAGCATAGCAAAGAACAATTGAGAATTGAGTGTAAAAGAGTTGGAGTTGTCATGATTAAGGATAGATGGTTAATTTAGGGGCCAGGAGGTGAAGCTGTTTCTTACCCTTCTAGTTGTGGGTGTCAAGTAACTTCCTATTTGAGTCCTAGATTTATTTTTCCAAAGCACTCTGCTCCCATTTGGGCCCATCCGTTAAGCAGTTAATTTTTCCTAAGAGATCAATACTCCATGGGGCCTTTAGAGGTAAATCTACCCTTTGTCCAACATAGGGAGACTTGCAGCTTTTGGTGGTGTTGGCGTGTCTTTGCAGGTGTTCTGCCCCACCTCTCTCCTGTTGGAACTTATTCCATTTACATGTCACACTTTGGAGGGCAGCAATAACTGTGTTTCCAGTGTCCATGCTGCCTGCAAAAAGGATGTATGGTACTGGTGCATGGCAACAGTCACAACAGGAGTCAAACCCCAAGTAGGACTTGCCCAGACCTGGTTGGTAGGGTTCCCTTGTGGAAGTTTGAGTGGCAGGAATGCTGTGTATCAATAGGAAAAAATCATGGTACAAATGAACTAACATGGCTTCTAAAGCCTGTAAGGCAGTCAACCCCGCACTAATGCCAGAAGCTGAACAATGGGGAAGGCCCTCGCTAGTGCTCACATTTGTCAGAATTATAATGCTTGATCATTCCATCATGGTAGGGAAAACTTCCTGTTGAACCACCCTCCTGAGTACTTGATGATGTCCACAGACAATCTGTGCTTAGCCAGGGGACTTTCTTATTAGCAGAACCAGTGGGAAGTGTACTCCAGGTATGACTCCTGTCTGGCAACAGTGGGTGGCATGCAAGGTGTGGGCTACGTTACTATGTACTCATAATACCTAACTATCTGAGTGCTTGTTCCCTCTTCCTCCTGGACACATCCACTCACTTGTCTTGCTGGATGGATATCCTGCAAACATGCATTCTCCTTCCTGGTAAAGGCTGAAATAGTGATGTTTCATCAGAACATTTCTGTAGATCTAGGTCCTGCTGGCCTTTCTTCTAGAGGAAATGGCTTCATCCTTTGTGCTGTTTTGCTCTCCTTACATTGGTTTTGCATCCTTGCTTGTGACTTAATATGTATCTGTATGCAGATGGCATGTGGTGAAGAGAGGCAGGTTTAGGGTTTCTTGCTTAGCTGTATGTTTGAGGTTGTCAACGGCAAAATGTTAACACTGCCAGTGATATATTAGCAAAGCAGACAAAGTGTGCTGTTAGCTGTATTGACTAATCCACCCTTCTGCTGTTGATCGAGGGGCATGAGGAAGCTTCAGCTGTGTGCATGTTTGCTCAGGGTGCTACCAAATTGAAGCAGCTGGGAGACTTTTAAATGTTCAAAAGTGGCCCCTTGCCAGCATGATATTGCCCCCTTGTTCTTCCTTGAAAGGGCTGAAGATGAGAACTTTTAAAGCAATTCCTAACCTAGAACTAGGCCCCTTTTATGAGGTCTTTCCTTGGTGTTAAGAGATGCAGTTTGATTTCCGTGCAGACAGAACCAGGGCAGTTTCTGGAGAACCAAAGGAATCAAAGCACTAGTTCTGCCTTAGATCTTGTTTAGCAGCCTTGATTCTGCTGTTGCATCTTCAGAGCTTGGGGGCTTGCAGAAACCAGATTAAATATAAAGATTTGGAGAGGGGATTAAACAATTTTATTTAACTCCCCAAGAGAAGCTTCCAGGTGACACTGCCCTTCCTTTCTCTTCCTTGTTCATGGTGTCTAGGTGTCATAGCATAACTTGGTGCATCTGTCAGAGGCTGCTGGATAGCTTATAGAACTATCTGAGCCTAGCAAGGCAAACTATTTTCAGAACCTCCCTTGATTGGCCTGTAGGCTGAGATGACCTGGTATAAATTTGATGCCCAGGTTTCCCTCCATTAGACTCATTCTACATGTTGAGAAGGCTGCACAAGATAGTTTTTGGAGAATGTCCTCTAACTAGTGTCCCTGATTTCCTTTTTGGAGAAAAGGGGAGTTGTTGGACTTCCTTAAGATTACTACCCTGCACATCTCTTATTTAATTTTATGGCAGCAGCTGGGTTTGTGAGTAGGCTTAGTGGAAGGATCTGTTTTGTTGAACTGGGTCACTAATATGTATATGGTTTCAAATAAAAATGGAAAATTTAACTCAATACTCATAACTCATAGCAGTTGCCATTTCATCATCTGGAAGACTGCCCACTGTGCATGGATAGCTTTCTGGATATAGCATAGGCCCTTTTGGCATCTAAAAGTTGAGAGCTCACTTTGTCTTCTCTGGCCAAAATATTGCACGAGTGTAGATTAGTGGATTAATAAAGCAAGAGGCCTTCTTAAATAATATAGGACATGAGTGTTTTCACAAGAGAGCCACAGCAATCTAGCTTACTGCGAAGAACTAGAAAGGTTATTTTGTAGATCAATTAGCCTGCCCTCCATCAGACCACTAGAGACCAATGCCTTATTGTCTGATTCAAGACTCCTTTGTTTCCCCATTTTTGAGAAACTTCTGGCTATTGTAGAAAACCTGCTGAGCTCTAAGCCATTGGGAAGTGAGCTGTGGCTTCAGGCCATCTATTCTTGCACAGCTTTCCAGTAGTATATGCTTACTTGCTCCCTTTGGTTACATCTGGTGCCATCCTTCACTTCAGATAAGACCCAAACCTTGACTTAAGCCCCTGCCAAATGAGTAGGCTGGCAGGTGCCAAAGGAATAAGAGTTTTGGTGGAATGCTGTGAGGAAAGTCCCTGCACTTGAGTGTGTTTGCTTTGGGGGTGGTAGCTGAAAAGGTTTTTAAAAGTTATTAAAGCCTTATTCTTGTCCAGCCAAGCCCAGCCATTGGTATTCTGTTGTCTTGAAAATCAGCAGCAAAATTAGGGACTACTGACCTGATCTTGTGCTCCTGTATTCAAGTAGTATTTCAGTGGGTTTCAATGGAAGTCTTAACTGAGTAGATAGTGTAGGTTCCAGCTTTGAAAATTGGCTAGATCATAGTTGAAGAGAATGCTAATGGACAAAGGAGAAAAGAGATTCCAGAATGACTCTTCCCATCCAGTGTTGTGATTTGAGGCTCTAGGTATACATGCAGAGAGGCAGGTTGCTTAGGACAAGGTAAGGAAACATAAAGTTGAAATACCTAAGCAATATCTTATTCAAGCAGGATTTATTCCCTTTGTGAAGGGTTTGGTGCATTTTATTTTGTTTGGATCTTGCACATAATTTATTTCAAGAGGCCATGTCTGCTTTGCGCAGAGCATGAACAATCATGGCACTTCCTCTCTGTGTGTGCACACAAGATTTTGACACGCATCCTAAGTCAGAGTTACTAAGTAGAGTATATAAGGGGATTTTAATAGTTCTATCAAAGTGATCCCAATGAATAGATCTAAATTGCCTACAAACAATGCAGAGAAAGTCTGCAATGTTCTTTTAGGAATATGACAATTTTAAGGTACTTGAAATTTTGGCACTGAGATATTGCAACTCTGTGCTGGTTAGGACCCACCCTTGGTGTTTAGCATTTGTTAAGCAAAGGTTCCTTTATTAAGGGTGCTTTATGAAGTGTAAGATAGCCATCCATACAAATCAGGTTTCTGGTCATAGGACTCGCAGCCACAGTGCAAACCATCCTGTAGTTATCCCCCACTACTGCCTTAAACCTACTTTAAAGTTAAGGCAGTTGAATCTTTGGCCTGTTCAGTTCTAGACCTCTCTGTTGATGAAGGACCCTTCCTTGTCTTCTGATCTCAGTAGATCAGGAAAAACCCATTCTAGTGTACTATAGGCATTGCTGTTTGCACACAGTGTTGAAGAAAGCAACTTCAGCAAGAGGTGGGAGGTAAGCAGCAATGACTTAGGACAAGTCTTCCTTCATCCTGTGCCAGACTGAACTAATCTGAACTGTAGAAGTGAACAGTTCTGGAATCCTTCATATTTGATCAAAGAAAGACTTAAAGGGTGACTATCTCATTCTGGAAGTACCTACATAGTAAACAAAGCTCTGACAATGGATTCTTCTATTGAACAAAAGTCTAATAAAATCCACTGACTGGAAGCTAGACAAATCTGTGCTGTTTAATTTAGATCTAATTTGGAGGTAACTAACCAGGGGAACAACTTTCCAAGGGTTGTAGTAGTCTCCGTTATTAGCATCTGCTCTACTTCACAAAAGAATTATTCAGGACAGTCCAATGTGCTGTTTAATACAGGAGATCAGTTTAGATCATGTGATGGTGTCTCCTGACTTTAAAATGCAGGCATTTGTGAAGATCTCCTAGGGAATGCTGCATATTCAGTGTTAATGCCACAGCTGCTTTCCCTTTATACCTCACACTAGAATTAAAGATGGTCTGAAATGCTTTTTATAAAATAGGCATGCACTTCTATTTTGCCATTTGATGACATGTAAAGAAGACTGGATTTCTGGTTTGTAGGGTTCCCCTGTCCCCCAATCAGAAGGATCCCTAGTATCTATCTCTTGGAAGATGATCGGGGTTTTGTGACTGTTAATTCACTGGCTAGCACTGCTTTAGGGAGAACAATCTTATCCCACCTGTTCTAAAGGACTGCTTGTCTATCACAGGTTTTGGGTGTCTTACCCCTTAGTTGCAACAGCACACTCTCATTAATTAAGTGATCACCAAAATCAAAATCTTTCCAAATAAACTCAGTCAATCCAACATGCTGAGCTTTTTCACAAATCCCAGTTATGCTGAATGCCTTTCTTTTGAGGTATCTTTGTTGGTTGCTTCTCTTGCCCTTCTCTATTCCTATCCCTACAATTCTTCCACCACTGTGGTCCAACTCTTTGCAGGAAGTCTTACGCTAAGAAAAAATCAAATTGTAATTCTGGTGGTAGTCATGGCTAAAATTGTAGCCTTGCCAGAACTCAGCTGTGTTTCCTACCAGTCATCCATGCTCTTCCTCTTGTCTGTGCCATTTTTCCTCACAGATGATGGCACTAGAGGGCTGCAGTATGAGATCTATATTTTTTTTTTTCCTTTTCTTAGTGTGGATACATTTTGTGTTCAGCCTTTTGCCTCAGGCTTCTTCCTCAACATTAGGCCTCATGAGGCTTCTTGAATGAGAGCCAGAGTTTCCTCCTTGCTAGCACTCCTACATTTATGTAGTCTTGTCCCACAGTGATGCAATCAATGGGGAACCTTGTTGATTTTAAGAGGTTAGGGAGAGCTTCAGGTTTGTTTGCTCTGAGCCTCTTCTAAATGTGATTTTACAATTAGATTTTCCTGTTACTTTTTTAAGAATTTTTTTTCTTTTCTATGGAAGACCAATGCCATGAAGAAAACTGATATTCCAGGCGGCCAAGGAAAGCTACTATACTCCAAGTGCTGCGAGATGTACAGTGTAGTTAAACTGGAAAAGGACAGATGATTTTCCTCTAAACTTTCTCATATACATATGTTGACAGGAGGGTTCTGAATAACCATGACAGCTGAAGAAAGATTCTTCCAGGCAGGAATGTTGGCTAATTCTGTTGTTTCTCTTAAGTGGAGAGGCAGCAGCCGATGAACATGCAGATTCAAAACTGGGCTATGTCTGCAGTATTAATCTAGAACCAGTGCCTTTATGGCCACACATTTTGGTGTTATAGCTTTGAGTGATGGGTATAAAAGACAGGGCTTTTGTAGGAAAAGAAAATAACTTCAATAAAAATTAAGATCCATAACTGAGGTCTGAATATCAATAGTCTGCTAACTTTAGTTTGTACGTCAGGGAGTGTAATGCCTTTATAAGTCACTGGTTCTGGATCTCTTGAACATCTAGCTCCAGGCCTGATGGTGCTGAGCATTCCAACAGTTATTGGTCAGAGATGCTCCTTGTTCCAAGAAGCTCACTGTCTAGTCAGTTAGCATCCGACTTATTTTTTGGTCGAAAAACTTGCAAGGTTCTCCTGCTTTCTACTTTGTCTGCTTTTTCCTGAGGGCTGATGCAGCTCCAAGCCCTTTTCCTGTGCTGCAGGTACCTTAGTTTGATTCAGTCCCAGCCTGTTCCCCAAGCAATAAAATATCTGTTTTTTGTTAATTAGATTGGGTTTAGGAAGGGGATGCGTAGTTAGTCTTCAGTGCTTTGGACTGTCTTCCTGAACACTTGCATTAGCAGGTTCCTCTGAAGAAGTGAAATTGTCTGCATGCTGATTTCTCCCTCTTTTAAAATTCTCCATTGCCTTAAGCAGATCTGCGTAAGACCTGTGGGAGCCTTTAGCTGCACGTTACAGTTGTGAGGACGTGATGATTTGCTAAGAGCCAAGAGGCTCTTCTTTTTTCTCTCTCTCCATTTCTTGCTTTGATTTAAGCCCTGCCAACCCTGGGCTCTTTCTACCAGCATCACTGCATTGCCATTATTGATGGTGCACAGGGCTGCTTTTCCCATCTCCCTAACACCTTGTTAAAATTCCTTTGCAAGCCACCTGCTACTATAGTATAGGCACTGACTTTAAAAATATGGTAGGGACATAGTTTACCTAGTGCTTGCTCTTTATATATGAGCAGCAAACTCTTTAGTATCTTTTTTCCATCCTCCTCATATTTGAATCCCTGTAATTTCCTGCCCATACTTTGTCCCTGTCTAGCAGGCTCCATTATAGACTTTTTCTCAAAGATACCTGAGAATTCCCCTACCAGATCAAACCACTGGTACCTTCTAGCCCTGTATCTCACATCTAGTACTGGATATTTCACTGGGAGGCCAAGGAACTTGGCAGTAGGCCTTTCCAGAATGAGCTGCCCATTAGAAAAGTTTCTTCCTAACTCAGAGATTGGCTGTGATCTCAAGTGCAAGCATTTTTGTAATACTTGGTTACTTTTTCTGCCTATTCTTGTTCTGATAAATGTCTGATCTTCTGGAATTCTATCCACAATATTTGCTGCAATATCATGGGGCCAGGGATTCTACCAGCTAGCTGTACCAGTGCTAGTCTCAAAATGATTGGTGAGCACTGAGACTCTTCCTGGTGGTTTGAACAGAATAATTCAAACAACTGGAATTTGAACATATTAGCCTGGTGTCGTCCCCCCACCCCAAGTTAACTCCCTGCAGTTAAGATCATGTTAAAACACGGTGCAATACTGTTGGCTTAAGATGAATGTAGCTGGGCAAAGTGAAGGCTGATGGCATTGAGTACTTTAGCTCTGGCCCAGGAAATACCCTTCCTGACATGTTTAGCTTGCCTACCGTTTTTGGTAACGGTTATGCCGATGCTGGCTAGGTCACTTCTGTTGGGTGAGTGTAATTGGTGATGTTAGGACTGGCCATGTATAGAGTCTCTTCCACTTTAAATCAGACAGAGATGGAAGGATAGAAAGTTGAAGTGATTCTGTTGCAGTGCATGTCATAATGTAGTGAACTGATATTTGTGTGCATCAGCCCTGCCTCATGGATTCAACTGAAAACAGTGAACTATATACAGACAGTCCCATATTATTACTGCTCATCAGTATAAGTTAGATTTGATGGTGGGAGCCTGGCCTTTTGGCACAAGATTCAAGTTCCGTCCACACTTGTTGCCAGGTACATGCCCAGCAACAACCATGTTATAAGGAGTTGGGCCCAGCTTTTATAATGAATTTTGTCCTTGGATCGTTAGTTAACCTTCTCAAGGAATATTGGTTTTTATGGCTTGATTTTAATGAAGATGAGTGTTCTTCTCCCTGCTCCCCCCAAATGAGAAGGGGGCTAGTTTTAACACAGCCCTGCATAGGTTATAACAACATGCCTGTCATTCTGACAACTTGGAACTTCATGGCAGCCTTGAGGCTAGAACTTGTATACTCCTGCTGCAAAAGGCTGGACCTCATTCAACTAAGCTAAAGGGAAAATTTTGGTAGCTGTTTTGTTGTACATAGCCCAGAGCACAATTGAGCAGTTCCAATTTCAGCCTGAATTCAATGGTACACATGTACACTACCAACGTCATTTCGTTGGTATCTGACACCAGAGTTGATGTATTTTGGTTCTGATGAGAAATCCTACCAGTGTTGTGGCTGTTTTTCCCAATAATTTAAAACTAGAACGAACCATAATGTGTTCTTTTCTTTCTTTTCAATCATTAGGAGAAATGTCTTGGTTAGTGAGACCTTTTGGGATAAGGACCATTTCTTCATGTTTTTGTATGGTGTCTAGTACAATATGGGCCCTGATGTAGTTGTGGACAGTAGGTATCACTATGACATAAAAGATAATGATAAGAATATAAGTTGTCTGAGCAGCTGAAAATTCAGCTGTGGGTATGGAAAAGGGGATGGGGGTGGGGGAGGGGTGTGTGTTAAAAGCATACCCACCCACAGTTTGCCATCTTGTTTTTGTAAAGTACCATTGCCACTTTGGAAATGCCCTTTTTATAAGATTTCTAATATTTGCTCCAAACAAGACTTAGTTCTGTGAAGTGAAACTCTTGTATTTATAGGTTTGAAATAATGATCTCTGTTCTCCTACAGGACAATATTGACACAAAGTACAGGAATGCCTTTAGTGCATATACACTGCTTAAATAGAGCATAAATGATGGGGCAACTCTTAGTAGCAAGGAAAGTTGGTTCTTCTTTTGATCATATAATGTTTTAAGGTGGCACAATAGAAGTGCAATCAGGTCTTTTGAACAGTCCATGGTAACCAGTGACCCTTCTTGATTAGGAGGTGATTTAAGGTTCAATGGATCTGCAACTGCTTGGCCTCTAAAGGTCATTCTTATTTCAGTTTCCTTGGGCCCTTGTCATTGTTCACAGTATGATTTTTCTCTTCCTTAGAGTAACAAGATTGGCTTTTGTTTTTCAGAAAGTTTTCCTAGTTTTTTGGCAAATATTTGAGAACCCCAAATAAGCTAAAAGTCCAAACCATTTTGATTTGGACCTGTTTTTGCAGAGCCTCATGGGAGTAATAGTTTGTGTTGTCACATGATCCTATTCTCTCCTCTGCAGGACAGGTTCCCTAGTCGGACTGGATCTCTTATGGTGCACCATGATCTCCCACCTTGAAAAAAGACTGGTGGTAAGGAGGTGTATCCTGGGAGTCTCTGGGAAATGTAGTCCAGTGGAATGCCTGATTTCTAGAAAGAAACAGGGACATGAGTCACCTGAACTATAGCTCCCAAGTAGTACTGTAGCAGCATTTCCAGCTTACTATATTTTGGTTTTTGGGAGTTTGGAATCGAAGAAAAATGAACATTTTCTGCAGAAAGGAGAGATTTTTTTTGTTGTGAAAAAAATTATTTAAAACTCACCAAAAATAGCCCTAATCCTAAACTAGTTCATAGTTTTTTGTAAAATATTCTCAACCTGGGTCTAATATTTACCACTAAGTGCAATTAAATAATTTGCGAAGAAAAATAGAGTGAAGACAAGGGCCAGAGGGATTTCTGGCCTTTATACTGTTCGTGTAATGGCTACAGAGTTGGTGACTTCCTAGTTCTATTCATTTTATATTTATGGGCTCTTCTTTTTTCAGATCATCTCATGTGTGTTCTTGACTTTTTGAGGCAAGGACACAGTGTCTGCCTTTGTCATCTTTGGTGTCTTCAGCAAACCTTTAGTCAGTATAAAATAGTTTGGCATAACTGCTTGGTCAGTGCTCATGATTTGTATCATGAACCTTGTGATATTAGCTATATTTTTTTTAAAGTCCCAACTCCTGGAGTCAAGATTATGCTTTCATTCAAAATAATGATTTCTATCCTGTACAGTTCCAGAGAAAAGCTGAGGGTGAGGAGAGACTGCCTACTGGCTAAAAAAGCAAGCAGTCAATACAAAGCCCAATATGTTTTTTATTTTTTTAATTCATGCTTTTTGAGTCATTCTTGTGATTTTGGGGCACTTGTCATTAGTTTGCATATTCAGGGTTGGCAAAACTGGTGCTGTGATTAAAATGTCTCTTCTGTTCTATCTTACATCTGTGCAAACTGTACTGCTGTCTGCCAGTAAGTACAACTCTTCCTTAATAGAGACATGGCTGTATTGGTGAAATGCTACATACATTAATATGGGTGATAAAATATGCTCTCCTGATACAAGGCATCTTTTGTACTGGTGTAACTCTTTTCACAAGATTAGTTGACATAGTTATACCAGCATGAAAAACAAGAGACGCCCAAAACTGGTCTAAGTTTTCCAACTTCACCTGTTCATCACCTTCTTTATTCCCAAGCCTCCATCTTTCAAATATGCATTTGAGGGGCATAACTGCTGGTGTTCCATGCAGCCAGAGGACTTCAGATTCATCAGTAAAATATAATACGTTTCTGTGGGAGAAAGAGATACAGATGGGATTGAGAAGGTTTTTGTCCTGCCTGGCTGCCTGGGTGTGAGCAAGGTAAAGTCTAGTCCAGCATTTCCATTGCAGAGGTTTGCATCTAAACCTCACTGAAACTCAGCATTGTTGTTGTTTTTTTTTTTAATGTACTCTTGAAACAAGCAAATTGAGTCTTCTAGTTGCCAGATTGGAAATATGTGATGGAGACTTGTATCCTTGGACTTGTATACTTCATCCTGTTACTTCATGATATGAAAAGTAGGCTGGAAATTGTTTGGCCTGGTTTTTGTTTTTAAATGGGTGGATTTTTTTACATTTCAAATCTCAGAAATTCTCTCTGGTCTCCTTTAACTTTCATGGAGGCCTTGGGAAGATTTTGTATTGCAGCTATTGCAAATTTTAGTGCATTTTTGTTTTTGCTTCCAAAATATGAAGTAGGCATTTTAATTAAATGGTTGGTTGGCTGGTATTTGTTAACACCTAATTGCAGGGAGTGAGGGGACATCAAGTAACATTTCTCCCCTTCTTAACTGTTCAGCATTCATTCGGTTGGCTTTTATGGGCGTAAGTCACTAGTCTTTAGTCACCATCATCTTCCAATTTTTAGCCAAGATCTGAAATTCTACCATAAAAACAAAGCAGAAGAAAATTCTAAAAAGTATAAAGATTAGATAAATCTCTAATCCAGGCCTCTTTCTAGGCTAAAGAAGCAGAAGGGGACACAGTGAATTTTATCCTTTGCCCCATTGTCAGGTCACTCTAAAAAGATACCAGATCAAATCATAGCCTTGTGGGAGTCTGTCTCATGCAGATCTATAGGATTTGGGCTCCTGGATGTCATATGAGATATAGGCATTTTTGAAAATTCATTCTGTTGTCTATTCTGGAATTCTCATCCAGTTGTTATACGGTTCACAACTGGAGTGTGAACAAATCCTCAGTGCTATCTTGATAGGCTGTGTGAAGTCTTGGAAAGTGGTAGACCTCCATTTCAAATTCTCATAGTGATTATCATGGCATGTCCTGTTTCTTTTATCATCTTGGTGTGATCAGGATGATATGTGGAGCATGTTGGAAACTTGTGTTAATTAAACCTGGTAGATCCTTGGGTTAGAATGTGAGTTATTTGTACATGGTTACCAGTTGGTTTTCAAAGGCAAGTTAAAAAAAGAAAATCCACATTGACTATGGTTTCAAAGCTGCCTGGACTTGGCTTTTAGGAGTGGAATTTGAGAACTTTAAAAAATATCCAGCTTTTCTTGCAGAGGGGGCTGTTTCAAATTGCACCCCCAGAATCACTAGTCAGTTCTGAAAAGCTGCAGCATTTAGTGCTGCAGCTGGGGATGGGCAGGGTGTTGACTGATGGATCCATTTCCTAAGGTTGCAGCTTGTTCTCTACA
Source organism: Crocodylus porosus (assembly GCF_001723895.1). Taxonomy (NCBI): domain Eukaryota; kingdom Metazoa; phylum Chordata; order Crocodylia; family Crocodylidae; genus Crocodylus; species Crocodylus porosus. The sequence continues at coordinate 1,567,278 of NW_017728944.1, forward strand.
CAAGTGGTCTCCAAAGTGGGGTGCGCAAGATGATCCATTGGGGTGCAGGAAGAAAATATTAGAACTTCTATTTAGATGTATATTTATATAAATATACATATATTGGGGGTGCATGCTCAAATTTTTTTTACTGATAGGGGTGCGCAAATATAAATATACATATATTGGAGGGGGGTGCTCAAAATTTTTTTACTGATAGGGGTGCGCAATCAAAAAAGGTTGGAGACTACTCCTCTACACTGTGCTTATAAACCATGTCCCCTTGGCTTGTGGGTTTCATTTAGGTAAGGAAGGGTGGGCCACCTAATGGGCTTTCTTCCATTTGCTAGTTGCTAGACTTGGAAGTTTAACCAATTAAACTGGGTGGGATCAATGGTCCATCCTTTGTTCTGTGCTGCTGTTGTTCCACTGCTGATTTGTCTTTTGCAGGTTACGCTAATTTAGTCATACAGGCCCCAGTTCTGTAGACACCTGTGGGTCTGTGTAACTTCACTCCCAGAGAGACACCTGGTTTGACTCTGTAGTCTCGTGTGTGAGAAATGGCAGCAGGGTCTGGATCAGCAGTTCTCAACTGCATTAAACTTGAAAGCATCCCTCAGCAAAGGCCAACTCAACTTTCACTTGGTTTTTGACCATGGAAAAGAGCAGTTCTTTTGTTGGCAAGACTGCAGAAAGCCCAGAAGTCTGTGTTTTGGATGCTATGAATTCCTGTTTGAAAGGTCTGGGTTTATCTTGCAAATGTTGTGTAAGTGTTTCCACATCTAATTGTGCTAATCTTGCACAGCACCTTGTGGCACCCTTAAAAAGATCTCAACATCCAGTTTGAGAATCACTGGTCTGGACCTTAGTCATATGGTACCCCTGGATTTGCCCGATATGGAATTCCAGGTAGTTTAGTTGTTTTTATTGCTAAAAAGCCAGCTTTTTTACAAGTATCCATCAAGGTATGGCATAAACTGTTGGATGTGGTATATACAACAGTGCATTTCTGAACCAGTGCATAGAAGGCAATACTTAAGAGAAATGAAACTTGGAGGAAAGAGTATAAAGTAAAACGCTGAAACCAGAGAGGACGGGGACTGTATTCCCAAAGCACAACTGGATGGATGTATTTTTTTTTTCTATCTTCCTCTGAAGCGTCAGAAATTGGCAGCATCTGGGGATGGAGCACTGCTTTGTGCACTTTGTACAGAGAATTCTATTTCTTAGATGTCAGGTTCATGGTCTCAGGATCAGGCTGGTAAAGTGGAGGTTTGGAGGAATTTTCCCTCAAATGGGAACCACCAAGTTTTTCTCCTCCTCCTTCCTTCCTCTGCAATGTGAGCCATTGTTTACCAGCTGAGATGATCTGGGCATTTCACCTTATCTGTCCACCTTGGTCTCTCCTGTTCACTGCCTGTGGCACACAGTTCAGTCTGCCAAGGACTAAAACACTTTAGTTAAACTAAAGTCTGCAAGCTTAATATACGGGTATCTGTGCAGCTCAATGGCTTGTGATATGCACAAGGCCAGACTCGTGTGTACTGCATGCTGTACAAATGTGGCCTTTTGGTTGCTGCCATAATACAAACATTTATTAATAAAAACCAAAGTGTTACAGAACCTGTGTGTGACTTCTCGATCTTTCTCATGCATTTTCCATTGTGATTATACTTAAGAACCTGTCCTGCTATCACTAGGTACAGTGATTGAATGATGCTGCTTTGTGTATCCATCAAAAAAGGGGCGGGGTTGGGGCCAGACCAGAAAAATGAGTATCAGGATTCCTGGGTTCTAGACCTGAGACACTGACTTGGAACAAATCCCTTCTCTCTGTGCCTGTTCCCCTACCTGTAAAAACAGGGTAAATGAACCTGATCTGCCTTATTTATAAATAGCTTTAAGATGCTCAATATAAGCATTTATGCTTCCACTTTCCCTGCATGTTATTCCAGGAGAAATAAAGTCCTTGTTATAAAGTGTGGAGAAAGTGCAAATCCCTACAATGCTAGGTTTTGACTTGTGATACTGCCAAAGCGATAATAGTCATGGAACATTTCTCCAGAGCTCCTTCATGCTCTTCCTGTTGCAACTTGTTACAGGGCTGCTCAAAGCAGAAGGGAAAGGATTTGTCCATCAGGCTGTCTAAAACACTTCCCTTTCTGTCTGTCTGTTTAGCACTTCAGTAACTAGTTAACATTTTGGAGAAAAAATCAGATTTGTTAAATGATTAGTGTATACTGTTTTTATTGCACTGGCACTTAGGTGCCTCAGTCATGGACCAGGATCCTGCTGCACTAGCAGTTTACAAGCACCCAAGAAACTAAACACCCTTTTATCCACCCCTTTCTATGCCCTACTTCTAACAGGAGCTTGAATAGTTTTTCTTGAAAGACAGTCATATATGCTTTGTAGGGTGGTGTTTCCAATACACCCTCACGTATCTTTTTCTTCTTTGTTTTAGGTCAGATGCTAGCACGCCTTTTAGCAGCCTATACCTGACTGGAGCCTTCCTTTAGATAAAGCACCCACCTGAGGGTCCCCGCTCATTGTACATGGCAACAGGCTACAGCGCCGGCGCAGCTCTGAGCCTTCTTCCTTCGTAAGTAACCAGCAGGTGCATCATTCCCCAGCCACAGGGTTGCAAATGGTCCTATGATGATGGCATCTTATATCTCAGTGGGCCAGGTTAGGAAGAGGGGAAAGTGAAGGCAGACGAGGAATGGGTTAGAATGAAGGGGGAGAGGTGTTCAGAGGCCACTAAGTCAGCTTTGCTAGACAAATTCTAGGATCCCTAAAATATGGCTGTCCCACTGGTCCCCAGAGGATAACAGTACTGTTCATAAAAACATAGGAAATGAAGGTAGGAAGGGACCTCAGGAGGGCATCTAGTTCAACCTCCTGCTCAAAGCAGGGCCAGCCCCAACTAATATAATCCCAGTCAAGTCTGTCTAACTGGGTCTTTAAAACTTCCAAGGATGGAGAGTCCACAACTTCTCTGGGTAGCCTGTTGCATTATGTTACTGTGCTCCTAGTGAGAGTTTTTCCAAATATCTAACCTAAACTTCCCTTGCTGCAATTTGAGACCATTGCTCCTTGTTCTGTTATTTGCACTACTGAGAACAGTCTAGCTGTACTCTTTGGAGCAACCCTTCAGGTAGTTGAAGGCTGCTATCAAATCCCCCTACTCCCCACCCCAGTCTTCTCTTTTGCAGACTAAATAAGCCCAGTTCCTTCAGCCTCTCATGTTTCGTGTGCTGCAGCTCCCTAACCATCTTCATTGCCCTCTGTTAGACTCTCTCCAATTTGTCTGAACCCTTTCTGTAGTAGGGTGCCCAAAACTGGACACAGTAGTCCAGATGTGGCCTCACAAGTGCTGGATAGAGGGGAAGAATCACTTCCCTTGATCTGCTGGTAGTGCTCATACTAATGCAGCCCAGGATGCTGTTAGCCTTGTTCAAAAATAGGGCACACTGTTGGCTCACATTCAGCTTAGTGTCCACTGTAACCCCCAGATCCCTTTCTGCAGAGCTGCTGCTTAGCCAGTCAGTCCCCAGCCTTGTAGTGGTGCATGGGATTATTCAATCATATGTGCAGGACTTTGCACTTCTCCTTATTAAATCTGTTGCTACAAGCTAACATGGTTGATGGTCGTTTTATAGTATGGTGGTGCTTGGGAGTCTCAAACTTGTACAGGAATAGGTCCTGCTTAAAGAGCTTACAACCTACATATTGGGATTACTCTCCTGGCTTCAGTGATGGAAGGGCTGATGATTTTAGCCAGGGGATGTTTCTAAAAGCACTAGCAAGTGTGGAGATCAGTTCCACCCAGAACACAAGCAAAGGGTTACCTGCAAAACTGGTTCTTTCTCTGAGTGGGTTGTTGCCTATAATTTAGTCTCTGGGTCTAGGCCCTTCTCTGAAACCATTTAATTTGATGCTCTTGATCTGTGTTGATAACTGGGGTTTGATCCAAAGCCCACTAAAGTCAAAGAAAAAAGTTTCTGTTATGGCCACGTTTTTTAATCGGGGCTGTTATCCAAATCACTCCCTTTCACAAGGCACATCAGCTAAAGCTTTGAGTCAAGACAATAGATGTGACACAAAATGGCTGGATAGGATTCCTGTTGCGTTAGATGACGGAATCAAGATTGTGCACCCATTTAACCAGGGAGACACATGGGGAAGATGGGAAAGGAAGCAAACCAAATGCTAATGTAAAGATCCTGAGGATCACATACGTTGCCTAGTTCAATAGGACCTCTGTCCTGGCTAGTACTGGGAGCACAATGCTGCATCCTACTTGCTGCTATACGGCACCAATTGCCATAGCATCTAGATTCCGGAAACCTTGAATTATCCTAACAAGCCTGCTGTCTCCTGAGCAGTTTGGGTAGTTGGAATGGTAATAAATGTTCCTTATAGCAGCTGCACTTGTATCTTCCAGCAATGCAGACCTTGCTAGATTTTTCCAGTTACCTAATGGCTCATGGAGTTCCTATCCTTATTATTAAATTGCCAGCTCCTAAGAGGCAGAACTTGCTGTCTTGCTCTGGGTTTGTCCAGTGCCCATTACCATGAGCTCCAAGACTGATACTCCCATTTGTCTTGCAGTATGGAGATATCTTATTTGTTTCTAAACAGTTTCAGTGAGAGCCAGGTGCTGCACTGAGTGCTGTACATACCTCATGTCCCTGCCCCAGCATATACACTCTTGATTAGATGGGATGGACAAAGGGTGAAAGAAAAGAAGGATTTCCCGCCCCCAGCTATTTTAGTTAGTTAAGTGACTTGCATGGGGACTTAATGGCAGAGCCAAGAACTGAAGCCAGGCCTCCTAAATCCTAGTCCCTCTCTGCTCCCCCCCACCCCCAATTTAGTTTTAGGATCAGCCTTCTTTTCTTTGTCTGCATGGTGTTGCACCAGCTATCCCTTGCCTGGGAGCAGATGCAGAAGTGGGGGCTAAACAAAGCCTCCATAGTCTGGATTCAGCTAAAGGGCGTTCGGACTTGGAGCCTGTGTACAGTCTGGAGTCAAGGGGTAGTCAGTGCTCGGATGCAAGCATTTGCAGCTGCTCATCCTTTTCATGCAACAGGCAGGACTTCATTCTGGAGGGTGAACTGGGGTACTGGCTGTGAACAGAAAATGGACTGAAGCTCCAGGAGCCAAGTGAATAGCTGGGAGTGATTAGCCATTTCTGGCTTTGTATGTAAATGGGGTCAGGTATTCTTTGCTTGCTGGAGGCAATGCACACCCTTAACTGATTTACCCCTCTTTCCCCCTTAATTGATCTGAAACTGGGCACAGAGCTCCTGGGAGGGTTATGAACTGTCCAGAAATGCCAGAAATGTGTGTGAGCAGGAACTAGCCACCAGGTGTCACTCTAACCACAGTGACAAAGTGCTCATGTAGAGAAATAAAGAGCCCTTTAAAAAAAACAACAACAACAAAAATCCTAATGTTAGTTTGTCGCTCTCAATTTTGGCAGCTAAATTTGTCAATCCAGGTGCTATTTATATCGGCACCAAAAGGTTCTTTCTGCAATTAAATGTTTCCTTCCAGATCTGTTAACACCTTACGTTGGCGTTTGAGAAAGACTTGTCCCCCCAAGTGAGCAAGATTTGCTGCTTCCTTCAGTGCCTTAGCACATGGGAATCCTCTAGAAAAGACTTGCTGTTATAGCCCTTGACAGCTGTGGTGGCTATAAGTCTGTGCAAAAAGAGGTTGCTATCTTTGCACCCCAGGTAGAGGGAGGAAAACTGAGGGATAGGGAGTCAGCAGTAGAGTTGGGAATGGAACTGCTTCTGCCTGACTTCCAGCTGTTCGGTCATGGTGCTTTCTGGCTTATTCTCAGCCTGAAACCTGCTTAGAGGTGAACTCATTTGTTGGGCAAAGTGTTTTTTTTTCCCCTCCTGTTGCCTAGAATTAGTCTGTGTGGTACTGGGCAAGAGATGATTGTATATGTGGGGCCCTGGAGATCAGAGTTTGGTTCCCTGTTCTCCTGCCTTCTTGGGTCTGGTGTTCGACATGTCCCTCAATCCCCCTATGTGCTCTGAAGAATGTTAGTTGTTTCCTGCCTCTCCGGGGTGGAGGTTATAAAAGTAAATGTAGTGAAGTACTGGGATTCCACAGCCGTGGGAACTACGTGAATGCCCAGAGAAATTCAAAGCCACATAAGTGCTGCTAGTTTCAAAGTCCAGCACAGGCACTAATGATATTATGTTTTTTGCCCAGGGAAGAAGGTGGGAAGTGGAGGAGGAAGAAACAAGAAAGGGAATAATCCAGGGGGCAAAATATATGTCAATTGACATAAATATACAGTGCATTCCCCTCCTACTCCCCTCCCCCCCACTTTAATACTAGTGTGTGCTGCACTTGTTTTATGTGGCATTTTGTCTCTAATGTGGGAAGCGCCAGATATAATAGTGTGCGTGTGTGGGAGAGAGAATAGAATGGGTCAGATTTAAGTAGAGAACTGGTTTAATCTGCCAGCTCTTGTGATGTGAGCAGGTTTGCTGAAAGGCCTCAGCTCCTGGAGTCATGGGGTCAGGTGAAAATCTGTTTTTGATTTGACAAACGGGTGTCTAGTCCTTGTAGCTCAGAGAGAGCTTGTAAACATGAATTTGTGGTTCAGATACCAGTATCTCAAATGTATTATTGGGTTTAAAAATGAAGGGCTTTTTTCAGTGTGGAGGACTCAGGATTTCAGCATATGTAGGGCTGGCAGTGCTGCTGAAATGAATCTGAGTGGTTAGCAAGCCCTGTGCTGGCCTGTTCCTCTCCTCCCCTTCTGACTCCCTGCGTCCATGCTATCTTCTAGCAGTTTGTGGGATAATCTTTGCTTGTACTAGCACTTTGGAGTAAAGGCTACTGCCTGCCAAATGTAGTTCAGGATGCGCCTGCCCTCTCCATAGAGGATGCAGTCTCTACAATATCCACAGGAGGGCACTGCAAACTCATAAACATCCCCTCCCCCCTCTGACACATGCACACTGGGTTGAAAGCGCTAACCTGCTACCCCTTACCAGCCCAGCTTACACTCTTCTTCCAAGAGCTGTGTGTACAGCTGGGGAGATGGCTTCAGAGTCTCTGGGTGAATGGGAACTGAATTCCCCTTTGCTGTTCATTCACTTTTCACACTCATTCTACTTTGCTTCTGTGAATGCATGTGCGAGCCAAATTCTGACCACCTTGCCGAAATGTGTTCCATGTGTCAAATGAGTTTTGGTGGCAGTTAGCTTGGCACCTGTCTCTGGAGGAGGGTTGTTGAAGATGAAGAGCAGGTTTTGGTTGAGGGGGCCAGTGGAAGTCTTGTGTTGGGGTTACAGAGCTGAGCCCTTCTGCAGCGTGCATGGGCTGCAGTGCAGGTGGTCCAGAGAGAGTGCTGTGGCCTTACCATAACAATAAAGAAGGAGGGATGGGTGGGTGTTTCATTAAGGCTGTGGACTGGGGCTTAGGATATCTGGCTTTAGTTTCCAGCTTTGTCACAGACTCTGGGCAACCTTGGGCAAATCACTTAATCTCCCTGCACCTCCACTCATCCAGCTCAGAAATGACAGTTCCCCATCCCTGTGGTTTATCAGCTTGCGTGGTTTGACTGGGAAGGCACAGGATGGTGTAGTGGGTAGGAGACCTTCTTAGGACTGAGGAAATCTGTGTGTATTCCCTGCTTCACTACACTTTCCTTGGGCAAGTTGTATGTGGCTTAGTTTCCCATCTGCACAGTAAGGGTAAATAGGGCCTTGGTGCCTGCGGGTGGTGTGATGATAAATGCATTGAAGGTGTGAGGCACTACAGGAGCAGAAACCTTAGGTACCAGGATTCTCCTGAGACCATTTTGGAGGCAGCACCCATATGTCTGGAGGGTATAAAACCCAGCCACGCTCGGGAGTAATTGGCTCTGGGCTCAGACAGCCACAGGTAGGATTAAAATAAGTAGCCTCAGCCCGAATTACTAGACTTGGTTTCTTTTTATTCAGTTTCTGTCTGTGCGACTCAGACATAAAACTAAACCCCCAGCCCTCCCCCACCCCACTTCTGTTCTCATCACCTGCAGTTGGTTCAGCACCTCCAAGGGCTGGGAAGCATTTGTCTCTTGCTGCGCTGCAGCAGCCTGCAGTGGAGCTTTCCAAAGTTCCTTTATTGGCACTTGTAGACAGCAAGGGTGCTAAACTGGTGGATGCCACACACATGTTAGTCAGCATAAGAGGCAGTGGTGTGAGGAACTGCAGAAAGACCTTGGTGTGCTTGGCAATTGGGCAGCAGTCTGGCAGGTCCAATCCAGTGTTAATTGCAAAGAATAATTTGAGCAGTTCATATGTGGGGTACAGTCCTGTAAAAACTGTAACCACAGTGGGGGGAAAGTCCACCTTCTTGCCACCTGATTGACTTCTATGCTGTCCCTCACTATAACATCCGCATGCCTCACAGTCTCTCTTATGCCCTGCTGCTCTCTCTGATGCATGGCAGTGACAGCTATCACCATTGCACATGTGGAGAACTGAGGCACCGAGAGGTTAAATGACTTGCCTCTGGTCACAAAAGGAGGTTGTGGCAGATCAAGAAATAGAGCCAGGTCTCCCAAATCCCTGGCTAGTACCTATATGCCGCTGGATTGTGGTTCCTGAGAGGTCAGTAGCTCCCACAGCACCTTTTTTCAATGTCAGTCCTTTGTTTGAATGCCACTGTCTTACAGACTGGAAGAAGACAGACCTGGACTTCTGAGTTGAGCTAGGCAGGGCAAGGGTCAACCAAGGGAGGCAGAGCTGTGAATCCAGGTGTCAAATCCTTTAGGTAGAAAAATCAAGACCTGAGGCTATGTTGCAACTGGCTGGGTCACCTGGTCTGTTGGTTTGTTCTGCTCCCTAGCGTGACTTCACGGTCAGCGGCTCTTTAGCTTGCTCAGAAGAGGGTTAAACAATGGGGAGGAGGTTTCAACTAGAGCAATTTCTCTAATCCAGCAGAGAAAGGCAGAGCAAGACCCAGCAGCTGGAATCCCAAGCTGTAATAAATTCAAGCTAGGGTAAGGTGCAGAATTTAAAGGGAAAGTTGTCAACTCCCAGAATAACTAACACAGTGGGTTTGCCATACCTTGGAGTCTTCAAATCGCAACCTGGTGTTTCCTCCAAGAGAAGCTCAGGCTGAAGGACCAGAAATCTGACAATGCCAGAATCTGTAGGCTGGGAAAAAAGTTGGGTTAGGTGGCCAAGGTGGGGATTTCTGGTTTTTGACTGTGAATCTGCATAGGCTGAAGCATCTTGGCTCATTACAGTTCAGATGGCAAATTTTCTCCATGCACCCATTTGCCAGTGGGGCTTGACTTGCGTTTGTAGGGACCCACTCTCTCCAAGAGTTCTATCTCCAAGGGTTGTGCAATCACCTTTCTTTTAGCAATAGTGCATGTGTGCATGCACATGTGGCCAGAGAAAGATGGTGCATGGTGGATGCCTGCTCTTTGGGAAGCAGAATGTGGTGTCCCTGAAGTGTTACCACCTGGCCTCTCTATGGATTCCTTCCTGCCTTGAAATTGAAAGGCCCTATTACTGCCCTTTATGCTCCCAGGCTGAGCTGGAGGAGGCTTTGCCAGCATGCCCCAGTCTGGAATCTCCTCACTCTGTTCTTGGCCATTCTTACCTCTTCTGCCTGTCTGCTACATTGGGACACCAGGTGCATGAGCTGCCTTCTCTGTAGCAGGCAGGCCACCTGTCCTCAGCGATCTTGGCTGGGCTGAGCCAGCTCCTGTCCCTCCCCCTGACCCATCCCTTCCCCAGCAAAGGCGGCTTGATTAAAATGCCAGCACAGTTGGAATTGCAGCACAGCTGGTGTTCCTGCCAGCACCCCGAGCTGAAAGTCACTGAAGATTAAAATCTCCAATTAGCGTTAGAGTGAAGCCGGCAAAGCTGCATGGATTCCAGAGCCCCAAAGGCTCTGGCCCCCTTATACTGCCTCTGACATGGGGGAATTAACCTCTACATTGATCCCTGATCCTCAGCCAGGGTGCCATGAGATCTTTTCAAGGGTGCCATGGGGTTCCATGCAATGTTAGCACAGTTAGGTGTGCCAGCGTGATTCACAAGATAAATGCAGCATTCTTGCATAGGAATCTATAATGTTAAAACATTCTGACCTGTTGTGGTCTTTTTGAGTTCTTTGCAACAGAAGAATTGGTTTTATTCTTTTACGGTTAAGAAATGAGTGAAAAATTGAGCCGCTGACATAGCTCCTTTTGTTTCCTGTGTCCTCCCATTCTATTTTTCCCTGTAGATTGAATCTGACCTTAATTCCAGGTTACTAAATTGAGTAGAAGACCTCCTTCCTGCTCTGGGACTGCACTTCCTTCCCCAGGCCATTTCTAGTCTGTCCCTGTATCTGTTGCATCTGCTTGGCACCAAGGTGGAGTACACAAGTCATGATTGCTACCAGAAGTTGTCCACATGGGGTGGTCATTCTTTATCCCTACCCCTGCCTGGTCAGTGGATGAGAGGACTCTGGTGGCCAAACGGCAACATCACAGGCCCTGGCCCCTGGCATCTGTCTGATTTCTGCATCTGTCTCTGTTTACCTGCCTGTCATGTCCTTTGCTGATATGCACATCTTCACTAGGAATTGCAGGGTACTTGGGCACCCCAGTCTGAGCGTAGTCTGAGAGCCAGGGGACACCTGCTCACTTTACCAGCTTTGGCCGTCTTGGCCACCTGTTCCAGTGGCTTGTAATGTAAGAGTGCCCGGAGGCCGTAGTGGAGAGCAGGCCCCCTTCCATCATGCTAGGTTCTGTATAGACACAGGAATAGATGGTCCTTGCTCTTCAAAGAGGTTATGGCCTAAAGAGCAAGCTGTTGAGAGGGGAGGGTGGAGAATGGAGGCACAGAAATGGGAAGCAATTCAGCTGAGGTCATACAAACTCGAAGGAGGGGAAGTGACTTGTCTGCAGTTACACAGCAAGTCAGTGGAAGAGATGGAAACAGCGCCTGGCTCTCCTGTGTCACTGTGTCTATGGGCCAGCCTGCCTGTCACCTGTGTTCTCAGCCTCTTCTGAGGTCTCTGCCACCCCTCCATGTGCCTGCCATCCCCATCTTTGATACTTTGACTTATTCTCTGCCCTGTGTGGCCTTATGTCTTTTCCCATCTCCCCCTGCTTTCCTCAGATATGAGGGGCAATGTTCACTAGCCACTCCTGCATTGTGGCTTACAAAGATTCATTTTTCCCAGTAGCAAATGGGGGTAGGGAGGAGAGTTGGCACCGAGTCCATTCCCTCGTCCGTGGGCGAAGTCGGTAATGAGTGTGTCGCTGGATTCAACCATTCGTGTCCCAGCTGTCACATCATTACCACGCTCTCCTCCCCAGGTCCTTTATTCACTGTCTGTCTGTCCCATCCGTCTGTAGCATGCGTGTGAGGGGAGACAGGGCATGGGGATTTTTGGGGGGGAAGGCTTTTCCCTGCACAATAGTTCACCTCTGCTCTTTTCTGTCCAGATTTTTGGGGGTGCGATTTAAGGCGGTTTCATCCCCAGCACTGATTCCTCATGCCTTCAGAAGAGCTAATCACTGGAGCAGGATTAGCATCAGCATTAATAACATACAGTATTAAAAACCCCAGATTTGTCAGTGCCATCCGCAAAGAGGATTTTTGGGTGCCATGCATGTGCCCATGTCTGCCTAGCAACCTCTCCCTTCGTTAGCTGATCTCTCCGACAGCTCTACCTGCCCTGACCTTGCCAGCTTCAGCTCTGCTATCTTAACTAGGCAAGGGGGGTTGTGTAACTTCAGGAGCAGCAGGGCCTGGCTGATTAAATTTAAAAACTCTATATACTGGCCATGGAGAATGGTGCATGCGCGCTCACATGCACACACACCGCCACCCTAACAGACTGGCACAGCACTGCTGGCTGAGGTTCAGAGAACCCTCCCATATTCCTCTCTCACTCAAATCAAAGCACAGCTGAGCCAAGACGGAGGGGGGACTGGAAAGGGGGGGTATATGGAATGGGCCTGGAATTGCACGTTTTCACCTGCCATTTAATTGGATGTATTTTTAATTAATGGTGCCTCTGGGACCAACATGAGACAACATGATCTCTGAATAGGGACAGGGGAGGAATTGGGAAAGGTACAAGGATTGGACTACAGGGTGCGCTTACCAGGAAAACACTGCCATCAATCACGGGCTACTTTCAGCTCTGGACTTCTGGCTGGTGATCAGCGAGGAAGCAGAGGGGTGGAGAGATGGGGGAAGGAATCACGGTATTCTGGCCTCTGCCTCTTCACCAGCTTGGAGTGTTGGAGAAGGGAGAGTTTGCCCCATGAGGTTCATGAGGAGGAAAACCCCTTGTACACGTGACATGAGCCACATGTTCTCAGCTGCTGGCACTATCGTGTTAGATTCTTAAAAGGCTGCTCATTGTGGTTGCCCCCCAAGAGACAATAACCCAGAAGATAATTTCTTCTCTGGGCTTCCCCCCAAAGTAGGTGAACTGCATGAGAGGGATTAGGGCTTGTTTCTGTGGGCTAGGTGGCCTGGGACCCCTCCCTCAGCTTGGATCATGGGGCTTAGAAAGTCCAAAGGTCTTGTCCTAAAAGCTTAAGTTACTGGCAGTCTTCAGTCTCCCTTTGCCAATGACCAGTGAGCTGAGACCCAGTAGACCTACACAGGGCAGGTCAAAAGCCGAAGCACTTTTTTACTGGTATTGAGTTACTGGTACACTGTACAGGCAAAGTGGATCCAAGTATGGATACAGTCATACTAGCAAAGCTGTGCTTTGTACTAGTAGGGTTAGGCCACCCTCTAGGAATGAAATGAGTTGCATGTGAAAAAGGGCAACTTATGTAACTGCATCTGGAGTACAGTGGGGTCTTTTTAAAAATCAGTACTGTTCAATCTGTATTGCCCTTTCTATGGATGTTCCAGCACAGAGTTGCTGTATACCACCCCTTCCTTAGGATATAGTTCACTGGTGTTAGCACCGTTAAACTGGTATAACAGGATCCCTGCTGGGTAAGGGTGCCACTAGACTAGTGGCAAAAGCATCATGCCTGTGCTAGAAGAAGAGATGCAGTTTGGTTGAACCAATATAGACATGGCAACTTTTACCTATGTTAGATGGCACAAATGAATCTGGGCTCCACCCAATCCCAGGGTTCACCCCAACCAGTAACGCATGTTAAAATGCAACTTGCCCTGTCTTGTCTAGACAGTGGCTTTAATACAAATTTAGAAATGTACTTCTTTTCTCATGAAAAAGAGGCCTTTTTCAGGCTGAGCCACTACACGTGGTGTCGACAGAGGGGTTGACTCATAGAAAATGAGGGTGGGAAGGGACCTCAGGAGGTCATTTAGTCCAATCCCCTGCTCAAAGCAGGGCCATCCCCAACTAGGTCATCCCAGCCAAGACTTTGTCTAGCCGGGTCTGTAGCGGTTGCAATAGGCCTGTACCAATTTTGGGTGTAGATGGGCATAGAGAGCAAAACCACAGCCTGGCAACTTCTATTCAGCCCTGCAAACCCAGTGGCCTTTAAACACCACCAAAAGACTCTGTCAGCATTACCCATAGCACCTCTTTCCTGCCATTTCAAGTGTTTGTAACACAGGAGCTCCTCCGTTGCCCACTTTTTTCTGTGTTTATGTAGTGCCTCATTCCACCGAAAACAAGACACTCCCTGCCTCAAATACAGCCTGAATGGCCTTAGAAACCACAGTGTGCATCTTACCTTCTGTAGCACGAGAAGGGCTAATGGCATTGTGGTCACTGAGCTATAAGCACCCAGATGGAAGGTTCCTACAGAAAGGGTTAAAGATGCTATGCAGGAACCATGCCCAGGGGACTGAGACCTTTCTCCTTGGTGTGTTTGGGGCAGCAGCCCAGCATGTGAGTTAATGCCCAACAACCTCCCCTAGCCTGTGCAGTATGAGAAATGGCCTTATGCAAGGGGCTTCCGAGATGCCAAGTTCAGGGTCTGAGGGAGGAAAATGGGCATGGATTGTCCATGGCAGCATCTGGATCAGCTTCAGTTCTGTGTCTGTGTGAGGCAGAGGCAGCTGCTGCTTGGCTGGGGGCAGTGGTGCTTGGCCCGAGGCCTCTGCCTGGGGACAGTTTGTCCCCACATCTGTTGAGGAGAGAAGGAACGAGACTCACCTACATTCTGTCAATAGGCAAATTGTACTGAGAAAAAACCCTGACTCCATGTCTTTGCAACGGTTGTCCTCTTAGGAACTGGGGCAGTTGCCCCATTGAGATCTGAAGCTGGACATTGGCGCAGTGTGCAAACCCTCCACAACTTGGGGCGCCTGTCCTCTGGGCTGCCGGGTTCCACTGGCCTGGGCTGATGCCATCGGGCAAACGTTTCTCAGCCAAGCAGTGACTGGGTGTCCTTCCAAGAATGGCTGCATGGGTTGGATGGGGAAAGCAACTTCCGGCAGACTCTGTTCCCTAGCACAGCTCGGGCACAGAAGGAGAGCGCGATGGCACATTGTGAGGAGAGCGATGGGGGTGGGGATTACCATGACAACAAGCTGGGCATGTTCTTGGGCTTTGTCTTTTTCGAGCAAACTTCTGCTCCTGCTCAGTCACCATTTTGCTATTGTCTCTCCAACTTGCCCTACATCCCAAAGATAATGATTACACAGGACATAATTGCCTCACTTTACCCTTGTGGTGGGCTTGGGGCATCCATTTGGCCACTGGTGGGTTTTTTTTTATTTGAACCCATGCAATTATATTCCATGCATGATAATTTCCTTGCTGCTCCAGAGCCAACAGCCCAGGCCTCTTGCTGACAGAAGGGACTTTTGGGTCATTTTAGCAGTGGGGGATACTGAAGTAGGGGGGTTGTTACAGGCCGTATGGCAGTCTGAATTGGGGTACTGTTTGCTGATGTATCTGTGAAGTCCTTCAGGCTGTGGTTTGTTATGACAATATTCAGATGTTCAAGAGGAAAGAGATGACCTGCCCGAAACCCAAAGGCTTCTGCTTCTCACAAGTTATGAAGTTCCACTCCCCTGTTGGACAGAGATGGACACATTGTGACATCTTCTCCAGATTGCCTAGAGGGCACAGGACTTTCTGCGCCAAGTTGTCTGGCCCTTTTCCTCTACCACATCCAGATCTCAAGCAGGGTGACATATGGCTCCTTTGGGTCATATTCCCCAGGAAGTGGGCATTATCAAAGCATAGAACTGGCCACAGCATCATGGCAATGTGATGCCAGACAGTTTCAACAGTTTGGTCCTGCCTGCAGAGATGAATCTGAAAAGAGATGATGAGCCCTCACTCCCAGCTTGCCTCTCATTGACTGCCCCGCTGCTCAGAGGAAGTGTTGTAACTGAGGCTACAGCTCTAATGCAGATCTGGCATAAGGAAATGTCATGGCTCCTCCTCTCCACCCTGGACAGGACTTCTTCCCTGAATAGAAAACAGTTCTGGATTTTAAAGGGGCTGTATTTTGTGAGGGGCTGAGTACAATTCTGTTGAAGGAAGATCAAAATCAGCACAAAAGCTAAGTTCAGCATGAGTTTAATTGCTCGTGACCAGGGGCATTGAAGGAAGCTCTGTCAGCTCCTTGAGAGATGAGAGACTTGAGTTTCTGGGGTAAACCCCCTCTCTAGATGCTTCTATCAGAAACCACGTTGGGCAGTCATGGACACAGCCTAAGGGAAGAGCAGTGCAGGAAGAAGGAAAGGTCAGAGTAATTGAAACTTCAGTTCACGACTGGGTCACACAGAAGCTCAGACACTCATGGACTGTGGGGTGTACCAACTTATAAAAGGTTGGAGGGTCCATTTGCTGGCATGGCTTTTGACTTGAACCATTCTGATGACAGCCATATAGAGCAGAGCCTGTTGTTGCCTCAGTGCATTCTGGGACCCCTCAAGAGCATGGAGTTGACCCTCAAGAGCATAGGCTTGATGCTAAGAGAAGTGGCCTAGTCGCACATTTTAGCACATGACCATGAATACCACTGCTGTTTAGCCTGTGCTGCTGACCATCTTTGGATGACCAGGGGTTGCTATAAGTTGGGAATAACTACTGTGTGTGTTTTGGGGAGCATGTCTAGCAACTGCCTTTGTTCTGCTTGGCTCTGGCCTCTTAGAAAGCCAAAGGAAATAGCTGCTGTATGGCAAAGTCCTAGCTAAGTCTGTACCCAACAGGGCCTCTTGGTGAGTGTGAGATAGCTAAGGTCCCTGAAAGAGAAGTGATAGGTAACAATGCAGTGGAGTACAGTGGGGGAGCCCAGTAGGTGAAAAGGGAAATAAATGGCTAATAAGCCAAGGACACAAACTTACAGTAGATTCTACTGAGCAGCTGTGGGTCCTTCCTGTGCTAGGAGCCAGGGGGGAAGGGGTCCCATCCACATTAGTGTTGCAACAACAGCTGCCACTGGAGTGCTGTGTACCTGGACAGCTCTTTGCATCCATACCCATGTACTAGTACATCAGATGCAGCAGCTTGGTGCAGTGGACAGAACCAGGCCATTTTCCCTTCGTTAGGCTTGGGCTCCATGGCTAACAGATCCTATTTTCCCCCTTTTGACACTCCTGTAAACTCTACTCCATAACCTTCTATAGGGCTGCACCTACCAGGACTGCTAAGCCTTGTGGGGCACTACCCCACCTTTCCTTTACCCTGAGGAACACTCTCCCCCTCCCCATACAGCCCCCCAATACCTTTGCTTTGTTTATTTCTTTCCTTTCCCCATCTCCCACACACACTGCTGCCTGCAAAAGGGGGGCCAGGCTGGAAACCTCTGGAAGGGGAGCACAGCTGGTGCACTAGCTTCCAGCTCGGCTGCACTAGCTTTCCCATCCTCTCCCCCACTCTCCCCGCCTTCTGGCAAGTCCCAGTCGGAGGTGGGGTGGCGGGGTGGTATCCCGCTGATACGGAATGCTGTCTCCCTGGTGATGTGCAAGGGCAGCTGCCCTGAAGAGCAAGTGTGTGTGTGTATGCACATGCGTATGCGTGTGGTGGGGGGAAGGAGCCTGGCACTCCCATCTCACTCAAATCAGGTGCAGGTTGCCTAATGTAGGGCAGGCATTAATATTTAGTGTCATTTGGGGGATTTTTTGTCTTGTTTGCTGCATAACAGCCTTCTGCACTGGAATGCAAAGTGCAAGCTCCTGCCACAGCTCCATCACAAACTCCAGCAAGCCAGAGGGGAACTGGGTTCTGCTTCCAAGGCACCTGTGTTGGCCCATTGCTGGGCCCTGCTTTGCTACTGACAGGTTCTTGCTCTTCCCTCCTGTGCTGCCACCCATCTTAACAGCCAGTGCTGTGGCGGTGTTATCCAGCCTAGCTTTGTGTCTGGTGCTGCTAAGCCTATGGAGAGAGACAAAGCAGCCAAATCTACAAGATTATGGATTGGCCCTGATGAGTCCTGCCTGCCAGGCTGGACACTATACAGCCTTGAAATAGCACAGAATGATCTATGCCCTACAGACCTCTTAGCTTAAATAGACAAAGTGACCCAGTGAGTCACCCAGGCGGTCTGTAGCAGAGCCAAGACTTGCATCTGGGTCTCCTGGTTCCTAGTCCAGTTTTCTTTCCTTTGCGTCCCCCAGGTTGCCTCTATCCCACTTCAACACATGTGGGTCTTCCTACCAATTACAGTATGGAAGTAGGGTAACCAGCTGCTGTCTCATGAGGATTTCTAGAGGTAGCCTCTTCCAGAAGAATTCTTTTGTCCGTCTATATAATGGAATCAGTACCTCTCTTGCAGAGAGGAAGCAAAGCTTTTGCAATCTATGGGGGAAACATCCTTCGAGGAGACTAAATCCTAGGGTGGTTGGGATAAATTAGACAAGCTTTTGAATGCAAGGCATTCTTCATCAGGTTGCTCAGTCCAGAAACTCCCTAGGATGAATAATACCTAGAATTCCCGCATGTTCAGTGAGAGGCAAGGATTTTGTTTATTGGCA
This sequence comes from Crocodylus porosus, assembly GCF_001723895.1. Classification (NCBI taxonomy): domain Eukaryota; kingdom Metazoa; phylum Chordata; order Crocodylia; family Crocodylidae; genus Crocodylus; species Crocodylus porosus. Next base: position 1,585,163 of record NW_017728944.1, read on the forward strand.
TGATGGGAATCAATGCAAACCTAAACCTAAAGCCTTATAATGCTTCTTCACGTCAGGGGGACCTTTGTGCCCTTCTAAACACATATTTACTTTGTTTCCTTCCTCCCCAGAGGGTTGGGGTGTGTTGTGCTTCAAAGAGGCCCCTTTACATTTTGGTATGGTCTCCATATTTCCCCCACCACCTTGTGTCTTGGCAGCAGCTCTCTTGTGAGGACAAAGAAGATGGGATGGGAAGAGTGGAACAAAAATGGAGGGAATAAAAGGGATGAAGAGAGATGAAATCCCATAGTGTAAGAGCTTCTTAGCATTGATGGTGATTTATTGGAAAGAGGGAGATGTTGGATGGGTCTGATCAGAAGACCCTACAGGGAGAGCTGCTGTCTCCGTGACTCAGGCCCTGTAAGCAGCATCTCCAACTTCTATCCCATTCTGTACATGCTGCAAGAAAGAAGCTGCCTCAGCCCTCTTTAGCAAACTACCCCCCATCTCCAGCAGGCCGTGCCAACAAAGCAGCTGGCATGCCTAAGCCAGCTTCTGAGACCATCCTTCTCAACCGCAAAGACGGTAGAAAGCTCACATATTCCTTTTTCCCTTGCTGTAACACAGAGCATATGCTGGGGCCTCACCTGCATTGCAGCTTCTTGGGATCTGTGGAAATGGACTCAGGAGGTTGTAAGGTATGTGTGTGCATGCCCATGTGCACACGCAGTTTTGGCTTTGCTGTTGCCTTGCAGGTTTCAAACTTGCCAAGCAATTTTTTTAAGGCTGGTTGATGGGGAAAACAAAAACCAATTCTTCTTGCATCTGTTCAGGTATCAGTGGGCACATCTACACGTTCATTAATGCACAGTGCCTACTGCTCACTAAATTTAGTATTTTCAAAAGGAAGTACTAAATGAATGTGCAGTAGGCTGCCCTATTGCACATTAGTGTGATCATGCACTTTTTCATGACAGTTAATGTGTAGTAGATTAATACTACTGCACATTAGCCTAATAGCATGATTTTTGCTGTAAGCATGATTTTGAGGCCATAATGTGCAGTCAGTCAATCTACTGTGCATTAAGCGTCCCATGTAGACGCGCCCAGTGACTAGCAGAGACAAAGCATTTCCTTTGGTATTCTGTTGTGAGCTGAGATTTTTTTCCCTTGTCATTTGGAATAGATGGAAGGTTTTATCCCACTAGATCCCTGCAGCACCTCTGACTTAGACCCTCAAGGGCAGGTTAATTAGGTAAAGCAGCTATATTCTTCTTTTTGGTGCTCCAAGAATCATTTTTCCACTGAGCTCTTCCTCCCAAGGATGCAGCTTCTGACAGCAAAGCAAAGGAACTTGTGTCTCCTTTCAGGCCTTGGCCATGAATGTGGTGTTATTAAAAGAGTGCAAGATTGGTAACCCAATGGATCCAAAATATGGATCTACAGAGAAGAGCTAACAGTTTCTCAAGCCATGCACATTGCCTCCTCAGTCCTGTTATAGACTTTCTTCCAAAAACCAGACTAGAGTCAGCTATGTGTAGAAGTCATCAAACAGGAGTCAGATAGTCACCACCAATCTTGATTCAGGCAAGCAAGCAGATACCTGATTTTATTTGTTAGGCCACAGGGCAGCCATCTAGTCCTCTCGATCCTTTGCAATCACAGGATGGTGTAATTCAGTTGTTGGCTCCCTGGTTATGGGAATGGTCCTTCAAGCAAAGCCCAGACACTCCACAGTGAAGTGTACAAACCAGATGAGTTTTGGGTGATCCTATATGCAAAAGTATTTGCCTGGCCTTGTTTAAACTCCCAGGCCATGTCCAGATGGGTGTGGCCATGCGGTATGTGGTGCTGCAGACCTGTCTTCCGTGTTACACACTGCACTGCTATCTTGCAGCACAGGGTTTGGTTTGTGGGGGGTTGACCCCTGGAGACTCCGTCAAAAAAACCCACGCAGAAAAAAAGTGGGGTGGCAAATGTGGAGGTAGCATGCACCACCCAAAACGAGCCTGGCCAGCTGGATGCCAGTCGGGCTCCAAGCTGCAGGAGTCATGCAGCTGCAGCTTCCTTGGCTTCCAGGACCCTGGTAAGGCAGCTAGGGCCAGCACAGTTGCTGGCCCCAGCCTCTCCTACCCCAACCAAGGTAATCAGCCACATGCCAGAGGGTGTGTGGTACAGGTGTTCCCTGAGGACAACTAGTTGTGGCAGAAGGTATCCTGCTGCAAGTTGTCCTTGGAGAACCAAATGTTCATGCTCACCCGGACATAGCCCCAAAGTTTGATCCCAGCCTGGAAAACCTGGGACAGATCCAGGGTGGCAGGCAGCTTGCTCCCAAACTGCTCCAAAGGCCTTGCACCAGAGGGTGGTGGGAGATACCCATATACTCCTGTCATGAGCTGTGTTCCTTTGAATTCTCCACCTTCCTTCCCCATTTTCTTAATTTAAAGCAATCTCTTCCCTCATTCCCCTGTGAAAATCTGCACTGTAGGTCAAATGTTTTCCAGAGTGTCTAGTAATTTATGGCAACCAACCTGAGCTGCACCTTCAAAGGACTTGAATTCCATGGTAAAATAAGCACCTGCCCTTTGGCAGTCCAGATCCTTTAAAGATCTCAAGTTGGCCCTTTAAGATGACTAGTCACATCTGGGGAGAAAGCTTGATCTTTGTTTTAGATGATGCCCCATTTCCCAGCACTACTCAACCTCATTGGAAACATGTGTTTCCATCCTAAATTGCTTGCAGTGTTTTACTCTTTCAAGTGCCTTCTCCAAATCAGAAGCCAGCACGTTGCTCTGTGGCCAGGTGACAGATTGTTGGCTCTTGCAGTTTTTTCCATAAGCCCTGCAATAACCGCTTTATTTTTCCACCCCCACCCCCAACTTCAGGAATCCTGTGATATTGTGAGAATCTTTGTTTTTATTTTATGTACATGTATGCATGTATTTGTATGTATATTAAGCAGAACTACTGGCATTGTGGCTGCTAAAAAAAGCTTGAAAAATGAGTCTGCATGGCTGAAAAGTAACTGCCTTCATTTTTTTAAAACAACCTTGTGATTTTGTGAAAGGTCAGACTTGTAAGTTTTGAATATTCAAGGCTGCTGGTGCTGTATCCATCCTCCTTTGTACTTCCTGAACTTATGGCTTTTTGTCACTTTCAAGCAATTCCTTGTGAACTCTTTCTCACAGGTAGAGATCTACTCAATTCATGGTTTTGCAGATGTCTCAGAAACTGCGAAATCTGCGATTGTCTTTGAAATCAAGAACAAAAAAAATGAATAAAAATAAGATACTGGCTTCCAAGTGGCTCCTAGTGGGACACGTTGGTCCTCACTGATGGAAGGGGAAGGCACCAGGTGGCAGGGCGGCACGAAGGGCAGCGAACAGGATGACAGATGCCCCCTCATCCCGTCTCCCCCCTGCCAATCAGTGCCAAGGGGCAGGACCACCAGGAAACGCCCATGAAATTGGATCTGCATGCTGTGAGAAACCCTTTGTCTGCACCATTTAAGCAGATTGCTATTCATAAGTTGTAATAATAGTAGGCAACCATTGATCCTTCTGGATCCTGGTGTATGTGTGAGAGGTCACCACGACCTTCAATACATGCCAAGGCGGGAATATGGAGAAGTGGAGGCTGCCCAGACCTACAATCCCCCCTTTAGACCATTGAGACAGGATCCAAAGGCCGGGCTGGGTCCAGATGTCTAGTGCCTCAAATGACTGTAGCTGTACATACATTCGGGAGTCGAAACCAAGCTTTTTGCCAGGCAGACATGGATTCTACCATTGAACTACAGCAGCAAGTCGCAAGTTGTAATATACTCTTTAATGTTTGCAACCTGGCCATAAGATAAAAATGCTAATACTTTTCATAGAGGAACCAGGGTGTGGAACTGGACATCCTCCAGATTTTCACAGTCCAGGAAGAGGAGGTGATTATATGCTAGGGGTGCACTGTGTAGAAAACAGATGGATACAGAGGGACCAGATTCCCATCACTTCTGCATAACTCCCACAGGAGAAAGATAACCCATTGGCTGGCTTCTACCACCAATAGCTCTTTGATGGAACCTAATGTTTAGTTGAGAGTTGAGGGTGCAACTGGAATCAGAAGAAATATTTAATATTTATTTGCAAAAATTCCATGCTAGTGGAAGGCAGAGATTCACAGCTGTAGCTAAGTCACAGAGCGGGCAGGCAAAGGCAGTGCAAGCTGTTCCCTACAGCTCTGCTGAAGCCTTTTGATCCCAATTTGAAGTCTCCCATTGGTATTTTGCATGGGAATTCAAGAGTTGGGTCAAACGCTCTGGTGGTGTAAGCAAGTGACATTTCACTGCCGGCTATAATGTTGCACCCATTTACATCAGCCAAGACCTAGGTTCATATCTGTTTTGGTTCCAGTCCTTTAACTCAGTTTGTGCATGCAGACTATGTACTCCTTCTGGAGAAGAAGAGCAGAACAGGGTGTAAGCTTCCTGGGCAGGGACTCTCTCTTGCTATGTGTTTGTACAGTGGTTTCCTAGGGCTCAGTTAGGACTCCTCAAATGCTACTGCAATACTGCTAAAATAACGTGAGATCCCTGCACATGTCCAGTGTAGCCTCATCACTTCTGATCCCTGGGGCATCTGCATTATAACTGAGTCTCTAATGACATGATCAAGCACTGTCTCTCAGTTATACAAAAATGGGGGGCCTTTTTTATAAGGATACACAAACTTGTAAAAAACTCTTGGATGGAACTAAGTTCCATCAGAAAATGAAGCTTCTTTGAAATTAAAAACATTTAGTGGAAGTGCATCAGTTCTTATTAAATTTTGTATTGGAAAATTATGAAATTGTTCATTTTGCTTACATCCAAACCTTTTGTTTAATTTAGATGTTTATATTTTATGAGACTGTTAATTGTAATACAGTTATCCATCCATTGGCTAGCCTCTTTGTACTACAGATGTGATAGGATGGATTGGCCTCTGTCCAGGGAGCTTACACCTTTCTGTAGCTCTCAGTTTAGACATAATATTTTGTAATATTTCAACATCATTGAAAGAAAACATCTCAACCATATTGAAATGATTCAATATTAATTGAACACAACATTTTTAGGTTTCTAATTTTATAAAATAAAATTATTATTTTCTAATTTTATTTTTTTTACTTCCACTCTGTGAAATTCCACACTGTTGATGTCTTGTCCCAGTTTGAGACAGAATTTTTTTCAGTGTCAGGATTTTTCACTGAACAGAAATTCAGCTTTGCAGCCTCATCAGGTGCCTTTAAAACCTTCTTTTGGCATTGTCAGAGCAGTGTATAGTGAACATAAGAAACATTGCCTTGTTACAAATAAGAACCCAGTGTCTTGGACTTGCACATGAAATATCTTGTCATGCTGTGTGCTATGTGTATGCCAGATAGTCTATAAATATCTTTTATTATGAGCAGCAGCCAGTAACCTGAACTTACGCATTAAATATATCTGATCTTACAATGACTCATGCTCAATATTGCCAATCTCAAGTATCCTCCCCATCCCTAGAAAAATCATGATTGATTTAAAAAGATAACCATAAATGTTTGGTTGTTTTTATTTCCATTCTGAGCTTCTAGGTGGTCATAATTTCCAAGCTTTCCTCTGACACCATGGAATATAAAAACTGTCTTTTTTTATAAAGGAAGCTGAGGTGCTCCTGCTATCATACGACTCTAGGAACTAGAGCTTTAAGAAAATACTCCCACAATTGCAATACTAATGACAAAAAAATTACAAGTTGGTAAGACAGTACTCATACACTTCATGTTCAATATATGAACAGTCACACCGAAGCCAGTGAATTCAAAAGTGCCATTCCTGTGTTTTGTTCTAAGTAGGAGTACGTGTCTTTGAAGGATCCGGGTTCTTGGGTTTCAATATACAGTCTTGGTGCTGAGTCAACTCAAATAGATTAATTTCTCCGGGGTCACTAGTGTAGGTCTCCTTCAGTAGGTACTAGACTGGGGCCAAAGAGATTCAGTCACACAGACTCCCTGCACGAGCCTTTTAGCCTGCTTTGTGCCTCAGTTCCATACCTGTAAAATGGAGACAAGCCTATTGGCAGCTCTGGCTGCTGTGAGGATGGAATCTGTTCATGACTGAGATGCTGCAATGGGCTGGGGGTGAGACTTAAGATAAAGAGTATCATGTTTGGCTCTGCTGACTTCACAAGCCAAGACTGTGACTTCCATGTTGTCCTGACAACATTTTTTGGTAGGAATTGTTCTCTGTTTCTGCGTTCCCCTGCAGATTTCTGTTCATCACTGTCCCCTTCGCTGTGCAATACAAAACTCAGAATGGAAAATGAAACCCAAAGTCACCTGGCCTGTTGTCCACTCAGCCCTTGCCTCCCACTCCAGCCTGGCCCTCTCCCCCCATAAACCAGCATGTGTATTTGTGTGTGTATGCGCGTATGGGTTTATTAGCGTTATTTCAGCATTGTGATGCAGAGAGAGTAAGTGTAACAGCTGCTCCTTGCTTGCAGTGTTTATTGTTACCTAGAGACAGCCCACTGGCTTTTTCCCAGCTTCCCCCCGCAGCCCTGCTCTCCCCACACACTCTGATGCAAAATTTATAGCATGCCCATCCTGTCCCTTTAACTCTCTCACTTCCAGACAGTGGCAGGGGCAGGGGGGAAGGAGAGGGAAATGACCTCGGAAAATAGGTGCAAATAAAAAGAAAGGACACTATTGGTCCACGTGGCAAAAGCTTTATGGTACAAACAGGCCTTGGCAGCAAAACAGAATCTAGCTCCGATACCCTCTGTGTTAGCAGTGCATGGGAGACGCTAGCACCCTGATGTGAATGCAGCATATCTGGTGCTATAGAGGGAACAGAGATTCTGATAGTAATGTAAAGCTGAGAGCTATTAAAGATTGAGCTAATGCTTAAGCTTGGATTCTTTTAAACATAGACAGGTGTGTGCAGATTCTGAAAGGTCCTTTCTCACCATCTAGTCTGATCTCCTGACTAAGATCAGAACCCAAAACTCACCCAGTTCCTGCACAGACCTTACTGGCTTGGAGGTTCAGCTATCTCTTTCTTCCCTATAAGTACTCAAGGCCCTCCAGTCACTATTTAAAAGGGAGGACTCTCCCTCCATATATCCCACAGCAGACATCTGCACTACCCAGGAGCATAGTTTTACTGGGAAGGAATGACTAGAGGAGCAGGCCTTGTGTGTGCATACCTGTGCATGGAGTGCTAATGTGCAGCTATGTAATGAGACAGGTGGTCTAGCAATTAAGGCACTTGACTGGGAGCCAAGACCCCTGGGTTCTATTTCTAGTCCTGGCAGTAAAATGTAGTTGAATGGCCCTCGGTTCCACCCTGCTTTTGCCATTAGGTAACATCCTTCCCCAGCCTAGAACTAAAAACCAAATCCATGCATTTCTAAATTCCCAGTTTCCAGAGTCTTTTAATTAAAATGCCCCAGATTGCTTTCCAGTCCTGGTGCTCACTTAAGGCAGGGCATCAAATATGTCACTTCCTTCCTGCCTACCTCAGTTTCTCCCTCTGTAAATGGGGGCAGGGAGCATAATTACATGGCATAGCTGACATGTTAAGATCCTCCAGCATAGGCTACCTCAAGGCCTCTTTGACGTCTCAAGTGTATTTTAGCAACCCTCGCAGCAGCAGGCCATAGGCCACCATTGTCCCTGCTGTTTTACCTGTGGCATGTTAGGGTGTTATGCCTTGTGGCTGAGTGTCAGGGTTGACCAGGTAGTTTTACTGATAAATGAGACAGTGAATTTGTTTAGGATGGTTTGGATAAGGAAGATCCTGCATCTGGTGGGAGATTGGACTAGATGACTTTTGAAGGTCAGTTCCTGTCCTTCTTTTCTATGATTCTGATTCTAAGGCAAAATATCTTTTGTACAATCTTCATTTATCTTTATGGCCAGAAAGAGAAAAATGACTTGAAAATATTTTGCCCATTCAGATTTTGACAAATTTTATGCAAAGTTGCTGAGTATTCATTACCATTTATTTATTTTAAAAAATCTTTTGTTGTTTAATAGTCTCTCTTGAACCCATCAGGCTGTTTCTTTCATAGCTTGCCATTTGCAAGACATGCCAATGATTGCATTTCCTGCAGTTGGAGTTCTGACTCTCAGTCAGATATCAGGGGAACAAGGTTGTCAGTAGCAGGTTCTCCAGTCAGTTGGTGAGAAAGTTCAGGGGTGCAAAGGTCAGAAGGAGCAGCTTTCCATGAGTAATACACTTTTGAAATGAGGAGATACTGATCTCTCATTGGTCAAGTAGGAGGTCATGTTCTGTCTTTCTATACAATTTCCCTGCAGTGTTTCACTAATGCAGCTGGACTTTGACTTAGAACCACTTCCCCTACTGGGGAGAGTTTGACTTAAAAGTGTCCTGAAAATGATCATGGGAGGAGAAGGGGTTTGTGCCCTTCTTGCTGTTTGGTGAAAGGTGTGTGTGTGTGTGTGTGTGTGTGTGTGAGAGAGAGAGAGAAAGAGAGAGAACAAGGATGTATTCCTGAGTACTAAGTTTTATAGTTAGTAGGGTCAGAAGGGACTTGAGCAGATCATCAAGTCCGACCCCCTGCCATGGCAGGAAAAAGTACTGAGGTCAAATGACCGTGGCCAGGTCTTCATCCAGCCTCCTTTTAAAGACCCCCAGAGTAGGAGCCAGCACCACTTCTCTTGGAAGTTGTTTCCAGATCCTAGCTGCCCTGACCGTGAAGTAGCGCCTCCTGATATCTAGCCTGAATCTACCCTCTGCCAGCTTGTGACCGTTATTTCTTGTCACTCCTGGTAGTGCTCGGGGGAACAGGGACTCTTCCAATGCCTGCTGGTGCCCCCTGACTAATTTGTAAACAGCCACTAGATCCCCCCTTAGCCTTCTCTTGTGGAGGCTGAACAGGTTCAGGTCTCTTAGCCTGTCAATGTAGGGCCTGCCCTGGTGACCTCTGATCATGTGGGTGGCTCTCATTTGGACCCTCACCATGTTGTCCACATCACTCCTGAAGTGCGGCACCCAGAACTGGACGCAGTACTCCAACTGTGGCCCGACCAATATTGCATAGAGGGGAAGTATCACCTCCTTGGACCTGCTTGAGATCCATCTGTTGATGCACGACAAGGCATGGTTGGCCTTCCTGACCGCATCCCCATGCTGTCGGCCCATAGTTAATAGGCTGATGCTATAAAAATATAGACAGAGAGAACACAGTAACCATAGGCTTAAGTAGGCCTTAGAAAAATCTACATGGGTCATGGTATGGATGTTTGTATGAAATACATTATATAATTTAAAAGTTATTTTGTTTGTTTTTCTATCACATCAGAAATTCAGGTCTTGTCCGCTGAGGAGACTCTTTGGAGGACTAGAGACCTTGGAGAATGATGACATCAGAGAGACCAAGGCAATGAGTCCAGGGAAGTTTGAGAAGGGAAGTGATGTTTATTCACATTTTTTGAAACACTTGGGAGAAAGAGCTTGTTGTTAAGGATTCTACGCTCCTTGCCACTTTGACAAAGGGATGAAAAATGTTCAGACCCATATCCCAGAGTCCTCCCATCAGTTCTCCTGCAAAAGCAGGGAAGATCAGACTTGACATTCCTGAGATTTCTACAGGGAAGCCAGCAGCAGGGAAAAACTGTTGGGCTTTCTTTAGCTGTCTACTGGAACCATATAGGATTTAAAAGGACAGAAGCCTAACTTTTAATTCCCCTTGGCAGGCAACCTTTAAAATGCATCTCTTTCCTGAAAACCATCTGTGTGAAATAGCCCAGAGCTGCACACTCCCATGACATCTTCCATTATAATAATAATACTAATAGACACTTTGCTCCTACATAGCAGTTTGTACCAGTAGATCTCAAAGTGCTGCTCTAGACCAAGGGATGTCCCATCAGCATCTATTGTTTGTAGACCTGTGTTCAGATGTCTAGCTGCTGTTCTTGCTTTTGGGCCAGGTGTGTACTTTTCCCTGGTTTCCCCAGTTTTATGCAGTATTTGACAAGAGGATGGAGCCTGTTGTGTATTCTATGTAGGAGCATCAGGCATATCTCTTTGCATCAAGATGCCTGGGATCAACAACCTGGTATTCCTGCCACATGGGTCATTCAGCAAGGTCTTGGAGTGCATTCTGATGCCAAATACTCACTGTCTAATGGGACAGAAGTATAAGTTCTCCAATAACGTGTATTTGGCCAATGCTTGTTGGTTTAATGAGTCTCCACCAAGATGCTTCAGCATTCAGCCCCTTAAGGGGTAGAAGAGCAGATGCATCTCCAGAGCCCATCCAGTTCTTGAGCCCTCAGCTGAAAAAAGAGAGATAACCATTGGGATAGTTGTTTGTGCTGACAATGCCTGCCTGCTGGCTGAGACCAGACAGGTTATTCCAGTGAAAATCCCTCTTGACATTCCTACCAATTGAGCCATTTTGAACTGGCCGCTCAGGGGCAGATGACTGGGGTAGAATTTTCCCTCTTTAAAAACAACATCACAGGGATAGGCTAGTAATTAAGGCATCAACCTGGGTCTCAGAAGATCTGAGTTCAGCTCCTGAGACTGCCACAGGCTCCCTGGATAACCTTGGGCAAGGCTTTTATTGTCTCAGTGTCTGTTACCCAATCAGTAACATGAAGCTGCTCACCCTTCCTTTGTCTGTCTTGCCTATTCAGACCATAAACTCTTTGGGGCAGGCATTGTCTGCATAGTGACCAGGACATTGGAGCTGTAGTTCTAAGTGGGGTCTTTCTGCACTGCCAGAATATTAATGACAGGCCATCTGCTATTTATAATAAATTACTACATCAGACCCAGAGGGGGAAAGCTCGGGGAGCTGGAAATTCTCACCAAAGTAGAGAGGATGAACAGGGAGAATTACACTAATGGAAACACTGACTGAAGAGCAGGTAGAAGAAACCTGCCACTGGTTCAATCTGTCCAGCAGAGGGAGCATCTCCCATCATAACCAGCTCTGATAGAGCCCAAGGACAAGACAAAGGCAGAAACATTCGCCTCAGTTGCAGCCTGTTTCTCACCTCCATCTGTGGAACCCAGCCCCACATCCTTCAGAAATGGATACAGGTAAAAGAAATTCCAGCTGCCTGCAGGCATTCAGTGTAATACTAGGAAGCAGAAAAGACATGGAGTGACTTCCCAGCCTTCCTCACCAGCCCCTTCTAAATGCTTGCTTCTCCAACCAGGTTTGCCAAAAGAGACTCAGTCAAGGAAGTGACATCAAAATCTTTCTTCCTCTGGGCTGCCCAGTGCAGTTTGCCAGCTCTGCCCACTGAAGAATGAATTTCACATGACAGCAACTGACTGTGGGTTGTGTTTTGAATATAGCACTGAGCATTCAACAGTCAGCTGTAATAGCCACCCAGCAATACCAAATCTATGAGCCTTGATACCACTGTCATGGGAGCTCTGAAAGAACCTGGAGAGATTTTACTGCATGGTTGAGGACTTCAGGCTTGGGAGCTGAGATCACTATGCTCTCCCAGCTGACCTAGCTCCACAGGCATTTCAGTCCTCTATGTGTAAGAGCCAGGGAAACAGGACAGGTTGGAATGCAGCAATCAGAGAGGTATGTTGGGAGCACCCAGACAGTGAGCAAGTCTAGTTTCCCCCCTTGTTGTGGCATCTCCCATATGGATAGTAGCATCCAGTATTGGCCTTGAAGCATTTGTGTGTTCTGTTGGGTCTTCAAAGCAGTCTTTAGGAAGCAATTAAATAGTATACTTTCATTGCAAAATATTATGGTTTTTGTTGGCTTAGGTGAATGGGGAAAATGAAGCATCTGGGGCTTTCCTTATAGCTTTACTGGTGCCCCCTAACTCAAGCCTGCAGTGCTTTTGATGCTCAGGACCTGCTTCTACACAGCCCTGCCATTGCACTATCTTCCTCACCTGAAACTCTCCTGCTGGTACAATCCTGGTCTCCCCAAGATGAATTTGCCAGTGTTCTTTGGTGCTGAAATATGCCCCATTGTTCCAGGCCTTCTCTTAAGTCCACTGAAAACTGATGGGTATTTCGGGACTCAGGTCATTCCAACAAATTTAGTGCACTTGTGAGCTATGTTGTGCTCGAATCCAACTCCATAGCACCATCTTCTTCACCTGCACCAGGGCAGTTTGGACCGTTAGCTAAAACCAAAGCTCTCTCTCTCTAATGCAATGAGTGTAGCCCCAGCAATCAAATACTCATTCACATACCTGAGCTTTTCATTCTTTATCCTGCCCAATTACAATTCACTTGCCTGTCTGGTTCTGTCTCTGTATGGGCATGCTGCTCACTGGTTTTGGCAACCAAAGTAAATTGGATCATGGATGAAGTTACCCCAGAGTCCCTCAGCAAAACATGACCCAAAGTGGTCTTTTTGTGGTGGAGAGGTGAGGCTGCTCTAGAGGATAAACAGGCTGGATGCTGGCTAAAAGAAGACCTCAGTATTTGGAGACTAACAGACACTTGGGACAGAAGGAGCTCCCAGAGCTGCAGATGAGGATAACTGCTCTTCAAAGGGTCACAACTGACTTATGTGCCTCCCTGTGCCACCAGCAATCAAAAACCAGTGGGTTTTCTTGATAAAATAAAGCTTTTGCAGCAAGATTGGCTTAGATCCAGTAACCAGCCTGGACCCACATGTGAGGTTCAGAAGAGTTTTAGTTACCTTTTGGAAGGTGCATTAAATGTGGTTGGAGGGGATGATAGTGAGGGAAGGGGACTGGAGGTCTGGGAGTGTTTTTTTTAAATGACCATGCCCTTCTCCTTTTCTTGGTTTCCTCCAGGAATTGCCATGGGGCCCAGAATTTCCTGGACAGGAGAGTTAAGCTTGGAGCTTTCTTTTCTGATTCCACTGTTGAAACAGGCCTGTAAATTGATCCCACTGCTGATAAGTAAGATAAGGCCTGTGAACAGTAAGATGCAGACAGGCAAGTGTTTTGCTCTTCAGAAGTCCTGTATAGAATTATCAAGTGCCACCAGAAGGCACTGTGAGCAATGGCCTTGTTGGTTGTGTATATAGCTAAATGTATGTGTAGGACATAGATCTTGGAGAAGAGCTTGTGGCCGTAAGTGTTGTAGTTCTTACCCAAGGATCATGTGGTCGCTATGGCTAGATTCCCGCCTCATTCACCCTGTCTGTGATTCCTTTTCTTAAGTGGAGTTTCCCCTGCCGTTCACCCACTGCAAGCACCATATGGCACTAGGATATGGTCTCACCAGTCCTCAGTGAGAGCAAAATTATGACCTGAATCAACAAATCATTGGCTCTCATTTCCTGTGCTGCTCTTGCTGCATTGCTTTGTGGCTCCTTTGGCCTCTTTTCCTAGCCTTGGCTTTGCTTTTCCTACAGCATCATTGCCTTGCTCTCTCTGTAAGTTCCCAAGTGCCCCTTTACTGCTAGTGTTGTCCAGGGCTGCTGTTCTTGTATGGATTGCCTAACTTCAGGCCAGATCTTAATCCATCAAAAGGGATTCGAGATACACTGCCCCCATCTAGGTGCATGGTTCTGGGCTCCATACTTTAAAAGAATGTGGAGAAGTTAAAGAGGATCCAGAGATGGGTGACAGGAATGATAAAAGGATTGACAGGAAAGTTATATGAGAAGAGGTTAAGAGAACTAGGCATGTTTAGTTTGATGAAAAGGTGATTAAAGGGAGACAGGATAGCAGCCTTCAAATATCTGAAAGTCTGCCACAAAGAAGACAGAGAACAATTGTTCTCCCTTCCTGCAAATGGCAGATGCAAAACAGTGGCTTCAAATGGCAGCCCAGTAGGTTTAGATCAGATATCAGGAAGAACTTTCTTACTGTTAGAACAGTGAGGCAGTGGAAAAGACTGCCTGGGGAAGTTGTATCTCCTTCCTTGGAGGTTTTTCAAAAGAAGTCAAATAAGCATTGTCAGGGATGATTTAGGAGTGATGTTTGTGCATTTGTGTGGGGGTTTGGAGTAGATGACCCATGAGGTCTCTTTCAACCCCATGATTCTATACTATAAACTCTTAGGAGGTGGGATTATGAAACACACTATTGTTGCTCATTGTGGAAAGAAATAAGATATAAGTGAGGCAACTTGGGCATGGGAAGCAGCGGTTGGAGCTTTTCACCTCCATGTTATGGCTTTAAATCTAGTCCAGGTCAAGACTGACCTGAAGAGGCCGCTATCATGTGGCTGTTGGAAGATCTGCATGCCATTTAAGGCTAGTTTTGGTCTGTGACCCAGGCTCCGTGTCTGTCATAGCAGTCAAAGACAGGACAAGTGAATTTGTGCAGACCTAGGGCTCAACAGATCTGGGTTCAATTTCCATCTCTGATGCCAACTCCCTGTGTGATCTTGATTGAGTCATTTCATTTTTCCAAGTTGTGCTTTTCCTATCTACACAATTGTCTCTTGCCTATTGGCGCTGCCTCTTGCTCTGTGTCCATCCAGCACTGTGCAAGATCTGGTCTTAGCTGAGGCTTTGATGTGGTCCTGAAACATACATAATAAGTCACCATCATGGCCTACACCCAGCAGGCAAGTCTCAGGTAGACGGATTAACCAGAGCTTGGAGGCCACTGTCATGTACAAGATGGTGGCTGTGAACTTCAGCTGAGGCTGCATGAGCATGAAGCCTGCAGAGCTACTGTCTGTCACAACTCCCATATGAGGGGGCTGCCAACTTTTTTAAGACATTTAGGTGCTTAACTCCCTTGGAAATCCCATGGGAATTAGATGCTTCCATGTCTTTAGAAACACTCCCCTAAATTTGATTCTAAGGAGGCAAAACTATCAACCCCAGCCTTCTCTGGTGTGGACATGAGCACTAGAGAGTGAGAGAGGAGAGATAAGCCTCCTTGGTTCTATTAAAAAGAGATATTTTAAAAAGCTGATTATACCTATTTACATCAGGGGCTACTTGCTTTAATTCCTTGCCTAGCTACAGAATTAAAGGAACGACAGAAATATTATGTAAAGCAGAGCTGACTTGATTTAATCATCACTGCTGGAGTTTTAAGACTCGTGTTCTTAAAGTCCCATCAGCATTTAGAAGACAAAAGGAAGCTCAGGCTTGCTCGCTTTTTGCTGCTGCTTGCCTGCTCAGGGATCTTTCATGGGATATGCCTTTCCTGTCCATGCTGGCCCTTCCTCAGGGCATGGGGTGAAATCAGAGTGCTGGTCCTTTAAGTACATGGCTTCTCTTCCATTTCCACTCTCTTTCTTTCCTTTTTTCCCCCTCTATCTCTCAGCAAGTTTTTTATGTGATTACAGGCACTGCATGGTAATTAGTGCTAAACTCATTTGCACAACTACAGTTAATTGGCTACAACAATTAATTAATGTGTTGGAAATTTGGCACTGGAAAAAAAAGTTTGTCATCAAAAAAAAGATAGAGCAAAAAAATTGCAAAGTAGATTTTATTCTAGCCCCCCTCCAGAAAACTTGGGGTTGTTTCCAAATCAGAATAACTTCTCCAAACTTTTTTTCCTAGGAATAAATCCTTCCAATTCTCAACTTTTAGGCTTTCTTTTTTGTTTTTTCTTTTCTTCTCCCATTTTTTTATTTTTTCTTTTTACAATTTTTTGCCTTTCCTTTTTTTCTTTCTTTCTTTTCTTTTTCTTTTTTTACAACTTAAGCAAACTCATTTCCCTGATAAAATATAGCATGACTAATGACTGAAGCATGTAAAAATCATTGGGAAAATGTCCTTGGAAGACGAATGCATTTTCAGCAGAATAATTAACTTAATTAACAAATTCACATGCATATTCATCAGGCTATTAATGTCTTCTCAGCTCAGCTTGACGAACATTGCGGTAATAACCATCTCATTTGCATATTGCATTCTACTGCTATCCAAAAAAAAGGAACATACACACACGCGCGCGCGCACACACACACACATATACACACACAAACACACACTCTTTAACATACATCTTGCGTTAGCACATGGTAGAATCTTGATGGTAGATTTCAAAGGGATTGTGCAAATGCATGTTTCTACTGTATCTAAGCCATCATTTGTGTCTGTGTGTATATGTGTGTGTGTCCTCTGTCTGCATGTGTGTGTGTGTGTGTGTTTCTCTCTCTCTTTTTTCCCCCCTATCTCTCCCGAGGGAAAACTTGGCACCGGTTCCAACTTTTCTTCACTTTCCCCTGCTCCCAACTGCTGCCAGCCTGCATCAACACAAAATTGCCATTTTCCCCAGCTCTCTGTGGAGCAATCTTTAAAAGCAGTAAGGTGTGACGCCGACGACAGCCAGCTTTGGCAGCACAGCCTGCGGAAAAAGCGCAGAATGGAGGAAGATTAAGAGAAATAGAGTGGAGGGCGCCGTTTCTACCGGCGTGTGGAGCGCTGAGCAGAGAGAGAGAGGGAGAGAGAGAGAGGGGAGAGGGAGGGAAAAAAAAAACCCACAGCAGCTGTCGCCCTAATTCCACTAACTCTCTGCTTGTGGTCATATTAGAAAAACAGATTAGGCACCTCTGTGGCAGTCATTTATTCCTGACATACGTTAATATTCTATATCTTAATTCACCCGTCTTGAGGCGGATGGACTTTGGGGTTTAACTTGCATGTGCCAAGGAATGGGGGGCAGTCTCCCCCTCTTTCCTACCCCCCACCACCCTTCATGGAGAGTGAGAGAGAGAGAATCCAGCCCTGTGTATGTCTGGCTTGGATTTTTCAGTCTCCCACTCTGTGATTTTATTCCATGCCTCAATAGGCCTCTCTCTCCTGATCCCTGTCACCCCCATTCCCTTCCCCAGTTTTTTAAGCCCTAGGCAGTGCACCAATTCCTAAAGGCAGGGGCTCAACTGGAAGGGGAGGTGGTAGGCTCTGGGGCTGCATGAGTGAACTTTGCCCTTGTTTCCCTCCGGCCGGTTAATTGGCTGGGTTTGGGTAGCGTCTGGCGTGACACGAGGGGGCGAACCACGTTGGCAGTTAAATTAAAACCTGCTGTCTTGAGTTATTCCTCCCGACTGGCTGTGCAGAGAGGGCAGCCCTGCCGAGATACACGGGCAGTGGGCACTTGCAAGAGGCTGAGGAGCAAGCACATCTCAGGGTTAAGTCTCTGTGCTGTATTTTGGAGTTAGAAGAGGTCTATGCAGTGCATGGGGCTGTGTCTGAAACTCCAAACCCCAGCTTTCTACCCAGCCTCCAGCACGGTCCCTTTTCTCCCTCACCAACCAGTGCTGTTGTGATTCAGCCTGGCAAAGGGTGGCGGCTGTTGCCAGTCTGCCTCTTTGCACAAAGCCCGGGCTCCATTTTGTCCCTGTAGTGAGGGATGGGATTGCAACCGAGGTGCCTGGGTATTCCCAGCCACCCACTGAGAGATGCAATCCAAATACCCAGCAACTGCCACAGGTTCCAGCTAGCCCTGGCCTGTTGCTGAGGGCCATGAGGATGGGAGAGCAGGAGCAAGGAGCTACCATCTTCTGTGAATCCTCTAAGTCCATCCCTCCTCAAACTGTGTTTGTTGCCCTGCATGGAGTTGCTCCAAACTGGATCATGCTTTTGGGAAGCTCAGCTCCTGATGCAATGAGACAGGTCTGGAGAAGCTCACAGGGTTTGTCTGTGGTGGCTGGATGGCAGTGCTGCCCCCCCTGCAAAGCCTGAGAGCCCCTTGGTTATCTCTGCAAAAATCCAACTGATTTTGGTCTTCTTTGGAAGTGTCCCAGTTGGAGACCCCTCTCACCCCACCTCCTTCTCCTTTTCTCACTCCACCAGACATCTGTCTGTGCCCTTCTCTCCAGCCTGGCTCAGCCAAGCCACACAATTCCTGCTCACCTTCCACCCTCTTCCACTGTACATCCCCCTTCCCCCGAAGCATCTGAGAATGGTTCCTCCTCCTGGCTCTGAACCAAAAGTCACTCCAGATCGGGCCAGATGTTCACCAATCTCCTTTACAGCCTATATACTCTCCTTCCCCTCCAGTGAGCACCCCCCCCCCCACTCCCTCCTGCTGTGCTCACCACTCTGGCTGGAAAGGAAGCCTGATGGGGGAAGGGCAGGTGCGGGAGGAAGTAATGAGACTGAGACAAGAGCTGCCTTTAAAGAGCCATCAGGAGGCGCCATTCACCTCCTTCCAAGTGTTTTCGTATTCCCCACCCGATGCCCTCGGTTCTGGCAGAGCTCCTGGCTCCATGTTTCCCTTGCGCCATGCCAAAATGCCAGCATGCCAGGAGGCCACCAGCCTGCTAGCAGGCATCACCTTACTAGCTGAACTTGACCACCAGGTCTCTTGGGACCTTTGGCGAGATCCACAGCCAGTGTATATCAACGAGTCTCCCCTGAAGGCACCAGCTGAGCTCTCGATGGCAGATGCCATAGATGCAGGCTCCATGCCCTTGGGAGCCTTCCTGGAACCACTTCCAAAGAGGTCTCTTATTCCATTCCTTAGATGCCACCAGGAATATAAAAGAGGTTTCTATGACCTGGCTGCCTCCAATGGCAGGGGACTGCACTCAGTGACCCCAGTGGTATTCAAAATGGATGGGCTAGTGGGCCTACCACTGCCCCCTTACAGGGCAATGTTGGCACTACTCTGTTATTTCATAGACCCCTCACTGCTTACTGTCCAAGGGGATTCTTTTTTAGCTCAGGTGGGAAGGGTTTTTTGGAGCAGAGGGATCTAAGTCCCACCCTTGCTGCAAAGTCAGTAGTAGTCAAAAAATGCAGCCCAGCAACAGGCCCAGGATGAGCATTAGCCATACAATATAGCTGAAGAAACCATTCCCATAGCTGGGGTCAAGTTCAGTCCATGTGCAACACTGATCTCTTGCAAACAGCTTACACTGGACACGTACAGGCAATTTATTTATAAGTAGGGACAGACAGTTTAGGACTCAGGAGATCTGGGTGCAAATCACAATTTATCTTAGGTTTCCCAGCAGTAAAGCAGGAGGCAGCAATTCTGCCTTGCCTGGTTACTTTTCAGATTAGAAATAAAGCACAGCTTTTCCACAGCAAGATCATATAATTCCTGAAACACTTCATCTTGGGGGGCAATGTTAAATCAGGATTGGAGGCCCTGGTTCAACCACCATGCCTGGGTTTGAAGCAGGAATTAATTCTGGGTATGGTCTGCATTATGCTGCAAATCAAAAGAGATTACCACCATCTAAGGTTTGGGAGGGGTGAGTCTACACTTCTATATTAGGACCTCTTCAGGGCAGGTACTGCTGCCTGCTAAGTGCTTATATAGCACCCAGAAAAAGGTTTCCAAGCACCAGGGCAGCAAATGTTTGGAACAAGTTCCCAGGAGGGTCATTGTGGGCCAGAAACCTATCTGCAACCAGGAAGATATAGTTGGCTACTAAGAACATGCTAATAAGGAAGGTATTGAAGGGCTAGACCAGATTCCCAGAAAGGCTGTGGAATCGCCATCACTAGAAGTTTTTAAGAGCAGCTAGGACAAACACTGGCCTGGGATGCTTTAGTCAGGGCTGGTCCTGCCTTGTGGAGAGCGGATTGGGCTGAGGGCCCTGCTAGCCCTGTTTTCCTATGATTCTAGTTTTCGGATGAAGCTTAATCAGCTTATGAATGGGCTGTTCTGACACAGTACCTGTATCAGCAGGGTAACAAAGCAAGTGACTCATGTGGTCCCTTCCACTCCTGTTTTCCTAGCAAAAGGTTCTTGATGGAAGCCTCTCCATTCTACTGCAATGCCAATAATTAATTAATACTGGCAGATGGAAACCCTGAGCCTTGCTGCTAACAATCCACAGTGCTTTATTTGTCACTCTCTAAACACAGACTTGCTTGTCTTGCCATTAAGGATTTTGGGTAGTTAATTGAACAGGCATTTCCTTTACCAAGAAGTACTGTAGTTAAAACTACCACTAGAGGGTGCCTGCAATACCATGTGCACCTAACCCTGCATTAAAGCAAAATGTGTCCTGAACAGGATGGGCCTCTACTTTCATGTCCAGCATCTTTATAGCTCGTAATATCAGGGCTCTGTGCTTTTGTCTGGAGGGAGCTGAATGTGGCCTTTGCTTCTAGCTTCACTTTGGTTTGTTGTTGCAGGTATCAGCAGATGGTGCTGTTACACTCAAGTCTACCATGTTCTTACTGTACAAGCAAGTTTTGATTCTTGGGGAAAGACATTGGGCATGTCTACATGTGCATTTATGCTGGCTTAAATTTACTGTGCAGTAAACTACTGCACAGTAAGCGGGAATAGGCCGGTATCCACACATGCAGGCGTTAAAGTGCATTAACTCAGTATGTGGACTGACTTGGGACTAAAGTTAGTCCCAAGTCAGTCCACACACACACTGTTACTGTCCAGTAAGTAACGTGTGTTACTGCACAGTAACTAATCGGGTGTAAAAATGATACCCGCATACTGCAGGTATCAAATTTATGCATAAGTCGCCATATTTACTGTGCAGTATAGGCATACACATGTAGATCCATGCCTGTACTATGCAGTCATTTAGGTTGCTACACGGTATATGTGCACGTGTATGTGCGCTCACTGTGTTGTCCCTGCTTTTGGGTTGGGAAAGGTTTATGTAGGAGCAGCTTTGGGAGCTATCTGAACAGCAGGAGAGTTTACTCAGGTTGGTGTTAGTTCCGGAGGCAGATTAGCTGCTTGTGTTGAAGTATTGGTGCCAGGCTGAGAGAGAGGTTTGCTTGCATGTATGTGACCATCTCATTCCCAGAGTGATGTCTGCGTGTACATAGGGAAGGTGCCATTTAATATAAACACAGACTACAATGATACTAACTTCTTCTGGGTGGGTAAGACAGCCCAAAAGGTGCTGGACGTATGCTCATAGGCAGGGGGGTGGTGATGGTATCAGAAGAGGGAAAATAGTGCTTACACTGTGCCCATCTACAAAATATATCTGGCCTGAAAAGCAGAATTGCCCCTGGAAAGAGCTGTTTTTCCATTCCCTCATTATCCCACTTATACCTTTACACATATAGTTTGCTAGGCCCAGCAGGGACAGTTACCAATCTACAGTATCATGGCAGGACTGCAAATACTATCAGACTAGATCAGGCCAGTGGTCTTCTCAGTCCAGTATCCCATTTCCAGCAGTACTCAAGACCACATGCTGCAGATGAGGGTGCAAGCAACCCCCTTGGTGGCAATTATGGAATAATGTGCTAAGGGAGGTTATTTCACAAAATGCTTTTCACCCTGCAAAGTACCCCCGAATGTTCTCATTTTCACATCGGTGTCTGATCCATTCATGGATCCTTTTAATTTTTTTCAAAATTTCATTTTCCTCACATTTTTCTGCAAAAGAAGTTAAATGGTTACTAACTTTCTGATATTATTCTTTTTTTGCCCAGTTTTCTCCTGTTCTTTTCTCTTCTTCCCCTACTTTTTTTCCACTAAAGAAGTGAGTTATGAAAAAAACAAAACCAGAAAACAGGCTTAAAATAACCCGATCTTTTTCCTATTCGGCTTTTAAAAAATCGAAGATTTTTTTAAAATGGAAAAACTGGAACATGTTGGAGTAGGGAAACAAGTATTTTATACAAAAAAAGTTCATTTTGAAAAAAGAGCCATTCTTCTTTAGAAAGAAAAGGTTTGAATGAAATGTTTTAGGCCACTCAACTTTTTGGTCAGTTGAAAATTTGTCATCTTCAGTTGCATTTTATATCCTCTTGCTCCTGTCCTATAAGAATGGATAAAATTAAATAGCTGATTAGGGGGTTTGATGTTTTAATTGGTACTGGGGAAACTCCTGGGAGCTCTGGGTCTGGATGAAGACATCCCTCATGCTTCGTACTATATAAACATGGAACTAAAGGATGGACCCTGCACAAAACCATCCCCAGTCACAGGAGCTTTCTCTCTCACATTCATTATTTTGTGGACATCTATTACATTCTTCCTCAGAACCAACCTCCATCTTCCCCTGCCCTGGCCTGCCAGCCCCTCCTTATGTAGAAACCTAGTCATTTTTGTCACCCATCAATGCACTCTGTTCTCTCTTCACTCAGTTGTTTAAGACTGAGGCTGACAAGCAAGGGGTATGGGAGCTGAGATTCCTCAGCTTGTGACCCATGTTTGTGGTGTAACTTTGGGCCAAGTTGTATCATCTCTCCATGACTGTGAAGGCCAGTAATCATCTCAGTGGGTTTGTGTGGTTGAAGATGAAAGGGACTACAGAAGAACGAGGGCTGCTTGTGATATTAAATACTAGCATTAAAAGTGACTTGACTTTGTTGGGTACCCCCAATGCTTCTGCTTCCAGTCCATCCCCTTCCCACTCCCAGGAACAGGTTAGTGACCCCAGAGCCTGGCTCTATCCTGGGCAGCTTCTTCAAACGTGTCTGTTGCCTGGAGGACATCACGCTACCTTGTCTGATCATCCTGTGCAGAGACCTGTTGCTTAGCAACAATCAGTACATTTTTAATAAATCCCTGGCACTGGGGCTTCCAGGTCTGGGGGTTTGTTATTATTTTTGGTGCATTTTTCTCAGTTTTTAAAGAAACGTCTGCTTGACTTGAAGGACTGAAGCTAGAAATCAGTGAGAGGCTGGGTGTCCAGTCAGGAGCCAACAGGCGATTGGCTAGAGGAGAGCGGCATCCAGGATAGCACTGGAACAGCTGACACCCCTGCCTGACCTAATCACACTCTCCATACTCAGGGCTTAAGCCAGGAGGGATAGAAAGGTGAGGGCTTTATGGGGTTAGTGCATGAGCCTCTCACACCAGGACCCTTGGCATCCTATTCTTACTTGGGTCAAAATTCAAGATACAAATCTAGTTCCCTCAGCCCATGTTCCTCCCAAAGGAAATTTCAGCCAGGTCCCCCCAGGTCACCATCCAGGGCACTGCAACTCACTGTCTTTGCTCTTGAGAGGCATCAAGCTGGGCTGGCAGAGGACGGATGGGGCAGTGGCAAGGGAATGAGCCTGAGGCTTGGAAGAACAGGGTTGCAGGGTCTGCTCACCTACAGACCCCCTGTGTGATCTTGGACAAATCATATAACTTCTCTGCTCCCTGGCTGTAACGGGGTGATGGCATGGCTCTGCTGTGAGGAGAGATGCACCCAAAACTGCAAGGCACTGTGGTGATAAGCAGATATGCACCACAGAGGATACACTAGGAGTAAAGCGGAAGACCTTGCTGAGCTCATGGGTTCAGAGCAGCTGCAAGGCAGGCTGGAGGGTGGGGGTGATGATGGAGCCCTGTGTATGTTGGGCAGCAGGAGAAACCACAGTC
The DNA here is from genome assembly GCF_001723895.1 of Crocodylus porosus. NCBI lineage: Eukaryota > Metazoa > Chordata > Crocodylia > Crocodylidae > Crocodylus > Crocodylus porosus. The sequence goes on from NW_017728944.1 coordinate 1,608,326, forward strand.
AGGGAACCAGATCCCTGAATTCCCAGACCTTCTCTTTTCTGAGCAAATGAAGCCCCAGGTTGAGGAGATCCACATGTGAGACCTGCCTCTGGTTCTGCCTTTTGCTTGGGCTCCTTGGGTTTTTATTTCTGCCTGCCTGGGAGACTCCCACTTGGAGAATTTACTGCTGAGAAGATCTGGGGGAGGAGTTCCCCATGGGACAGGCAGTGACACCAGATTTATTTGTATGGCAGCAGGAGAGTGTGAATCTTGCTCCCCGACATGTCAGAGGCTGCTCATGTTAATCAAAGGCCAAGTCTATTCCCTGCTGGAGGAAAGTGGCTTCCTTCCCACTTCCTCCCCTACACTTTTGCCTTGGGAAATCCCAGCGGATGGAGCACTGCTGAGACCTTGCAGGTCCAAAGTGGGCAGCATCTGCTCAGAGTCTGTGACAATTGATTGCTAAGCCCTCCTGTCCTGGGAGACCACACAGCTTCCATAGCACAGTGTCTTTGCAGGGAACCTTCAAATCTGCCATCCCCATGTCCATGCCCTGTGGTGGACCGGTGGGGTATCTGCAGCCTTCCAAAGCAACTCTGTGCAGCAGTGAACTATATCTCAGAGGTTAAAGAGCAGGGCTGGTGGCTTTGACCAGCACAGCCCATGGAGTTCATCTTCAGTAGGACTGTTGGTTAGAGGAAAGGTCTGGGAGTCAGGAATCCTGGGTTGTAGTCTGCTTCAATTTACCTACTAACACCTAAAGGTGTCTAGCATATTGAAGCATTGGGAGGTAGAGTAAAGGCTAGGAACTTGATTCTCTGGCACTCTCAGATACTCTAGGAAAACAAAGCAGGTGTTGTAACCTGGGGGCATTGAAGATTTGGCACCTTTCTTGGGGGGAAGAAAGAAAACCCTTGAGTGCACATTTGCCAGGAGGTGGAACCAGGGACATAGGGACCAGGACCAGATGGTGTAGCCTGCCACTAGAGGAGTGGGCATTTCTGTGATGGGTGTTGTGGCTCGACCCAGCTCAGCAGCTGGGATCATGCAAGCATGTGTAATGCCCTTTCAAGCTCTGAGCCTGCAGACTCGTGGCTACAGTTCGTCAGGAGGTAGGGGATGAGGGACTATTCCTTTCTGGCTGGCATTGAGGCTCAGGTTCTGTGCCATGCCCCCAGCCCTAAATGATTGCTACCCTCACAGGGACCCATATGATGCAAACAGGCAAACGAAGGAAGGGGAACTTGGCAGGTCTGTGCCTGGTAGGACTATTAGCCCTGACCAGGGTGAGATGAGATTGGAAGGGGCCTGCATGCCAGGCTGGGAGCAAGAGGTGTGCATGTGTGACTGGGAGTGGGTGTGGAGATGCACGGGAGGCCAGCTTTGTGTGTATGGGTCCATGTCTGTGCACAAGTGGCCAGTTCTGCATGCATGTATGTGTGTGTGCACACACACACATGCATGCATGTGCATGCACAGGAGACTAGCCCATATGTGTGTAGGCAGACCATCTCTGTGAGTGTGCACATGTGTACACACCAGGGCACCCAGCTCTGTCTCAAGGTGGGTGTGTGAGTACATGGCAATCAAGATTCCCAGGCTGTGTGTGCGCACACAGAATGGGTGATCAGCAAGAGAACTATGTGTGTGTGCATGTTTGTGAGCAAGCGAACCGCCTTCCTGAGCCCTCGCCTGTGAGTCACCAGACAGCTTTGCTCTCCGTCCTTCAGTCTGTCAGAACCGTCCCTCCCGTCGTATTTTATGCGAGAAGACTCTCTTTGGAGAATTGATAGCTCTCTGACCCCACCTGTTCCCGAGCTCAGTAGAAGCCCATTAATGAAGTTGGGCTGAACAGGATCCCAGCCAAATCCTCATGTCCTCATCAAAGGAGACATCTGTCCCCACCAAGAAGGAAGATATCACCCAAGGGGGAAAAGGGGGGGGAGGGCTGGGAGGCTAAGGGGGAGTGAGAGAGAAAGAGAGACCTTCCCTTTGATAACAACGTCCTCAAACTGCCCCTTGCAAACAAATCCCGCTCCGTTCTCAGGCCTATGAATTCCACTGCATGGTGTCCGAAGTGGAGGGGGGTGGAGAATGCAGCCTTGACCCCAGTGAACCAAGCCCCTGATATGCATCCTTCTCCCCCCACCATGCTTGCCAGTCCTCCCTGAGTACAAAGCTACCTTGCAATCATGTGCCAAAGCGACTGACTTTCTTTTATTCATGTGTTGTTTTATTGCTGGCAAAAGCTGTCGGAGGATGGCTCCTGCCAAACGCGTCCCCAGCATCTTGGCCTAACATACAAACGGCATGCTAATGCAGAAATTTAAAGAGGCTCTTTGGTTTAAATCGGAATTTTAAATGAGAGTGAATGCACAGAAGGGACCCAGGCAAAAGCTAACAATATTGCCTCCCCCCCACACACACCTGGTAATTTGATGGGCATGGATGACTGTGGAAGGAATACACCGCTTGGCTTGTTTGCCTATGGTTGAGGCAAAGAGACTGACCAATGTTGGGGAATGGCCTGTGTGGAAAAGAGGCCCAGTGCCAGAGAGTTGTCCCCCCCCAGCCTCTGCTCTGCCCATGTCAATATGGACAGGGAGATGCCAGCAGTATGCTCTTGAAGTTGAAAACATGAGGGAGAGCAGAGTTAAGGGGATGGGAGTGTCACCCCTTGATTGTTCTGTCCTGTAGCAAACCATCCCTAATTGAACAGCAGGGTTTTAGAGATGATTGTCTGGGGAAAGAAAGGCAGGCTTCAGCCAGTGTTCCTGAGCAAGTCCATAACCACAGGTCTCCTCATGCCTGAGGACCAAAAATCCACTTCATTTTAATGGAGGAGACATCCCTAGGAGGGAAGCTGGGATGACTAAGGAGGGCATATCTCTGGGTGAGAGCTATGTTCGTTTTGCTGCTGGGAACTGTTAAATGCCTGAGTCTGAAAAAGCCACTGGCAGCCAAGCCTATTGCCTATCCTAGGAGCAGATTACACTCTCACCCAAGACAGTGGAGGTCTGCAGACCCCAAAGCACTTACCTTATCTAGACTGGGTTGAGGGACTTGCTGAAGGTGTTTACAGGAGCAGGGCTTTGGGTTGTGCAAAGCTTTCATTTTTCACTGCACTAGGGCCTTCATTCCTTTGCCTGCCAGTGTAATTTTGCAAGTCACTGCGCTTCTCTGCAGGAAAACCCAGCCCATGAAGCTGCAAATGTAACATGCCGCTTTAATTATCAAAGAGCAGGAGATTTTGTTCTCAAACCATTGGTGTGGTTTCAGAAGCATGGGCTTGTGATGAAATCCCAGGAAGGAGAAGGCAGGAGATCTGGGTTCTTAGATCACACCTTGCTCTGGGTTGATGCAGATGTTTACTTGTCTTGTTGCCCTGTTAGACTGTAAGCTCTGTGGGGCAGGGGCTGTTTCCACATGTTTATGCAGTGCTTTGATCTCAGTTGTGACACTTTGTCAATTCGCTCACATAAATAGCATTGTAGAAGAGACCATCGTTTTGCTTGGTATTTGTACAGTGCCTAGCACTGAAGGGTCCTGCTTCATGCCCATGACTGAGGTGCTTCTGCGATACAACACTAATGATCCTAAGAGGAGCTGTCCAGCCTGTCTTGTGTGAAGCAAGCATCCTGCACCATCCAAGCTGTAAATACAGTATGAGGCTGTTGTTTTCAACAGCAGTAACATCAGATCATTGCATGCCTCCAGTAAAGACATTTGCTTGAAAAACAGCCCAGATCTTAGCCTATTTCCAAGGCAGAGTGCTTCTTGGGAATTAGAGCCTTTCACATAGACATTAACCCATTGATTCCCCATTGATTGAGGAGGGAGCAACTGAGGGCATGGGCAAAGACATACCATGGTATAATTTACATCACTTTTATAGACAAATATAAATGATACTGGGATCAGGAAGAGACTGGTGTGCAGCTTTCACAGAGTACACCTTGTCACTAGATGTTTGGGGGGAAGCAGGTAGTACAGTTATTTTTTGCAAATGGCTACCCTAGGATGTGGACAGACCACACAGATAACAATGCAACTTTACACCAGTAAAGTTTTAGCCCTGATTCTTTCAGGGGTAAAACTTTACACCAGTAAAGTTTTAGCCCTGATTCTTTCAGGGTTAACTTTCCATCAGATTTGGCAAAGTTGCCATAAAGGGTTTGCCTTGTCTGTACACTACATTTTTACATCATTGTAATACTAGTTACACCAAACATAAACATTTAATCTGCCCATGCCCTGTGGAAAAATCAAGCACCTTGCTCACAGCTGCAGAGAGTCTGCCAGGGGTTTGGGCTTCATAGTTCCTGGCTCTCAATACTATGCTTGGGCCTTTTGATCCAAAATCAAAAGGAGCATCAGCACACAGGCTGAGCAGCAAGACAGCAGCTGTAGGATCACCAGAGGATGACTTCTGGTTCAGACCATCTCAGCCCAGCTCCTACCAGCTCAGCCAGGAACCATGCCCACTTTTTGCTCACCTAAGAAAACTGGTGGCAGTAGACCAGAGGCGCGTTGTTAGTCTCACTGGGAGTAACACACAGGCTGATCAGCAGATGGGAGCTGTGGGGAGGGGTGGAGGGGGAAGAGCAGAAGCTGCAACACTCAGCCACCAATTGGCAGATGCTGCTTGGGTCCCATGGGAGGAGGTCAACTCATCTGGAATGTGGAGGTGTGGGGCTGGGCATTGCTGTTTCAGCCGCCTGAACAGTCTTGTGCTGCTGTTCCTGTGACCTGCTCAGACCTGGGCCATGGTTTTTACACAGAATGTTTTCTCTTCCAGTGACACAACTTCCCCCTCAAAAACATGCCGAGATTTCAATCTCTACCAATGAAATGTTGCAGTTTTTTTCCCTTGGAAACTCCTTTTCCCTTCCCAACTCCCTTACATTTTCCACAAAACTGATTTTTTTTAAAAAAAGCTTTTTAAAAGCACCAAGCAAAGTGTTTGGATTGATTCATCCCAACCTATTCTTTTTTCCCCAAGATTTCAAAAGCCTCAGCTTATTTTGTTTTTATTCAGAATGGAGGATAACTTTTCCACACCTAAAATTTTAAAATTGCTAAAGAACCAAAATAATCTATTTTCTTCTCAGCTGCAGTCCTGACAGAACAGCCACCACCCCTCTATCCTGGACCTGTAGAAGGTGAGTCTGATGGTACTTACTAGCTGAGAACCATTGCCCAAGCCCACATGACTGAGAAGCTTCTTCAAGAGCTGCATGGCTTATCATGCCTCAGAACTACCACTACACAGCATTGCAGAGTGGAGACTTCCCCCTCTCCAAACTAGTTTTCCCAGCTTGCTCCAGCAGCGTGGCATTGGGAAAGACAACGAAGATGGTGGTGCTGATGGGGGTGAGAGTGTCATTGTAGTGGGGGAATTGATGGAGGGGGAGATGAGAAAGCAGAGAAGGGGGGTACTACGGGACTCACCAATATTGTGTGAAGGGGTGCAGCAATGATTTTGATGCCAGGTTGATGGTGCAGGTGTCAGTGCGCCAGGGAAGATGTTAAAGGGGCATTTGTACCACTGTGTTTGTAACAGGGCTAGCGGTTCCAGGGCAGGTCTGTGGTGGTGTCAGATGCAGACGTGGCCTTGGTGACTGGCAGCACAGTAACTCAGCACCCTGCCCTGCCTCGTCTGTACTCCACCACCATCCTCCCATGACAGGTCCACTGCTGCCATCTTACCTTATGAGGTCCTAAAGGTTAAACAGGGCTTCAGCCTTCCAGTGAGCAAATTCCAACTTGGGAAGGGGAACAGCAGATCTCGTGAGTCCCCTGATTGTCACCTGCCTTTGTTGAGGGAACTGAGAGTTCTCTGATTTCATGTGATGGCCAAACTCAGGCCCAGGTGGTCATCTTGGGGCTTTAAAAATGACAGGAAAGATCAGGATAAGGAAAGAGAGAAATAGTATCTGGAGCCCCCTGACAGTGATGCCGATTGAACCAAATTGTTGTCAGGGTGTGGTTGCTACAGGACAGAACACAGTTTTTCATTCTCTTCCTCCATGGCTCCGGTGTGGCAGGGGCAGCAGCTCCCACATGCACCAGGCCCAGACTCTCCAAACCGTCTGGAGGACTTGGCACCGTTTCCCTCTCCTCGGTGCCCCTGCGGTGAGCCGGCATGCATGGCAGGCTGCAGCTTCATTACGGTGATTGATTCCTTTAGCTGCTAGCACGCAGTGGGGGCCCGCTACTGAGGAAAACAGGGAGAGAGGCGGGGGGGGAGGCTGCATCTGTGAAAGCTGCACAGGCCCTTTTTGCGGTGCTGCTGCTCCATTGCTTAGCTCTGGCAGGAGGGCTGGGGGTACTTGTGGTGTCCACTGCCTTCTCAGCTTGGTCAAAGATGATGTGACCTGAGAGCAGTGGGGAAAAGAATAGATACAGTTTTGGATGGATCTGAGGAAGCTGTTCCCCAAAGGAGCAATGGGGAAGGAAGAATTTAATTGCTCCATTAAGCGGGAACTGCGAGTGGGGAGTGCAAGGCACTAGACTTAGGGAAAAGCTGCCACGTAGGGACATCACCAGGGCTCTGCCCAAGAGCCCCAGCTGGTCTCCTGTGAGGCAGTCTGACGCAGACCACTAGACTGGGGCTGTGGCACTGCTGGTCATGAGCATGAAGTGAGACCTCCTTTCTTTGCACAGGGCTGTGGCATGGCACAGGACTGTGGTTATGTGTGTAGGTGGGAGGAGGCTGTACCAGCGATCCTGCTCAGCAAGCTGAGGGCAGAGAAGCAGTGAGGACCTTCTCCATATGGGGTTTTCATTAGTGCATGTGGCACCTGAGCATCACAGCGATAGTACATTAGACAGACTGATAGGCAGACAGACAGACGGATGGATAGGCACACAGATGGATAGATTCTCTTTGGCCAAGGGTCAGTTGAAGCAGACATCTCTGTAGGGCTGTGCCATGGCTAAGTGGCTCCTTCTCCCCGTGCTGTCCCTGCTTCCAAGCTGTTTCAGGATCCTTTCAGCTGGTTTTGTGGACTAGATCATGCTTGAGCTCCTTTTCACCTCCGTGAAGGAGCCTGCAGAGCCAGTACTGCTTTGAGATAGAGCCTAGTCAAAGTTGGGCTCCAGGCCTGAAACTCAGACCTGTGTGAAGGGCCAGGCAGCAGGCTTGGGCCCCTGTTTTGAGGGTTTAAATCACACCAATGTGGCGCCCAGGCCTGTGTTTGCTCTTCTGCAGAGGCAGATTTCAGACTTCCACCGAGATGCTGGGTCTCCCACCCTGCTCCTTCTGGCAAAGCTCTGATTGGCTTTCATGGGCCAATATCCCTGTGATAGGGTAAAATCCCAGGTTGGAAGAGTTGGCTGAAGTCCTGCCTACACCCGAGAGCAATGGTGTCATGGGCTGGTGTATTTGTAATACATGTTCTGGTTTAGTTGTCCCTGTAGCCTCAGCCATGCTGTGAGGTGGTGGGTGTGCCTTGGGGGAGGCTCCCAGCCTCCCAGAAAAGTAGGCCTCTCCCCCTGTCTTTCTTTCCTAAGGTGTCTTATGAGCCTCAGGTGAGGACAAAGGGGTTGCGTGGGATGTGGGTGAGGCAGGGGCAGCCTGGAAGATAAAGGCCCAGATCCTGTCTCCCAGGGGAGAAAGGTACCACCCTCCCTATGAGAATCTGGGGTGCGGTATAAGGGATTTGTGGGTCTAAGGCCAGATTCTGATCACTGGTGTAAATGTGGAGCAGCTCTACTGGTTTCTGTGGCATTGATCCAGACTGGCATCCTGATTCTGATCCTCTCCCTTGGGTGACAATCTGGGGGAAGTCCACTGGAGACAATGGAGTGGTGCCAGGATAGCACGCTGCAGATGAGTTTAGCACAAGGTCCTCAGGGCAGGAAACCACTCTCTATCGTGAGACTAGCCACGGGCAGTCTCTGGTGGGAGCAACCCCCTCTCCCCAAGAAGTGTGGTTTTCACATGGCTTCTGTGCGCCATGCCTGTATGGCCTGCATGTGTGGGTGATGGAGTGTCCACCTGGCTGTGATGCATGGGGTTATTCTATTGCAGGTAGCCATCTTAGGTCCTTCTTTGGCTCACCTCACCTTGGTAGCTAGTCTCCCCCTAGTCTGTTATGTCTATTCTCACATCCCTGACTATGCCCAGTGCACAGACAGGGAACTCAGGCCCTGAGAGATGAAACAACTTCACTGAGTCACCCAAGAGGTCTGTGGCAGAGCCAGCAAGATCTCCCATGTGTGAAGCTAGCACCCTGGTAACCAGTCACCTCCAGGCCTGCCATTTTTCCTCCCTCCCTACTTCACGTGGAGGGACCAGCATCACCACAACTGTCTCAGTGACATTCCTACTCAGACTCCAGCAGAAGGGGCTCAGTCCCCAGATGGGGTAAATCCACATGGTTCCAGCGGTGTCAGTCGCGCCCAGCTCAGAATCCGACCCCAACCAGTGCGGCCAGCTTCTTTTCCATCCAGCAGCTCCAGCCTAGATCCTTCCCCCTTCCCCGGCGCTGCCTGTCGTGGCAGCAGCCCCATCTCGCTGGCACGGAAAAGCAGGTCAATTTCCTCCTGACACAGACGTTTGAAAAAGCTTCAACATTATGTCAAAGCCCAACTCTGCAGCTGGGGCGGGCGGCTGGTGCTCCAGTCCCAGCACGGCTCAGGGAGCTGTGACTCTGTCGCAAGGTTTCTCTCCTTGCCAAGAGGAGTAATTAAAGCCGCTAACAGAGTTTATAAAGACATGTTCTAGCAGCGAAGAACAGCCGGGCTTCTGCAGACTTTTGGGTGCGGGCTGCAGCCAAGCTGGGATCTATACATCCTGGCAACTGCTTTGCAAATCAGTTGGTGGGTGCAGATTAGTGGTTGGAGCAAAGAGGAGCGGGGAGAGGCTGGAAGCCAGGATGCCTGGGCTCCATTTCTGGCTCTGAGAAGGAGAGTGGGATGCAGTGGTTAGAGGTGGAAAGGTGGAGGAGTCGGGACTTGGGGTTCTGCAGTGGGCTCTGGAAAGGGAGGGGAGCCTGGTGGTTAGAGCATGGGACAGCAGAAGCCAGGACTCCTGAGTTCTGCTTCCTCCTTAGGTGGGGACTGGGGTTTGGTGGTTAGAGGAAGTCAGGACCCCTGGGTTCCAATTCTGGCTCTAAAAGGGATGGTGGCCTGTATAACCTATATACAGACTTTGGGTCAGCTCCAGGCTGTCGAATGAGTGGATATAGCCTAAACAAAGATTGAGCAAATGAGAAACTTCCATATAAAAAACAAGGTAAGTTTTGCCTTCATAGCTGTGAAGAAAACCTTCCAAATGCAGCTCTGGGCAAAGCCCATCAGTGTTGCCTTTCTGAGTCTGCCAGTAAAGGCTTCCTGTCCAGCTCATGGTACATAGGCTGAAATGCCTCCTGCACTCTGACATTAACCACTGCGTTGTGGCTTGATGCAGGAGGCATGAGCAGGGGAGAGGCCCCTGTGGCCTGGGCACTGGGAATTGGGACTTGCTGCAGGGAAAGCGGGGCAGCAGGCCCCAAAGATAAAGAAGGGGAAAGGGACAGAGAAGTCAAGGGTAGATAGCTGTGTCATCCTTGGGACAGGGGGCTTTGCCATCAACTGTGACAGTAAAGTGCTTAATAAAGGCCAGTCATTCACAGATCTCTTGCAACCTGAGGGCCAGAGTCTGCCCTCAAGCACCATGTCAACCTCTGTGTGCCACCTGCAGGTGCTCTGCCATGCAGGGGAGGGGACTCTGTAGGTCACACCCTGCCCTGCTGATCACGTGGAATCTAGCCTTCTCCTCTGCCTGCACTGGATGTCCTGATAGCACCCAGCACTGACAGCAGCCACTGGTGCCTACCAGAGTGCCTAACTCCAGCCCAGCCTCTGGGGTGCTAAGCAGCACAGGAAGAAACCACGGGGAACCTCAGGGGTCCAACAGTTTCAGCAAAGGCTTGCTCTTTGTGGTCATCATCTCATCTGATGACAGCAAGCCAGACGCTGGCGTAAGGAGGGGGCAGATAAGGTGGCTGGGATCAGAGCTAGGGAGTGTGGTAGGATGGCATGGTCAGAGTGCCAGCAATGGCTCATCAGGCTCTTCCCTGCTCCCAGCTGGTGGGGCCTGTGATGGCCTCCAAGGAAACTGGTCCGCAGCTAGATGCCAGCTCTGGAGCCTTTTGTTCCCAGGGAAGCCACCTAGTGGCCAGCTTTCCCAAGTGCAGCTGAGCCTTTCCCGCTGGCTGTGGCGTTGGGACCATGACCCGCAGGGTGCTGCAGCTCCAACCACTGGCACTGTAAATAAGAGGTGGGTGAATGGAAAAGCTCAGGGCATCTGGCCGGCTTATGCTACCTGTTTTCTAGGTCACATGACATCCCATGAAGGCACATGACCATGATACGGCAAAGCAGAAATGGCCTGGGCACCCCCTCATTGATGCTAGGAAGAGGCAGCCAAATTCCTTGTGCTCAGCTTCCCAGGCACCATTTCAGTCCAGGCCTGGATGGGGGTGTTAATCAGGAAGGAGGGGCTCTTGGGTTGGCTGCAGGACAACTGGGGTGTGGGACCAAAGGACACCAGCAGAACTGTGCATGGGGAGCCCCATGCTGCTTCTAGTTAGAGTTTCCTGCAAAGCACTCTGGAGACATTCACTCAATACCTCCGCATCTTGGATCCACTTGGTGTTACTAATCTCCAGCTTCCTGATTAACACCCCCATCCAGCTATTGCAGTCCTGGGTCAATGGCCTTCTCTGCTATAGTGTCCCCACCCACCCTCCACGCCTTTCGCCATTTCAACATACCAGACTTACCTGGATGTAGCTGTGCATTTCCTTCCATCTGGGCTACTCCGATCCTGGGCTGCTCCTCTGCATGGTGCACTGCTCCAGCCTGCTTCTTTGCTGATCGCCCTTCAGGATGGTGGGTGGCAGTAGGTGGAACAGGGGCTGACCTTTCATGGGGTTTTGTTAGCACACGGTAGCACCAGTGCTGAAATAGCCCCAGAAGCAGAGCCACATTTAGCAGGGCCCAGCCAGCCCCTGTGGTGTTCCAGTGTCTCAGTGCTCTAGTTTCAACAGAGTATGCCCACTGTTGAAGCTCTCTGCTGTGAAACACCAGATGTGGGAAGAGGGTGCCCTGTCAGGATGGAGGACTCCAGTTGAAGATGCCTGCTGCATCTTCTCTGCTACTGTTACCTGTGCAAGCTGGAAGAGGGTGAGCACAGCTATGTTTGCACATGCTATGACCATGCCTTCACTCTGCAGCACACATGTATTTGAAGAAGCCCAGTGGCCGACACATACCTTGTCACCCTGGAGAGGAAGGGAAAAATGCAGCTCTAGAACTGGGGCATTGTGCTCTGCCACTGGCTTCTTGGGTGACCACAGACATGTCACTTGGGCTCTCTGGAACCAGTGTCCTCAATCAAACCAGGGTGAGAGCCCTTCCACATCTCTTTGGGGAGAAGTGAGATATATTGATGGTGGCGAGATGCTGTGGGAAGCAGAGAAATCTCAAGTTAGATCCCACTGCCTGTAATCTCAGACCTCTCTGTATATTTTTATGTGACATATGGTTTCATCTGCCCTCCTCAGCCTGCTCCTTTGCGAATGACTCCTGCAGTCGCTCTGGCCTCCAGGCTTCCAGGAGGTCAGCTCGGAAGGCAACAGAAGGCTGCCTATTTTTGTGGTAGACATATTTTTGCAACGATGCAGGGGTGGGGGCAGGGGCACAGGGTCCCCAGCACTGATTCTGCACCATGGTCATGCCTTCAGGAGGTAGCTTGGGAGGGCAGCCAGCACCTGGTCACACACACGCTCTGTCAGGCCACTGTAGGGCTCATGCACAGAGATAAAATGGCTCCGATGCCAGGCGGCATCATCCAGACGGAGCCAGGGAGCGGCACAGAACGGCTTTCCTTCCCACCGTCACAGGCCAGGGAGGGAGCCTTGCCTTTTGTTGCCTCTCCGGTCCCATCTGCTAGACAAAACGGAGGAAATAAATGATGCCACTTTAATGCAATTGTCCTAGTTGCAATATACAAAGGAAGGGCCAAATCAACACCAGGCGTAAATCACTGCAGCTCTCGGGATGATAGATACCTTGACTTACACTGCTCCACCGTCTCTGAGGGTATTTCAAGCTTACTCTTCCTCCTTGCCACCCCACCCGCTCCCTTTTCCTGGCTCCCCCAAATCTCCCTGTGCTCTCCTTTCAAAGACCACGCCTCTTCCCAAAGGCCTCACTGCAAACTCCCTGGCCTCCCTGCAGAGGGATTTTAATTAAATGGATGTTCATTATCTGGGAATCTGAAGCATAGGAGGGAGCCAGGGCATTTCCCCCCCAAATTTTTCAATTAACTTTCACTACACTTTGCAGGATCCATCAAACATGCAGACAAAGGGGGAGAGAGGGAGTCAGCAAGAGAAACAAATCGGGACAGTTTGGATATTTTTCCCTGAGGTCATTTTCAGCTATTAAAGAATGCATTTGAGGTGGAGTTGGCATCTGTCTGATTTTTTCCCTCCTCCAAGCTTCTAATAAAGGGCAGCAAGAATTTTGGCCCTTGTGATTTGAACAGACAAGGCATGTGCAGAACCACATCAGCCTGGCGTGTTGCCTCTGTTGCGTGTCACTCCCATTTTGCTAGGACTCCCTTCTTATCCCCTGCTGCCTCCCTTGGCTGTCAGAAGCCCCTGGCTGCTGACTGCAACAGGACTTTATACAGAGAGGGCAGTGCTATTATCACCATTTTGCAGATGAGCAAACGGATGGATGCTGAGTGATTTGCTAAAGGTCACATAAGGGAGTCTGTGGCAGAGCTGGGAACTAGTCTCCTGAGACCTGCTCCAGTGTCTCATCCTCCAAAATACTTCCTGAAACACAGGCCACTCCTGGTGGGCCCTAATACTTGGACACTAACATTTTGCAGCTGGAAAAAAAATAGCCATTCATTTAAGATGCCCGATCTCCTAAGCAACTGCAAATCAGAGACATAATTCTCCATCACTCTGCCCTTGTGTCATCATGTAATAAGAGAAGAAGAAACCCTCTCAGCAACACTTTTGCACTGGTATAAATGATGCTACAAAATACAAGGGAGCAGGGGATGGGGCCCAAGGTACAGGGCCCTGAAGGATCAGGGTTGGTACCTTTCACAGCAAGCAGGGAGACAAGGTCAGGTGAAGGTCATACAACAAAGCATTGATGGAGGTGAAGTTGGGTGTTTGGAAGCTGGAGTTGGGGGGAAGAGGGGGGACAAAAATAATGAAACCATCCTGCTGCAAATGGGGAAAGGCAAATAATTTACAGAACCGCCAAGAAAAAACAACCACCCTCAGAGCCACTGCCAAATACCAGCAGTAAAGTAGTTAAATTAATACAAAAAGAGAGAGAGAGAGAGATTGAGAGAGAAAGTTGGGCCCCGATCCAAAGAGTTAATGTTCCACAGTATGATCGATTAGTTGTCAGATGTGATTTCAAACCAATACAAGATGAATAGCATAATTTTCCTTCTCTCATTTTCGACAGAATTAAGAATCCATTAGCTAACACAAATTTTTGGCAACTTTAATAAAAAGCTCCAATATACATTTGTAGCAAACGTTCCCCAAGGTATGTTCCAAAGATGCAAATAACCTCTTCTATCCTGCCTCCCCCTTCTCCCCTTTCACAATCTTTGCAGCCGCTTGCTCAAATGAATTGCCTTGTCGCTGTTTCACAATAACCAAAGTTGGGGGGTTTATGTTACATGCACTCACACACTGTATTTCACAGAACAATGGGAACAAACCTTCAGCCTTAGCAGCCTGCTATAGGCAGAGTGATTTAGCTGGCACAATGGCTGTGGTTGTGTTGATGCTGGTTGGGTGCGGGGTTGTTTGAACAATGTGGCATCACAAGAAGGCAGGTGGGTGCTTCTCCCAAGAGGAGAACTCATCTCCCCAACTGATATTTGCCTGTCTAGCCCTTCTAAAAATTCACCAGTGCCTCCCAGCAGTGTGTTGCTTTGCCTTTAAGGTGAGAAAGCCTGTGTTACAAAATAGGGGTCCTCAGAAATGTTTGCCAAAAACTATAGCTGGGGAAGGGAAATGGATGGAGCAAGGGCACACTAGAGACCTTGGATCCAATGTGGGAATCTTAAGCCACACATGAGTTGAATTGGGTGGTCTCAGCTTGGACATACAGATGCCTGAGCTGGCACTGCCAGTGCAGGGCAGAGATTCTGACTGAGAGGTAAGGGGTCAGTAGAGCAACATGGGTGCCTCAAGGATCCAGGACTGGGAGCATAAGAAGGCTGTGGAGCTCGACCAACATGCCCTGGCAGGCATCAGAAGAGCTCAGAACTTCACAAACAAAGAAAGCTGGACTGGAGGTCAGGACTGAAGGGCCCTGTCAGGGCTGAGGGCTAGGTAGTGTCCATGACAGGGGACTGTACATCAAGAGCAGGGGGCATCAGCACCCAAGTGTGTCTGGGGGGTCCACTGCTAGAAAAGCAGGGAGCTTTGGTTAGAATGAAGGAGTGTCAGCACAGCTGGGGGTGAGGGTCCACTGGTATCAGCACAGCTGTGGTGGGGTCAGGATGGATTAGCAGGGGCTGCATATAAGGCTCTACCATACAGAATACCAGGTGGGACTGCTGGTTAGAACAGAGGTCTCTTGATAAAGCTGTGCAGGTGTGCACCTCAGGGCATTCAAGGTCAAACCCTACACAATTAGCTGACTCCCAGGGTGTCCATGGCCTGCCACCACTCCTTCATTTCTCCACAGCCAGCCCTGGAAAAATGCAGCTGATGGCAAGCAACATCCTCCCCAGAGGTAGGTGAAGAACAGTTTCAAGCCCTTGGCCCAGCTGATCTGCCACCCATACACCGGACATAGATGTTTCCCACGCTTCTGGGCTTTGCTGGTTGCTGCACAGGCCTAAGGAATAGTTTTTCTTCTCCCCTTGCTACACATTTTGGAAGATGTGTGTGTGTGGAGTGGGGGGTGAAGGGAGGTATGGGTGTGTGTGGGGGGGGGAGGGTCACCTTCCTCAGAAGCATTGGGTGTTGGCTGCAGCCAAGTTTAGGAATTTTGACTGGGGTCTGCCAATGCTCTTGCTTAGACTAAAGCCCAGAGATTCCTAGCTAGAGGATTTTGCTCCTCTAGCCCAGGGTCAGACGGATCACCACATTTGGGGTCAGGAAGGAATTTTACCCCACAGCTAAATAGGTAAGGACTCTGTGTGTGTGTGTGTGGGGGGGGGGGGGGGGGGGGAAGTGCCTTCCTCTGGAGTGAGTAGAGTGGTCCTTTTCCTTGGATACCTCAAGCATATTTTAACAGCCCTTACAGCAGCCAGGCATTGGCCACCATTGCCCTGCTACCTTACCTGTGGCAGGTTTGAGTGCTTTGTGGTTGTGTGACAAGGTTGACTGTGTAGTTTTAGTAATAGGTTAGACAAGGATTTATATGGGATGACTTGGATAGGGAGGGACGATCCTGTAGGGGGTTAGGTTAGTTGACCTCCTGAAGTCCCTTCCCCCACTTATTTTCCTAATGCCATAGTTTCCTTCTGCCCTGCCCTGGCCTAAGCAGGACCCAGACATGGGTCTTCCACATTGCAACATGCCAGTGCAGCCGGCAGTGCTGTCTGCTCCCCCTGCCCAGGATATTCTGTGAGGGGGGTGAATTGTGTGCAGCCTGTCACTGAGCCACAGCTCAAGGTTGCTTTCCAAGATGCCAGGTCTACTCCGTTCATACTTTCCCCTGTAATCCTGGAACACTGCCTGGATTGAGTAATCAACCCAAATTGACTCCTCGGCCTAGGCATTGTGCAGCCAGTCAGTAATGCTAATGAAGAGAAAGGGAACAGTGCATCACCTTGGAACAGTCCTGGGAGACTGTGGATCTATCGGCAGCCATAGCTATGAGCAAACACTGAGTTCTGGAATTGGGAGATGGGGAGCATAGTAGTATCCAGGGCTTCTGCCAGGGCATAGATGGTGCCCAGGGTGGGACTGTCTCAAGCCCAGCAGTACTGTAAGGAGGCATTGCTGCTGCTATGTCAATGGGAGCCACACCAGTTTGATGCCAGGCTGAAGGAGGCATCACTAGTGGGTATGATCTGGGGCTGGAGCTCAGAACATCTGGGTTCTGTGCTGCGTGAGCTTGGGCATGTTCCACCACCTCATTGTGCCTCAGTTTCCCCTCTCTCCCTGTATGTGTCTGGGCTGTTGAACCTGGCAGCTGTCTGAGGCAGGCATTGGTGCTCACTCTATGCCCTTGCACTACTTGGTGCAATAAGGGTGCCAGTTCCAGGTGTGAGCTCAGAGTATTACTACGATATCAAGAATAACTATGTACCTATATTAAAAATGTCTCCATTATACAGATGGGGAAACTGAGGCAGGGAGCAGAGACAAGTTTACATGGCTAAGCCAGGATGAAATTCAGACTTCCTCCTTCTCCGTCAAGCACTGCAGCCTTCATTTGTGGATCTTTCTATTAGTTCTTAGCATGGGCACCTCTGTTGCCCTCCAGGTCCCTTCCAAGTGCCAGCTAAGAATTCATTCCATGATGTGCTGCCTCCACAATGATCGCCGGGAATGCAAGGTACCTCATTTACATATACAAAAATGCAAATAAATACCACTATCGTTCCTGCTATGGGCAAGGAAACTGCTTTCTGGACCCCACCCCTGCAGGGCTGGAGCCCCTTGAAGAGAAATGAATCCTGGTAGATTTTGGATGCTCCAAAGTCACTTCTCTGTGAACTCACAGCGCAGCCACAGGGGTCAGAAGAACCTGCAGGGGGCCACTCAGAGGTCTAGGTCTGGGTATGTAATCCCTCTTGTGTGGCCTAGGACAAGACACACCAAAGCTGAGGAAGCTCTCACATGGAAAGTGCTTTGTGCACAAACACCTTGAATGTGGCTGTTGCAAGGTTCTCCAGCATGCTCTAGTCCAGGGGCTGGCAGCATTTTTGGGCAGAATGCCAAGAACACCCACAGCTTCAGCTTGTAAGATGTTGGTGTGCCAGGGGAGGATGGCAAGGGAGCCACAAAGGGCTAATCCTTGTTGTGGCCATACAGCCCTGGCCACTTCCCTGCCATTCACCCAGAGACATGCGTGCCAAGCAAATTGTCTTTGAGTGCCACACTTTGGCACCTGTGCTGGGGGTTGCCTACCCCTGCTCTAGTCTTTCTCACTCCTTACAGGCCATTAGCAAGTGCATGAGATCAAGTGGAACCCAGTGTACGTGTCCCCCCGCGCAACTCCTTTGCTACTGCCTTCCATCTCCATGGGTGTCTGCATTTGAAGCCTAATGCTCCAACAGGGGCTCCCAACTTTCAGCCTTCAAGCTGTCGCTATCACTGTCCCTGTCCCTCTGACTCTTGCTTGTTCCTAACCCCCTTTTATACCTTCTTCACTGCTCTGTTGGTTTTAATCCTTGGTGTGTCTTTTCTGAACACAATGGGACAGGTTATCAGCTGCCTACATTAGGACTGCCTGTGTGGAGTTGTACCTCCCTGCTGCTGCATCCTGTTCAAAGCCAGCTCAGTTCTTGGCATAGTTTAGAGCAGCCTCAGGGCTGCTCTAACAATGCTGGGGCTGATACACGCCTTAAGGAGCCACCAGGGGACAGCCATCCTCGGGCCACATCTCTTTATTCCCAGCCATCTCCCCCAAACACCAGGGCCCAGGAAAGGGGCAAAGACTCCTCCAGCAGCTAGGGGAGCTATCGACTGGCTGGATTTCCAACCCCTTTGTACCTGGGGAAAGTAACAACTCTGACCCCTATGTCCCTCCAGACTTTGAAGCCACAGATATATAATCCCAATGTCTGCCTTGATCTTGCAAAGGCTGACACCTACTATGCTTCCTTCCCCCTCCCTTTCACAAGCTGAATCGCTGGAATTTAGGCACCAAATGGGTTGAATTAGGATTATTATCACAGCTGTTCTAAATGTAATTAGTTTTGCTCTGAGTTTGTTTGCTTTGCCGGGATTATGCAACATTCCAGCCTATCTGACTGGCGCTAACTTTAGAATGGCTTAATTACTCTAATAAAGAGGATGATGGGTTAATTCGGTGATTCCAAAGGTGTGTTTTTCAATTACATTTAACAAAAAAGATTTATAGTCAAGTAAAATTTAATTAGAAGTGCACAAAAGGGCTGGGCCACTGGAATTGTCTGAGCACCATCAGCTGCCAGCCTGGGTGAGCTGCAGGATGGCAGGGCTGGAGTGAAGCAGCTCAGATCTGGGGTTGGGTTACAGTGCATGGCTCTGGCTTACTTCATGACACAGGACCAGTGAGCCCTCCCAGGGACCTTGCAGAACTGAGGCCTCTAAAGAGTGGAAAAACGCTGATGAATTACCAGTGATCCGCTGGCATGCATAACCTTTGCCAAGACCCACTGCGTTTGTGCTAAATGCTGGATGAACATGTAGTGAGAAGCAGCCCATCCCCTATCACAAGTTCTCTCCATCTGAGCAGGTGGCGGCAGTATGGAGCTCCCTGAAGGATTTGAAGTCAGGAAGAGCTGGAGGTGAACTTAGCATCCTCTGAGGGTGGCCCTGGGCCTGCCGCCCACCTCAGGAGCCAGGCAGAGGTAATGCTACCCCCACAGGGTTTCCTTCGCAATCCTCTCCTCTCTGAGGAGTTGATGAGACCCTGGGTTCCATAAATGTCCTTTTAGAGCCCAGGCAAAGCCAAGACCCCTATCACAGGCCAACCTGGCGATCTTTTTCCTCCCTCATGTCAGGGTGTCCTGGAAGCCTCTAGTCTTCCCCAGTTCTATGATGGTCCCTGTTCTACTCTCATATGGTTCCCTGTCCATGGGACAGAGAGGGAGGTGGATAGGCTCAAACTGTTCTCCAAGGGATGGTGGACCAAACCCTCATTTCATTCAGGATGGAAAACTTTGTTGCTCCTGATCCCCACCAGCTTCTCGTCTGTCTCTGTAACCAATCCAGAACAAGCTCCTGCTGGCTTCCACTGCTGTCCACATATTTGCCCAGCCAAGCACAGCCACTCTCTCCTTGGCTACTCCCTTCCCCACCATCTAACCTTGGCCCTACTGAGTGATGAAAGGACTCCCTGATCCTTTGTGAAAGGTTCTCAACTCCTCCCTGGAGTCTCTGTAGGAGCAGAAGGTCCTAGGGAAGGGAGTGACTCTTTCCTTTGGGTGAGATGAGCAAGAGAGGGATGAGACATCCCCATTGCCATACAGCTGCTTTTTGAGCTTACAGCAGGGTAACTGGATTGCTAAGAAGATCACACACATCCCAGTTGCTGTTGCTGTGCCAAGCTGAACACTGGATAAACCAGGCACCACATTGGTAAGGCAGTGACTCAGCACAAGACAGCTTTCTGCCTAAACCATTCCCCTTCAACAAACCCTGGGCTCTTCCACAACTCTAGGCACCAGTTTAACTATGTCTCCTCTGGCAGACAAGAGCACAGGCGGCCTTAAGGCCCCTGACTGTTGAGCCTCCTGGGAGAAGAGAGAGGCCCACTTCCCAGTGACTTGCCTAGTGTTTTATCCCCTCTGCTTCCCCGGACAAATCTTCTGTATTGGCACAAGAGCAACAGACTAACAGCTCATGAGAGGTAAGTCTGTAGCCCTCCTATGACTCCCAGCAACTGACTCCTCCCATGTCCTCTGAAAGCCATTCTGAAACCAATGGGCTCACTCATCCACTTCCCATGAGATGAGACTCCATTCACCCTGGCGTTTGTCTGAAATCAATTAACCCCCCCCCCGCCATTTGTCCTGTAAGGTCAAGTCTGAAATCACTGAAGTCAGTGCCTTCCGAGTCCTATTGGCATGGAAACCAACACTGAGAGATGAGCTCAGAAATCAGTAAATCTCTGTCTTGGGCCCCAAGAAATCATCTCTGTGGGCCCCCAGGTCCTCCTGACAGCCAAGCTCAGTCCAGATCAGGGATCCCCAACTGCTTGTGTGCTCCAAATGCTGTAGAGGTACAAGCAGTGGCAGAAAATGGGGAATCTGGACAGAGCTTCCCTTCCATCATTGGGGTGCACTCCCTGCACTGGATACTGCAGCTCATCCCTCCCCATTCTCCAAGAGTCATTTCCAGAAAAGCACCCTGGGTACAAAAGCTTCAGGCCTCCCCTTGCCCAGCTCTGCAGACCTCCCTCCTGTGAAGTCCCTCTTTTGAACCCTGCCTGGATCTCAGTTCAGCCAAAGTCACATATAGCTGATGGGGGAAAAGTCAGGGAACCCCTCCGTTTGCCAGCTGGACCTGTGATCTTGCTTGGACCAGAATTACCTTCATCTCCTACCAGAGATCTGGGAGTGGCCATGTTTCCCTTCCCTGATTTCTTCCTTCTCTCCTTCTTTCCAAAGATTGCCTAGAAAAACAGCAGGGGAGTGCTGGGTGGGGGGCGCAAGGGAGAGAATAATTTCTGCCACCAATTTTTGAGCAAGAACCCTATCTTGATCTTGCTTTCTTTCTCTCTCTCTCTTTTACGCACACACAGGCACCGTACACAAAGGCATCTTTCCTCCGCTCTCTAGGTTGGTGCTACTGCTGCCATATTAGCAGGATTAGAGCTGAAATAACAGCTGTTAACACTGCCATGCAACTCCCAGAGATGCAGCGTGGTACAGCCTGCTCCGAGAAGGGATGCAGCTTTCCCACCTCCTGGCCTGGCAGGCTCTTGAACCAAGCATACGGGGGGGGCTCACTCCTCAGAGCTGTTGTCTGGACCCAGCTGATGCAGGAAGAACCCCCAGCAGAGGAGGGAGAGGGGCTCAGGGAGCAGGTTTACCCTTGGGACAGGAAGACAAGAGCTCCCAGGCCTTGCCTAGGCTTGGATACACTGTAGCCCCTCCCTGTTCCCTCATCAAGGGACCCCAGCCTGTCTCAACCCTGACCTCACCCCTGGGGCCTGGTCTTCAGTTCCTCATGAGAGGACTAAATGGTCATGACTCCCCCTCAGTGCTTCCAGAGGATGCACAACTGAAGCCTGCAGAAGGGTCCAGTAATATTAGTCAGGTCTGGTTTTGTGAAGAGTCATCTCCCAGGACTCTGATCTTCCTGAAGCCTTGAGCCCCTCCAGAAAAACAGCCTGACCCCTTCA
The DNA here is from genome assembly GCF_001723895.1 of Crocodylus porosus. Classification (NCBI taxonomy): domain Eukaryota; kingdom Metazoa; phylum Chordata; order Crocodylia; family Crocodylidae; genus Crocodylus; species Crocodylus porosus. The sequence goes on from NW_017728944.1 coordinate 1,629,359, forward strand.
AATTGCTTCTGCTGAGGCCTCCAGAGCCTCAAGCCCCTTTCTAAAATATAGACCCAGCTTCTGGGTTACAGCAGTGAAGGGTGCCCTCAAGACTGGCTAGGCCAGCTGGTCAAACCTTCCCAGCAAGGGGGATTGCAGGCACCCTCTCTAGTGCAGGTAGGCACTGAGTCCTGTTTCCCATAAGGAGCTCTGAGGGCACGTGGAGATGGCCTCAAGATGGGTCACTCTCACATCAGGAATATCCTGCCTTCAACTCAACCTTGAGGCCATCCCAGTCTCCAGCACAACCTGGAAAGAGTGGGGGGTCTTTGCTGAGCATGGAGGGTGACAGGTTTCATTTGTCCAGTCACACCAGCTTCCATTCCTACCCCTGTGGGTGTCTCACTAGATGGGATCCACCCCCCTGAAATCTGACCCTCTTTCTTTAGTTCCTGGGGGAGTGGGGAGGAAATTGACTTCACTGAGCTCAAAAAACAGGTCAGCATTGGAGCAGAGAGGAGTATCCCAGAGCACCCTGCTCTGCCCTTCTACTGCCTTGGCCACCCCAGTATTGTCTGTGAGGTTGGTTTGCTCAAGATCTGCCCATCACAGGAGAGAGAAATTGGGTCCTAATAGGGCTTCTAGTGAAATTGAAATCATAAGGAGCCTGTCTAGCATGTGCACCCTTGGCGGCAGCACCGCAGTTTGTTAATAACACACAAAGGCTGCTAATGCCGGGCTGATTGAACGCCCCCGTTCTGCCCTGCTTCCCGGATTAGAGTTGGAATTCCAGACTGTTCTTCCAGCTGTTAACACTGGCATTGTGCTCCCAGAGCTTCAGGGACCAAGACACTGCTGGGAGCAATACGTTACCAGGACATGGGGAAACTCCAGCACTTGCCTAGTGCAAGGGAAGGAGTCAATGAAGTGTGTGCATGCGTGTGTGCGCATGCGCGCGTGTGTGGATGGGGGCTGAGCATTAATAATACTTGAATGTACCATTTGGAATGTGATTGTTTGGTGTTACTGATGACATCGGTGCATTTCCAGTAACAAGCCAGGAGGGATTCTTCCTCTTTATTTTAGCAATTGGCCTTTATTGCTGTTGATTTTAGCAGGAGCAGTAGGATTCAACACTTGCAAGTCAAACAGAAACATTCCAGGCATCACCAGGCTGATGTACTGACTTTAGCTAGAGCTGGGTGGAGGGGGGGGCGGTGGTCCTGATGTATCCTCAGGTGGTGCTGATCAGCAGAGCTCCAGTGGTGTCCCTGATGGGCACCAGCTGAGGTTCCAGCCCTGTGTCTGCCACCAGCTTAGAGTAGCAAACTTCAGATCAGAGCTTGTGTGAAAGATGGAGTCTGGGCCTCTCCCTGTACTTGAACAGCCACGAGAGCCATGAGTTCCTCCCTGGCTCTGCAGTGAGCTGCATGACAAAGAGTCCCTGAATTTTGCTAATTTGGGCCTTGTCTAGACTAGATTCGCTTGGGTTACGGCTCTCAGAGGCCAGCAGGAGAGGGGCAGAGAAGAGCTACTGAAATGATTTGTGGTCTGGAGAACGCCCTGTTGTGTGAGAGAAGGAGATCAATCTGTGTCACTTATGAAAGAGGAGGTTAAGGGGGAATTTTGTTATGGTTTTTACATGCCCTGGTGGGGAGAAGAGAGGATTTTAAAGGGCTCCTCAGTCTGGCAGGTGCAGCCAGGAGGAGATCAGCTAGCTGGAATGTGAAAGCAGCAGATTTCACACAGGGGCACAGTCTTACCTGGTAAGGTCGTTGCTGCAAGAAAGAGGGCTGGAGTGAATTGTCTCTCACCTGGAGTCTTCAAAAAAAGAGTGCGTGTCTTTCTACACCTTGCTCACTCATGTGTGGTTGGACTCAGTACAGGATCCCCAGCATATTGCGTGAGAGGCTGGATTGGATCAGAATGGGCCCATTTGGCCTTAAAATCTCTGGGCCACATTGTGGGGTCAGTTCCCTTCAAGAGCACACAGAATCATAGAGAAGCAGGGTTGGAAGGGACCTCCAGAGGTAACCTATTCCAGCTCCCTGCCTGAGGCAGGATCACCCCTACCCAAACCACTATACAAATTCCCATGTCACCTATTACCAAAACTGCATAATTAACCCAGTCACACAATCAACTGCAAGGCATAGCACCCTGACTTGCTACAGGGAAAGGAGGGGAGCAGTGGTGTTCAGTGCCATGCCGCTGCCATTAAAATGTACTTGAGAGACCTACATGCCATTGTGTGAGCTCTGGCTCTGGCTAGACACAGCCTGGGAACCCAGAGGGCTGCGGTCTACCCTGGAGTAGGGACAGTCCAGGCCATGGGAGACTGGACTGCCTAAATGCTGCTCCACCCTAGAGCCAGAGGGTCAGGCTTGAGGGCAAGAGGTTGGACTTGAGGATTGCCCCCTGTGTCCATTTGCTTCCCAGCCATTTCACTGAAATTGCTCAGAAGAGGCACTTACTGGTGTTGAATGTGCTGGCAGGTGTACCTGTGGCCATTAGTAATTGGCCTGGGATCTTCCACCAGCTTGTATCAGGCCTAGACTACCCCATGCAGACACCTGTCAGCCCTTGTAAATCATTGTGAAGCAGGTAGGGGTCCAGGTGAGGAGGGACAAGCCAAGATCCCTATCCACCCTCCTTGTATCACATGGTTGGTGGCATGGGTCCTCTAGTAGTGGGTCCATCAGGCAGCCTCTAGCCCCCATCACAGAGGACTGAGAGGGAGGGGGATCAGGGCATGTAATCTGGCAGAGGCAAAAAAATAACAGTGCCCTCCTACCCATCTTGCATTTGGGTCCATATAGAGGAAGCTCTGCTCCCTCCAGGATCACCAGGGTAGAGGGCTGCCTGCATGGCTCTATCACAGGGTATGGGGGTTGTGAGCTCTTTGGATCAAGGGGTATCTCCTTCTCTCTCAATCTCCCTTGCAGAAAGGGGCTTCCAGGGGCTGCTTCCTGATGAGTAGCCATGGCCCTGCTCTTCTGTCCCCAGGGAAAGAGGATGCTTCAGATTTTGGAGTGAGGAGGACACCAAAGCAGCCTGCTCCCCACCTACAGCCTTGGCATGTGTCAAGACTCCAGGTGTTTCCACAAGACTGTAAGGGAGATGGAGCCCCCACCATCTTCTTCCCATGGGCTTCTACCCTTGGGTGAATATCTTCCCATAACTCTATTCCCTTCCCCTTTAAACCTCTCCCCCCCACTTTAAAACCCCCTATCCTGCAGGCTTTCATGCTTGTGAGCAGTCCCACTTGCTTCCCTTCTGCCAGAGCTAAAATAATCCATGGCAGGGGAGAGGGGGTCCCTTCTCCAGACCCCCATGGCTGGGATAGGCCCCAAATCACCGGGGGAAGTGGCGAGGAGTCAAGCACTGCTTGATCTCTCACATCATAGGCCCTTTGGCATGTCAGTTTCCTCTCCTTGCCTTCCAAATGTCACCAGCCTCCACCGGGCCTGGCTCCAGCCAACCCCAGCCCTCTCAAGGCTCCAAGCCTTGGCATCGGCTGGCCTTGATCTTGCTCATCACAACCTCCGAGGGGAGATGGGGGGGGCAGGACTAGTGTGTGTGGCTGTCTGAGATGCCGCCAGCTCCCCTCCCTGTAAGCCTCCTGCATTCTATCCCTCTGCCTAAGCACTTGTGCCTACAAACCCATCCACCTGTGTCAGGCCCACCTGTCAGTTTTTAAAAGGGGGCTAGGATTTTTCTGTGTGTGCATCTGCCTCTGCCTCCCTCTCTTGCAGGGGATCTTGCCTGCTGATGCTAAGAAACTTGGGTGGAGGACATGAGGGAGCTCATTCATATTTTCCCCTGTGCAGGGTCCAGCCAGTCACCTTTGCAGGCAGAGAGAGATGTGAGACTTACAAACTAATTGTGAGGATCATCAAGGCTCTTCCGTCCTGCCGCAGTCAGCACAAGGCATGCAGGATATATCAAACAGAGCTCCTGTCTCATCACTGTCAATATTCAATCAAAGCAGATGGGTTACAGCTGTGAGTACCAGCATGAAGAACAGGCTGCTTAGAGTCACTTGGGAGGGAGAGAGAGAGGGAGAGGGAGAGGGAGAAAGGGAAAGAGAAAGGGGGGAGGTGGAGATACTTTTATTGAATACAGACCTCCACCAAGCCCGGCCATCCCTGAGCTGCCAAGAGAAATGGGCATATTATGGGAGGAATGCAGGCCAAGCTAAGGCTGGTGACACGGAGCAGTAAATCAGCTTTTAAGTGGCAACAAAATGGACATTTCCCATATGAAATCTGCAACGACTGCCACCAAAAAAAAAAAAAAAA
>NW_017728944.1:1633738-1636593 GCF_001723895.1 Crocodylus porosus
AAAAGGGGACTGATAAAACTGGAAGCCTGGCCATGCATGAGAAGATCCTGCAGGCTCTCATCCCTCTGGGAACAGATCCCAACACCAGGCTGGCTGGAAGGTACCTATGGGGAGGAGGGACCCAGTTTGCCAGCCTGGACTAGGGGCTGAGGGGATCTTTGCTCTACTGTTGGGGTGTGATCAACAAACATCATGCCTCTACCCCAGGGGTGGCCTGGGAGCACCACAAAGGTTGCTACATTTTGCTCTGCAGGATAGATGGCATGGGAACAGTGCCCCAAAGTCAGGCACCTCTGCAGCTGGCATAAAGCTGCAGGGAGGGAGCTGCCACTATTCATTTGCAGGGGGGTCAGAGTTGCCTACTCTGGTTCCCAGAGACCACAGCCAGGCAACTTGACCCGCCAGGCACTGCACAGCCCCCAAAGAGGGGATTACCAAGGGGTAGCTACAGGCACTCTAGCCTTTATCTCCAGGAAAGCAGGACAGAGGAGCTCTGAGTCAGGCCCCACAGTTTGCATCTGCTGGTGCCCTGCCAGAGAACGGAGGCTGCTGTGCGAGTCAGTAGCTCGGTGCATTTTAAACCACAGAGCGTGTATTTAAAGGCAAAAGGTTGCAGCCCCTCTAAGGGGGGGGGCAAGATGCCTTCCCAGGTCTCCTCTGCGGGGCGGAAACTCTCCTCCTTGGGCAGGGCAAGGACGGGTTCAGTTTTCTCCTGTAGCTTTAAAAAATCCAGCTCCTCCCGGGCCGGCAGAAGATCCTAGGCCGCCTGGAGCAGCAAGGGGCCGCTTCCCAGCCTTTGCACGGCTGCCTTGGGACAGCTGATCAGGTGGGAAGCACCTGCTCTTGGAGCACGCCTGGCCAGGGAGACGAGAGCCCAGCGCTAGGGAAGAGCCGGGAATAATTGAATCCTGCCCTAATTACCGCGCACAGAAACGTGCGGGCCCGGCTCCAGCCTGCCCAGGTCGCGCTGGGGCCCAGGCTCTCCAGGGGGGGCGGCCTCCTGGTCCTGACGACCCGCCCCGTGCCCGATCCTGGTACCCTACGCCGGTACAAGGCGCGGCGCTTCCCCGGGCCCGGGGGGTGGGGTGCCAGCCAGCCAGCCAGCCAGGGGGTGCTGGCAGGATCGGGGCCCTTCCTGCCCTGGCATCTGGTGGGTCGCACGGGGACCAAGGCCGCGCGGGATCTCAAACCCTGAGAAGCATCCCCGGTTTCTAACCAACAAATGATTTGGGGGGGGGAGATTTATTATTCTGCGGTATTTTGCTTGAATTGTGTTTTGCTAAAAAGAAAGCCACCGCCGAGCTCTTTCCCGAGTCCTGCCCGCTCCCGACTCAGGCAACAAAGTGGGGGGGCGGTATATTTTGGGGGGTGGGGAGTAGGATTTTGCTACGGCAGCGGTCCTGCTCCCGTGCTGGGCTCCGAGGGCGCTTGTCTCCCCTGCCGGCACAGGGTGGCCGAGGCTGCCCCGACCCGCGGAGCCCGACTCCCCTCGCATCTGATGCCAGGAAGCAGGAATCCCCCCCGCCACCCCCCGCATGCACAAACCCCTGGAGCTTGTGATATTACCACTGATTTTTTAGCACACCCCCAGCCTCGAAAGGCTCAAGCGGCGCATAAATAACACCAGCACTCCCTTGAAAAGATCCTTCCACATATGCCATCCCGCTGGGGGATCGGTGCCCTCAGACCGCCCCGGATCCTTGTCCAAGACAGGATCATCTTGGCAGTGACACCCCCCAAATTTCAAGAGAGCTGTGAAGCGGGAGGGATCCTTGAAAATGGGTTTGCTGACGCTTTGATCTTCCTGGCACTCGCTACTCGCTGTCAGCCTGCACCGTGGAGCCCGAGAATACACCTTCCTCCTCGGCTTTCTTACCTGGGGTAGGACTTAAATCCACAGGCGTTATATAACATCCTACAAAGGATAAAGGGGGATAGAGGGACCCACGAGAAGAGCCGGGGTCGAAACTGCTTTGTTTCTTTCCCACTCGGCTGTTCCCGTGGGTTTTTCTCTGTGACTCCCAGAGCTCTGGACTCCTCTGTAAAGAAAAAAAAGACATCTTTTCTAATTATCCTGGGGTATTTCCCTCCCTGGTCCTTTCCCCCTTCCTCTCCCCTCCGGTTTGGGATCAGCCGTCTGCCTGCTGCCTCTGCCCCTCCGCCCCCCAGCTCTGCTGCTTCTTCAGATGCAACAGTCAGTAGCTTTTTTTGTGTGTGTGTTTAAGCCTTTATCCAAATTAAACTGGTAATAACAGGGCCACCGACTAATTGATTCTGGCTTCCACTGAAAGCCTCGTCCTCTAACCTTTTGTGGCAACCTTGCCAAAACCCTTTGCCAGCTTGGGAAAGAGACCTGCATCCTTAACGAAAGCGCTCGACTTCCTCGTGTAGCACAATGGTTCGTGCGCGTGTCTGTGCGCGTGAGTGTGTGTGTGTGTCCTCCCTTCCTCTCGCTCCTCCGATTTCGATCCAGAGATCTGCCAGGGTCTTAGCCCAGATCCTAGCTGTGTGTATGGGGGGGATCCAGAAATCGGGGAAATCTTTCCTCATCCTCACCCCCCACCTCCCCTTTAGAAACCTCTCCCGGAGCTATTGACAAGGGCTGAATGCTTATTCGGGAACGTCAGTGCCTTTAACAAGAGCGGTATCTTACTTACATAGTGAACAGATGTCCTGGAATTTTAGATGCACGCGAGACTCCTCCTCGGACCCGGGCCCCCCCACCCCCCAGCTGGCACTGGGTACTGAGTGGCACTGATCTCCCCCTGGAGCGAAGCTTCATTTTCTTGGCGAAAAGCAGCCTGCTTTTTTGGCTGGCAGAAAACCGAGCCCGGCCAGTCTCGAATCCAAATGTG
>NW_017728944.1:1637128-1662563 GCF_001723895.1 Crocodylus porosus
TGCATTGCATAAATGGGTAACATGAGGGCGTGTGTATTAGCTGGGCAATAAATTATACATGTACCTGAATACAAAATATATCCATCTAGAAAAATAATGAAAGGTATATTAATATAATATATGATATAATATAATATAATTACATTGCATTATAGTATATTGTATTACATGATGCTACATTGTGTTGTACTGTATTGTATTACATGATGTATTGTATTATACTGTATTATACTACATTGCATGATGCTACATTGTGTTGTATTGTATTATCCTACACATGCATTGTAATATAATATAGTATAATACGTTACATTATGCTACATTGTATTGTACTATATTATCTGACATGATGCATTGTATTATGCTATATTATACTACATTGTATTATGCTCTTTTATGTTATATTACACGATACATTGTATCATACTACATTATATGACATGTATTACGTTGTATTACACTGTGTTACATGCTATGGCATGATACTACATTGTATTATACTATCTTGCATATGTATGTATGGCATTATACTGTATTATCTTGAGGGAATGTATTGTATTTATAGCCCATAGATAAAGTGTGTGAAGGATGTGTCTATTATACATGTGTGGGTGAAATAACTGATCTAGCTATATGGTATGGGCACAGGCACATAGTGTGGGGATAAACAGAAACAGGGAAACATCCCTGTCTGTACTTCCACGTCCTAGGAATGTCAGTACACTCGCTACAAAACTGATTTCAGGCAAGCACGTGTAGCACTCACTCTGTTCTCCCCTAAATAATCTAGTAAAGAAAAGGCTATGTATGGGGAGGGGGGTGTTTCCCCTTCTTGTCCAAACGCGTTGCCTGCGCTATTCTGTTCAGCTAGAGATCTGGATGCCCACAGAAAGTGAAGTTAGCCTGTGTGCCCCTGGAGCCCGGTGATGTGCAATCCCTGGGTGCAAAGTGTGGGGCTGTCCTGGGCATTGTGTGTGTGTTGGGTGGTGGTGGTGGGGTGTCTTCTCCCCCTCCTGCCCCCATGGCTGCTTTGGGCGCTTGTTTGCACGCATGTGTCATTCATGTCCTTAGCGTTTTGGCCACGACACAGTTGAAAAAGTAATCATTTCAGCTTGGCTCCTTCACCCCTGCCCCCATCCCGCCTGCCTCCTCAGAGCCAGGTGAACAACCCACCTTGGAAATGAACCAGCCTCTCGTCACTTGACCCTTCCTGGCGCTGGCATCTGTGCACTGAATTTGTTGGTCAAGTTGCTTTGGAAAGGGACCCTCGGGGGAGGCTGGGCGAGGCATGTTGCAGCCCCGTGCCCGGGCAGGGGCTTGGCACTGCCCGCAGCGGCGGCGTGGCGGATTGCCGGGGGGTGAGAAAGGAGTGGGGGTTGGGAGTTTCAACTGGGTCCAGGGTGAGGGCGCCTATGGAGATGGGTATTTCGGACTCGGAGCTCGCGTGCTGCCAAACTGCTCAGCATTCCGGAGTATCAGGCATTTGTTACTCGGTTCATGCCAACAGTCATTGGCAGGTTTTGATATTCACAGTAATTCTAGGCACAGATGTCCCTGTTTTAACTCTTTTGATATGAATCCTGTCAGATTGGAACTGGGGGAAGGGGGCGAGACAGACATTTCGTCCTATTTAAGGGGCAAGAAAACCAATTTACACCCCCCCACCCCGGACCGCCACCCTCCAGCCTGGAATCCGGGCGAGACTGAAACCCACCGAAGGGGCTTTTTATTTCCTTTTCTTTTTCATTTAAAAACGCCTGGAACCGAATCCAGCCCGACTCCTCTGATGGATTTTTTTTTTTTTAATTAAAGTTTTTCACCTTAAAAAAAAATTCCATCCTCCCTCCCTGCATTTCTAAGGCCGGATCTTACATTTTGATGAATTTGGAGACTCTCTGGGTACGTGATCGTAAAGAACAATAATTTACAGCGATCTGAGCAGGGGACCTGGGAGACTGTCTCCTTCTTCCAGGGATCGGTCCCTTCTTTCTACAGCACTGTAGCGAGATCTCCGAAACGTCTAAAGCTATCATCTTAGAAATACACGCACACACACGTATATATAGATATATACACACACATATATATAGATATATACATACAGACACACACACGTATACATTACACACACTGAACTCCAATGACACCTCACCCAGGACTCTCTGCACCAGACAATTAAAAAAAAGTCCTCCCTTACTAGGAAAATTCTAGGGGTATTAATTTTTTTTGTTCAGTGCAAAGCTACCAGGTCCTGTATCATCATTTTTTTATGGTATCTGCGATTTTGGCAGAAATCTGTCTTTAATTTAGCTGTCCATATAAAAATCCACACTGTATAATAATGAACAGATGCCATGAAATTTAAACTGAAGCAATGACTCCTCCCACCCTCCCCCTCTTTGGCTGGCACTAGCCAGTGGCACAGGGTGGCAGGAGGTTGGCATTCAGGAGTGTTTACATTCGCTTCTTTTTTGTCATGGAAGGGGGGAGGGAAGGGGGGAGGGGGCGATTTACTGTTCTCGTTGGCTGGCGCCGCTTTTTTAGACAAGAATTAGGGGTACGGTGAGGGGATAACTTTAAAAAATGATCTAGTCCAGAGGGGACCAGCTGGTATTTCTTACCCCTGGTGATTACTTGGCAAGGAGTTGAGATTGTGCTTCTCCAGTAACGGGGTGAAAATAGTCACTGCGAGGAGGGGAGGGAGGTGATTTTTTTTTGGGGGGGATACATCTCCCATTAAACATAACAACAGGGCTAACTCGGGACTGGGTTTTTTTTTGGGGGGTGGAGCGCTTCCATTTCTTTCCTAGTTTGGAAAGCCTCGGTGCCAAAGCAGATGAACCCAGACTGTCTGCCTGTCTGTCTGCTCTCATCAATCTCTCTCCATCACACACCTCTCTTCTCTCCCCATTTTCCCTCCAGGGCTCTGTGTGTGCCCTGGGTGGGTTTTTGCCCCACGCACTCGCACCCTGAGAATTTAGTCGGTTGCCACCAGCTTAACCCCAGTTTCCAATCAGAGCAAGGTGACACTTTTAAGCGCTTCTTGTCCTTTCTGGCAGCCAGCAGAGGAGGGAACAATAACAGCTCTGTAGAGAGCGTTTGAAATAAGCTTCCCTGGCCAGCGGATGCCCGCGGAGCTGGCTCGGGGGAGCGTCAAAAGTCTCTAATTTTAAGAAAGGAGAGAGAAGTCGCTCTCTCCCAGGGCTGGGAGGCGGGGAGCAGCGCCGGGGAGGGAAATGACCTCTAAATAGCCGCGCCTGCAGCCAGGCCCCCGCCCCTGCCCATCCCCGGTGCTGCCCCAGGGGCTCCAGGCTCGGCCTTCTCGCTCCCGGGCCATTCCTCAGGTCCGGAGAGGGGCCTCGCCGCGCAGCAAGTGCCACGGCGCGCCCGCGCTCAGCCTCTGCTGCCCATGATCCTGGGGGCCTTTCCCTTTAAAACTGCTCTATAATGAACAGATGTCCTCGAATCAGTGTAGCTGGCTAACCTCTTCCCTGCAGTGCCCCTTGCCTGGCAGTTGGCACGGGCTAGCGCCTGGCATTATAATCCCGAAAGAGAGAGGCTCTTTCTCTCTCTCTTTTTTTTTTTACCACTGCGGAATCAATGCTCCTGCTCGGGCTGATGGGGGATCCGGGGTATTCCAGCCAGCTCGCTTCACCCCTTAAATAATGGGATCTGGGAGGGTTTTTCCCTGAGATCGTTTAATATATGTGTGTGTGTATGTGTATAAGTATATATGTATGTCTGTATGTATATGTGTGTATATGTATTTATATACACACACGTATACGTATATGCGTCTGTATATATATATGTGTATATGTCTATGCATATATTTATATACACACACACGCCCACGTGCGTGTATATATATGTGTGTGTGTGTATGCATATGTGTGTATGTATTTATATACACACATATATATACATATATATACATGCGTGTGTGTATATATATAAATATCTGTATATATATATATATACACATATGTATGTACGTGTGTATACACACCCATGTTTACATATGTGTATGTGAGTGTACACACACACATATACACATGTATACATACGTATAAAAGGGGGGGGAGCATGAAACACCTTTGCAGCCTCCTCTTTTGCCTGTAACTTGGGGGGAGGCGATCTGAGTTGATCGTGGCTTTCAAGGGAAGCTGCCAAGCCCGCGATCCCGCTAGCCCGGCCCTCTGCAAAGGAGCTCTGGGAGCGAGCAAAACTTTGGGGTTGCAGGCGCCGGCTCAGGCTGTTGCTCGGGAGAATTTTGTTAATCCGGAGCTGCCGTTATCCCCCAAACTCTGTATCTAGTTGCTTTGGTTTTTATTTTCCTCTCTCCAGCACCCCCGCCAGCAGCTCTGACATCCAGCCTTTTGCGGGGACTGCCCCTGTAGACTGCGAAGGAGGCATCGCGGCGGGGCGAGCAGAAACCCGCTCTCCCCGGCGATCGTTCAGCCGAACTGAACTCGCCGAGTGAGCCCGCGGCTCTGGTCAAGCTGAGGGCGGGCACAGCCGAGGGGCAGGGTCTCTGATCCCATTTCAGCTCCTGAAGGATTCCAGGGGGATCCGGTTTCGCACGAGGCTGCAGATGCGCTTCGGCCGGCTGAGATCGCCCTGCCCGGCTCCGGGCTGGAGACAGGGAACAGCCTGGATTTTTCGGAGGAAAGTCTTAGCAAAGCAAATAGCAGCAAACCAACCCAAACCCCGACTTTTCCTTTCTGGAAAACAGCAAATATATAGGTATATATGTGTGTATATGCGTGTGTATTATATATATGTATGTGTGTATGCACACACACCTCACTACACACACACACACACACACATATATACATGTATATATGTTCATGCACACATATATGCATCTATAATGGGAGAAAAGTCTTTGCCCTTCGGGACAAGGAAGGGGAAATAAAAGCCTAAGCCTGGGAGCTCCGCTGTGTGGCGGGTGCCGCGAAGGATAAGCTGCGGGATCTGGAAGGGAATTCCGGGTTAAAACCCACGTTACATGTGTCTGCCACCTGGCTCCTCAGGACCGATCCAGCTTGGCTTTGCTGGGGGGGAAGCGAAATCCCCCCCGCTTCCACCCCCTCGTTTCTTCCCCGAGCCCCTGAAATGAGCTCCTCTTCCGGGAAAAGTTCCCAACTTCAGAGCCATCCTTTCCCTCCGGATCTCGAAGCCAAAAGTCGGCAGGAAAGCGAGGGGCCTTTGCTGCGGTGGAGCAAGGTTAATTTATTCCTGGTGGGTTAATGGAGGCAGGGGCCGGGGCAGGAAGGGTTGCTGGGCCCCTGGTGCCGGAGCCGGACTTGGCCTTGGGCGGTGGGAGGGAGGCTTGGTTCTCCTTTTAGCCACGTTGATCTCTCTGTTTGGCAAGTGACTTAAAGCGGGTTTGGACGCAGCCTCCCTCTAAAACCGGGATATTTTGAACTCGGGTTAAAATCTTTCTGGCCCCTGGATCGCCTGCGAAATGCCTGGGTCTTAGTAGACTTCAGAGCCTCCCCCCCCTCCCGGATCCTTACAAAGCAGGGCTCTAAAGGCGCCTCTGTAGGAAGCGATGGAGGGCGGTTCTGGTTCTCCAGCATCTCCTGCCAACAAGGAACAACACAGAAGTGGAAACTGCGGAAGCGTCTTTCCCTGGGCAGGCTGCACCCAGCCCGGCTCTCCCTGGGGGTTGCCAGTTGGTGACCTCCACTTCCACCCCGCTGACCTCTTCCCCTTTACTCAGCCATTTTTCTCCCTCCTTTCTGTGCAGCTCCGGCTTCTCCGTCCCCTGCACCTGCACGCACACCAGTACCCTTCCTGCCCATGCCGGCGCCTCGAGATCACCCAGCCCGGGACTGTCTGCGAGCCCCCCGACCTGAGCCATCTCGGCCCGAGCTGTGGGACTAGATGCAGCCTGCAGACGCACAGCCCCGGCGCTGCCCCTCACAGGGGCTCTGCGTTGTCCTGCACAGGGCAGAGCGTGAGATCGTGTGGGATCCGGGCTGGGGAGCGCCCCGGGGAGAGGACGGGGATGTCCGCTACCGTGTTGGAGCTGCAGCGGCGGGGGTGTGAGGATCATGCTGGCAGCGAGTGGGCAGTGCCTGCTGGCTTCGAGGCCCTAAGGAAGGCCCGTGGCAGGGGAGGCAGTGTGTGTGTGTCCATACAGCCCCCTCCCCAGTTAAGCCCCCCTGCAAAGGGCGTGTTCCGGCCTTGCCTTTCCCAGCCCGAACCCAAGGCTGGCCAGGCGGGCCGAGGCTGCACGGGTTCCCTGGTGCGGGGCAGCGCGGACAGACGGCGCCTGGCTGAGGTTGTACCCGCGCAGCGCCTGAGCCCTGCTGCGATCCTGCCCGGCGCCGGAGCCCCCCACGCTGGGTGACAGCCAAGAACCCGGGCAGCCTCTCCCGGCTGCACCTAAGCCTCCAGTAACCCGCGGGTGTTCCTGTGCCCAGCAGCTCCGCGCCGTGTACTAGGCTGGTCCCTTGATCTGTCTCCCTCCCCCCGCCCAAGCACTTGGTCATCTCCCTTGGGCCAAGCTCCGGGAAGAGCTGCTGGGCCCAAGCCCAATGCGCCCGTGCCTCTGAGCCCTGGGAGAGGCCTGAGGCACCTTGAGGGGCGGCTCTCTTGGGCATGGGGCTTTGCTCAGGTCAACCTGGCTCCCGCGGGAGTCTTCTGCCCTCTGCCAACCCAGCCTGAGACATTTTTGGGGGAGGGAAGGGCAGGGAAGGGCAGGACATCCGGGGATCGGCTGGGCCTGGAGGCTACTGACTCCAAGCCTTGCTCGTCCTGAGCCCTCCTTGAGCCTTGGTTGCCCTCCCCCCGCTTCCCTTCTGTGCTCCCGAGAGATCCGGGCTTCACGCCGAGCAGACGGCGGGAGGGACGGACGATCCCAGGTGGAGCCGGGATGCCCAGCCGCTGGGAGCTGGCGGGAGGGCGAGGAGGAGGCGACTCTGCCCCCCGCTCCCAGCGCGGCCTCCCCGCGCCGGGCTCCTGCTCGTCGTTCAGCACCACGGGCCCTGGACAGCTCCCGGCTCCGGCCAAGCTGCCGGGGGGCTCCCCTGTGGAGGCAGGGGAGAAGGTGGGGGGGGGGCATCGCTTGGTTCCTGCGGGCTCTGTCTGCCTCCAGCGCCTGGCTGGATCAGAGTCTGGCGGCTTGTGGACCAAGTTCCCAGGATCCCCTTAGCTTGCGTGGATGCATTGGAGGTGAGGCTCTTACGCGGATGGAAGGTGAGAGATTGAGCATCAGGGCTGCTTTTTGATTTGAAATAATGCTACTCATCATCATCATAGTTCTATTTAAACTCTCTGCTTCTGTTCAGCTGGAACCCCCGAGCTCCTCACTCTACCACACAGCTAGATCCATCCCTATTTAAGCGGGGCGAGCCCGGTCCGGATTGAATCTCGTGCTGGCAGAGATTTTGCTTCTGACCTGAGCTGAAGTGCAGCGGGAGAGAAGGAAGGGGAGGAGGGGTGGAAAAAAAGAAGATCCTGTTGCAGAGGTTCCAAGGAGATGCCATCTACACAGGACAAGAAAACTGCATTACGCTTTGTCCAATCTAATGCTGCTCTTCCCCAAGTCTCCCTCCGTATATTTAAGCATGTTGTCAAGCTCCAAGATGCCTTGAAGACATGTGAGGCTGCCTGGAGTGGAGCCCTCGTGAAGTTTCCAATTGCCCCACTCCTTCCAAAAAAAGTGCTGGGAGAGTTCTCTCTGGCTGAAAGAATGGGGTCTTGTGGAGATATATTTAGCAGGAGCACTGCAAGTAAACTAGCAAACATGACAGAGTCAACATTTAATATTTATTAATTGTCGTCTTAGGACGCTTGTTAATTACACTTTTGAATCAAATCACAACTGACTGCTGCTCTTAGCGCGTCAAATGAGTATCCTGGTGCATTTCACATCAGATTTCAGTTCTGGTGGAAATTTCCACTTGGAGGAATACTTAAAATATCCAACTGAATGCGAGTTTAGGGGGGTTATTTTGGAGGGGGAATGGAGATGTTACTCTCTCTCTTTTTTTTAAATATACCGATGCATGCAGTGTGTTTATTAGTTAGTTATTTACTTCAAAGACGATCTGTCTCGATTGTAAGCCCCCCCGCCCTCCCCCACACTTTGCTAATTTCTGATAAGTTTCTTAGCATGTCTGTTTTGTTTTCTATCGCCAGCACTTCCTGGATTTCACTCTTGAAAAATAGCGTCAGAGACATTTAAGGGAAAACAAAAATGAGATGCCAGGGTTAAGGTTTTCAAATCTATTTTTTTCTTTTTCTTTTTCTTTTCTTTCTTTCTTTTCTTTTCATTTTTGATGCAGTCTAAAATGCACGTTGACTTGGGGTGGAGGTGAAACCAAGAAACTTTGTGCAAATCATCACAGCAAAAACAACTCTGATTTAAAAAAAAATTACATCCGTGTAAGAAACTGTCTTTTTTTTTTTTAACTTTTGCATATCATTTGACATAAATATTTATTAATTTTAATTAAATTGAACAGAAACACAAAAAGCACTTCTGGTGTCTGATAGACATTTTCACCTTTGCTACAGTTGTTTTATTAATTTTTTTGTAAAACTTTTTCTTTTTTTAAAACATTTATCAGAAATTCTTTTCCTCCCTTTATTTAAAAATGCTGGTATGTTTAAAGGTGATGTAGGCAGGTTTAAAAATATTTTTTTTTTACAATGTCTCCTGATTTAAATAATGCATTAAAATTGGAATAAATAACAAGGAAACAAATTCGAACAATGCACAAAAAATATACCAGGATATAGCAGTTTGGGACTGAATGTCATATTTTTATACGGGTGTATTCATTACACAAATGTTTTCCCCTTCTTCCCCCAAAATGCATTACATAAAGAAATAACTTAAAGAGTACTCATTATAGGAAAAATAGCCAACTAAAATATATAGCATATTAAGTGCTCTCTTCACACCACCTTTATAATTTGCATATTTGCATTTTTTTTCGCTCCTACCCATGCATAACAAAACATTTTTGCCATTTCATAAAAATCTTTTTTTTCCTTTTTTAAAGTTTTTAAAACAGGTAAAAAACAGTATGACACACAATTTGGAAAATAAGTTACTCGTGGTTACAAGGGTGTCCAAAAAGCTGAAGTCACTGATTGTTAATAACGAAAGGAACCTCGCCATTCAGTTCCCTTCAAATCAAAAAGTGCACCTTTTTTTTTTCCAACAAGTCGCTTGGTCCATCGGGATTCTTTTAATGGTTTCCTTTTCTAGTTCAGTACCTACTTGCATAGATATATATATAGATATATATTAATCTTCTGTTTGCCTCTTTATTGCTTCTAAGAGTTCTTACTGCATTGAAAGGCTGATTTGAAGTTGCAAACATTTTTTTTTTTAATTACACTTCCATGGGATATTTTTTCCCCCTTAGTCTTATTTTATTTTATTTAATCGTTGGAAAGAATAGAGAACGCCCCCTTCTGAGCTGCCCCTTTCTAAAGGCATTTTGAATTTGGAGAGAAAGAGCGAGAGAGAGAGAGAGAGAAAGAGTGAGAGAGAGAGAGAAACACAAGGAATAAAAATGATCTGGCATTGTTAGGAATTTACTTTGATGTGTGGCCAAAAGAGACCCTTCAGTCGAAGAGCAAGTTTGCTTCCTTTCTCCCATAGATATATATAGCTGTAGACTGGTTTACTGTAAACCTTTCACCCTGTGTGGGGGGGAGGAAAGGTTGGGGGGAATCAAAATCAATTGGGCTTGATAATTCTCCAATTTTTTCGCCCTAAAACTTTCTTTCCACGTGGCCCCAATAAACGATATTTCAATCCACTGGAAACCTGAAGGCTAGCTTTTTTTTTTCTTTTTTTTTAATAATCATCATCATCATCATAAAAATACATTATATATATATATATATTGCACCAAAGTAATTTTTGTTTTGTTTTTCTTCCATGTATACACTGTTCTGTTCTGATCCTCTCCGGGGGTTGACAAATTAATGGGGTGACAAGTTCACAGATAGACTTAGCACGGTCTAGATTGGGGGGTTGTGCGTGCGTGCGTGCGTGCGTGCGTGTGTGTGTGTGTGTTACAGGGAGACACCTAACATCGTACTTCCACAGTTCTGGGAGTGGGGGAGAAGAAGAAGAAGAAGAAGAAGAAGGAACATTTAAAACCTAGAACAGAATGGGAGTGGGCTGGGGGTGGGGGGTACTATGTGCAGTGGAAGAGGGGAGGGGAAGGGGATTTCAGAGCCCACGGTGGCGGGGGTGTTAATTATGGAAAAACGCGTTGAGCTCCTCGTACATGGGGCCTCGCTCGTGGTGGAGATGCATATCGTAAGGCAAGATGTTCTCGGAGTGGACTCCACCGCGCATCCCCGAGGAGCCAAAGACCAAGTTGTGGCCGGAAGGGCGGGAGCTGGGGAGGGCCGAGTAGTGCATAGAGTAGTGGTAATTTTTCTCGTGATCCGGGGAAGAGTCTTGCTTGAGGGAAAAATTGCCATTAATGCACAGTGGAGGGCTCAGGGGGCCGTCGTACTCAGAGCTGTTGTAGTCTGGAGACGCGTTCCCGTACAGGGTCTCATAGGTGGCGCAGTACGCGTGTGTCCTCAGGGCATGGGAGCTGGCCATGGTGCTGGACTGACACTGCGCGCCGGACAGCCGCGAGCACTGGTAGGTGTAAGGGTGCATGGCAAAGGAAGAGTTGGGCCCGTGATACCTCCCGGCCTCCTGGCCCTGCTCCGTGAGAAAATTCCGCGAGTTGAGCTGGAGGCAGCCGGCCACCAAGTTGGTGGTGGGTTGGGACAAGCCTTTGCACAAAGTCTGCACGTAGGAGACCAGGTCGGGCCGCTTGCCCGAGCGCAGGATCTCGGAGAGAGCCCAGATGTAGTTCTTAGCCAGCCGGAGCGTCTCGATTTTGGACAGTTTCTGAGTCTTGGAGTAGCAGGGCACGACCTTGCGCAGGTTGTCCAGCGCCGCGTTCAGGTCGTGCATGCGGTTGCGCTCCCGCGCGTTGGCTTTCTGGCGTCGCAGTTTGGAGCGCTCCAGCCTGGCCTTGGTCATCTTGCGCTTTTTAGGCCCGCGTTTCTTGGGCCGATCGCCTTCGGCCTCCTCCAGGCCTTCCTCTTCCTCTTCCTCCTCCTCCTCGTCGCCTCCTATGTCGCCTTCCTCTTTGTTTTCGCCCAGGGACCCCTCCGTCTGCTCCTCCTGGAGGGGGCAGCTTTTACCTTTGCGCTCCTCTTTCTCGGGCCTCTCATCGTCTTCGCAGTCGTCGGCCCAACTGGAGAATTTCTGCACCTCGGGGATCAAGCTGGGCTCGCTGAACAGTCTCGTCAACATGATGGCTGGAGAGGGGGAGTGGGGGTGGGGGAGGGGAGGGAAGCAAAAGGCAGAGGTATGATCCCCCTTTTCTCTCTCTCTCTTTCTCTCTCTCTTTATTTATTTATTTTTTTGGCCCACCCTCCGCACTCCCCCCCTCCCCGCCCCTGGTCCTGGCTACAGGCAGCTCCATCGCCCTCCTCAGTTTCCAGGAGCCTGGGACGTGCCGGTCCGGTACCCGCACCCGCACCCGCTTGCTCCTTCTTGCTCGGCGCGATCAAATCATGAGGAAATTAAATTTGGGGAGGGAGGAGGGAAAAAAAGACAGACATTGTCACAGGTGGGCCGGGGTGGGGGGAAGCCTGCGGTGATCGCCGTCCGGGCGGATCTGTCAGCCCGAGGCCCCGATCCCAACCTACCCTGGCTCCCCCGCCCGGCACCTTCGCCAAAACCAGCGGTCGGGTCCTTTCCTTTTTGAATATGAGAGGCGCCCCCGCCCCAGCCCCTGGGCGCTTTGTGCGGGGAGGAAGAGGGGGGAGGGGGTGGCAGAGGGCACAACGCGGGGCAGAATGGGAAAGAGATTGTTTTTTCCTCGTAAAACCAATCGAGTCGTTTAAAAGTGTGATTAAAATTAATTGGCTTTCCCATCGCCTCCTGACGCGGCCGGCGCCGCCGCGCCTGGCAGCACGGGCGGGTCGGGGAGCATTGGTTACCGGCTCCCTACATCTTTCCGCGGGTCTGGGTTTTTTTGGTTTTTTTGTTTTTTTGGTGGGGGGAGAGGGCGATGGTGGAGCGGGGTTTCCTCCCCTCGTGTCCGATCCACGGGGGTGTCAGTTTCGACACTCGGTGCCTGGGCAGTTTCATCCCTCGCCTTCAGGCGCCGGGGGAGACTTCCCCGCGCCGCCTGCGCCTCTCCCCCGCTCTCAGTTTCGGAGCCTTTCTCTCGCGGCCCAAGCCATGCGAAAAGGCGCTTTCAGCTCTTCAACTTTTCCTTCCGGGAGGCTAAAACCAGACCCGATTTCCCTCCCTTCCCACCCCCAGCCCCTTCCCGCACCTTGAAACAGGCGATCAGCTCTGGAGCAGAAGGAGTAACTTTGCCGTCTTCCTCCCAGAGCATGAGGATCGGCCCCAGCTGCTCCCCGGGCTGGCATTTCCTGACCTTCCTTTTTTCCTCACTCCCCACATATTCCCCCTCTCTAGCTGTTATGCAGCGAGACGTAATTCACACTCCAGCTGCGGTTTAAGATCAAGCCCCCTCCAAGGCTGGCACTAAAAATAAAATCAATACAAATACATCCGCTTCCCCGGGTTTTTTCCCCCCATCCCTCTAAAAAAACCACAAATGGATTAAAAATATCCAACCCCCCCACCCTGGATCGCGGCCATACCAGGTACAGGAACGTGCTTCTTAAAACTACTGACTTTGCATCCTGGTCAGATTTACCTCCGGCTACAACGAGCAGAGACATCTCGGCGTATTTTTGCAAGATAATCTCCCTGCGAGAATCTTTAACTGGAGCGCGGCGACTGAATAGCGGGGTCTCCTGTCAATTTCCTTAGCTCTGTCTTTGTGTGTGTGTGTGTGTGTGTGTGTGTGTGTGTAAGTGTGTGTGTGAGTGTGTGCGTGTGTGTGTACGCGCGCGATTAAAAAAAAAACCCGCAAAAATTAAAGCTCGAGTCTTCTGATTTTTAAGCTGTGTCCCCCCATTTTTTCCTTAAAAAAAAAAAATCTTAGGCTCATCTTTGTTTCACCTTAAATGTGTAAATAAATAGATCTATTCTCCCACCCCCTCCCTTACTGGGATCACAGCTGGAAGAGAGTTTATTCGCTATATTTTAAATTTAAGAGCTATTATCCTCGATGGGGAAGATTTAGGTAGCTTCGGCCCCCGGAAAAAAGAAAAAAGAAAAAAGCCGAACTCAAAAAAAATACGCCCGTTGTGGAGGAGAGAGGGGGGGAAAAATCAACATGGAAGTTGCTTTTTATCCATTCAAGTTTCTATTGCCCCCCCCCACCCCCCTGCACTTCTTACATAACTTACCTTCAAAGCTAACTGGAGGAATTCTTATTTCATTGTTCGCAGCATCTTCTGGGAGTAAGGCAATGCTCCTTAAGGTGCTACAGCCTCCTTCAGTGTGCTATCCAAAAGGAGGAGAGTGTGGCATCTCCAAGCAAAGGGGTACCAGCTCTGATGCCAATGCCATATGGTTGGCACGTCATCCGCAGGAGCTATCACATGAGAGCCAGTGATTGACATGCGCCTGCATTCAGGGAGATTTGTCTCTCAGGGGAAGGAGGACTCGCCATCTGTCACTCTGTACTCAAAAAAAATAAAAATAAAAAAAATAAAAACCCACAAAAAAAACCCCTCAACTCCAAATCTACAGATCTGCCTATTCGCTGCAAAATGAGACTCCTGACAAGATGAACAAGATAGCTGCGCTCAGGCTGAACAATGGAACACAGGGATCGGGGGCAAGTCGGGCTGGGAGAGAGACAGACAGCGGAGCACTACCCCGGAATGTGTGTGCATGCGGAGGGGGGCAGGAGTGTGGCTGCACTGGGGGGGGAGTGGGGAGTCACAGAGGGACCCTGATCTGGCTCAGGCATCTGTGCTCACTCTGCAAAAATAATAAGCAGAGCTCCCAGCCCTCACCCACCAGCAGAAAATAGAATGGGGGGGGGGAATGGCTCCATCGTGGGGCAGCGGGGGAGGGTCCTGCTCTCGTGTCACACCTAGGCAGCCCAAGCCAAAGCCAGGTGCTAGGCAAGGTGCAAGGTGGGGGCTCTCCCTTCTGCTGTAGCCACAGAAGCTAAAACCGGTTGGTGGGTGGGGAGGGGTAAAATCAAGGAGTGTCCCCCACCAGCTCTGCAGGGTTAGGGGCTGGGGGAATGCATGGGCATTTGCCCATGCCGTGTTCAGCCACTGCCTGCCCCCATGTTGATACACACATACATCTCAGATCCAAGAGCACACAGCTGTACCCTTCTCTCTGACACCTGCCCTGACCTCTCACTTCTGCACCCACCACACCTCTGATCCACACATGCCTTATGCCCTCTCCTCCACACCCTGGATATGCACAACCCCAGCCCTTTCTCTGTCTCATATATGCAAACATGCATATTTCTGTCACACATAAATACACCCCCTGTCTCTCATGTGCAAACACACCCCCACACCTCTCACACATGCACACACCTGCATGTGTGCAAACTGCAAACACACACCTACCTCTCCCCTATACTCACATGAACATGTAAATACCCCCTTTCTCTCTCATACCCCTTTCACGTGCATAAACATACACAAACACACCCCACTCTTGTACCCAAACACATCCCATCCCTGTCCCTTTCTTTCACACACCTTCTCATACATGTGGCTGATCTCACAAGGCAGAAGCATGGTCCTATTCATTTGGACTTTCTCCCTAAGCACCCACATCCCATCAAGAGTAGAGAACAACATACAGTACTGCATTTAAAAGAGAGGGGCCCTCATCTATATCAGCCATGATTCCCTTCCAGGCACTGCTGTCCCTGATCCCTGATCCCTTCCAGCTTTTGCCCAGAATACATGCCAGCTCGCTTTCCTCAGCACTGCCACGGAGTCATGCTTGCCGACTCAAGCGCCTGCTGCTGAAATTTCAATGGTGTTTGCAAACTTGCAGTGGGTAATAGCAGGGTAATGGTGGATGCCCACAATGGGGCATCATTAACGCGTGTCTCAATCCATCCCCATTCTTTTCAGCTGAACACCAGCCATTAATCAAACGTCCCCTGGGCCTGTTTTTTCTCTCCCTCTCTTTAAACAAAAGTGACCCACTAATAAGCCTCTCTGGGTTATCGATAGGGATTAAACTGCATGTTAAGGAGGACTGTGCTCCTGTGCTTGGAAGTTTCATATAGAGATAGTGATTAGTTACTAAGTTAGCTTCGCTGGGGTGTGGCTTCCTGCCCAGGCCATTCCCCAAACAAAGCCTGTGTGAAAAAAGAGCAGAAGATGAATGAAGCTGATCATATCCAGTTGCCTTCTTGGTGCTTTCATGGGTGCCTTTTGGGATGTGGTTCAAATCAGCCCTTCCTCCTCACTGTCCTTCCCTCACCCTGGAGAGATCCCAGGGCCTGGCCAAGAGACATCATTGGAATGAGGCCAGAGGAGAGCAACAGAAGTGATTAGAGATGTAGAAGACAGGAGGGGAGGAGAGGAGACTGGGGTGATTTCATCTGGAGAAGCCTGAGGGGGGACTTGATAACAGTCAAAGGGTTGTTATAAAGAGGATAGTGAGCAGCTCTTTTTCTGTTCCCAGGGGACAGGGCAAGTGATGGGCTTAAACTGGAACAAGGGAGATTTAGATTGGATTCTAGGAGGAACCCACTAACAAGGGTGATGGTTCCAGGTTCCCTAGAGAGGTGGTGGAGTCTCTGTCACTGGAAGTTCTGAGTGCAAGTTAAATAGACATTGAGCTGGGATGGTTTGGACAGGGCTGATCCCACCTTGAAGAGGAAGGCCCCTAGGTCATCTCTCTGATGTGATTCATAAGACCCCTGGCTTAATCACTCAAGCCCTCCTGGGGTATTCTGGTGCTCAGACTGGTCTCCCAGATACTGGCATGGAGCCAGTAATGACACCCTGGTCCCCACTTTTTGCTCATGTCTGGGGTTTATCCCCAGCATCCCAAAGGTCTCACTCCTTTGTCCCAGCAAGGGTACAATTCCACATAAGATGCTCACATAGACTTCTCTCAGCATTGGTGGCTGCCATGAGACCCATGGTGGATCCAAACTGATTACCCCACAGAACCAGGGTCCAGTTCCCAGTGGGTCCCAAGGGCATCCATGAAACACAAAGTAGGTGTGGGAGAAGAAGGGCCTATCCTGATTACACATCAGTGTGCACCCATGTGCACACATGGACAGACACCATAGCTCAGTGAGCTTGGAGGAACCTGAGTGCCCTTGGGCAGTTATGCTGCTGGCATTTGCACAAACCAAAGACTGCAGGACTCGAGTGATGTTGCCTGAGACTTGCCAGCTTCAGTACTGGATGAAAACATTTTTGAGCAATTTTATTAGTTGGCTGGTGCCTAATCACCTTTTCCTTCCACTCCAGACTACAAGGGCCTTGCACTTCCACCCACTTCTTTAGAGAGATGTATCCACTCAGGTCCCCTGTCATCTTCCACCCCCTCTGTTTATTTCCATGGTCCCATTTGTTCCTTGCTTGCTTCAAATAGTACTCATGAAGCAGAGATCTATTGGGCTTTTGGTTCTCCTGCCCACCCTTTCCAGACTCCAGGATGGCCAAGTGTTTGGGAAATGCTCAGTCCCCTTCTGCTCCATTGCTCCTATGCTTCAGATTGGAATTGATTTTCATCATCTTAATGTGTTCAGATCCAAAATGTGTATCTTGGCCCATCTGAGAACTCCAAATGGTGCTAGCCACTGAGGACAGGGACAGAGCAGCTTGCAGGAGCATTCAATGTAGCAGCATCCAAGGCAATAGCTGGAGTAGGCTACCTGTCTTGCTCTGTGCTGTGGAATTAGCCAGCTCTTCTAGACTGTTACCAGAGGCCATGGCAGGAGCCACATGTGGGAGATGGGAGAGACTTCATGGAGTCCTGTGTTCCACTGAGTCACCCCATCCATCTGAAAGGCAGGAATACAGCAAGGACAGTGCTTTGTTCCATGCACTACAATTTCCAGACCACAATAGGGTGATGCTTCCTACCTGGTCTGCATAGGGAGTGGTGCATGGAAAAGGTCCCTGCATCTGCAGTGAGACCCCTGGTGCTGTGGTCTGGGGTGGCTACTCCCTTTACTAAGGACAGTAGGGATGAAATCAGGCTCCTTTCTGTCAGGGGTGATGTGAATATCTGTCTGTCTTGGTCTCTTCTTCACCCCCTCCATGGTGGACTAGGCCAGAAGCCACTGGGGGAGTCTCAGGTCCAGATTCCACACTGGGGTATACAATGGTCCTGCTTGGCCAGAGAGCGGATGGCAGGACCTTGTGACCCCCACCCTCATCTGGCTCACATTTACCCAGCACATGCAAACCTGCCACCAGCTTGAATGAATTTACCCTCGTCCCACCCCATCCCTCATTGTGCAGATGGAGAAACTGAGCAAGGCAGGGACTTACTCAATTGCTTAGTGAATCAGTGGCAGCGGCAGTGACAGAGCCCAGCAGCCCAGACTTCCAGGCCCCCACATAGTATAACTGCTCTTCTTCCTGCATGTGACAGACACTAAGAGAGATCAGGTTGCTAGTCTGGGCTCTGTAACAGCCCAGCTGGATGCCCCTGAGCAAGTCAATTCTGTGCTCTGTGCCTCAGTTTCCCCATCTGTGCAGTGTTTGTCTTGTTTACCTTGAGTGCAGGCTTGCTGGGGCAGGGACCATCCCTCAGGAAACCTCCAGGTAGACAAAGGTCCCTTAAAAGAAGGGAGTCCTCTGCTGGCATCGGTAGGTGAGCACAAGGGGACCTGACTATAGGTGCCAGGCCTCATTTATATGTCATTTTCATGTTGGTTAACTGCATGCCTGTTCTGTGACACCTTGAGACAATTGTCTGAAGGTGCCATGAAGGTTTGGGGTGGATAAATTGCTATGAGGCATGGCTGGAAATGGGTGTGTAAGTGAACTATACTCCATGTGCTAATGGAAGGGGTCACCTTAACTTCTGCTGGTACATTGGAGTGAAGGACTCCATGGCTAGGGCAGAAAAGAAAGGAAAGGTGGGCTTTGTAGGTGTGTTTCGAGAGAGAGAGAGAGAGAAGGGAAGGCATTTTGTTCAGCTGTGTTGTTTCGAATAGTCAGGGCTTAAGTTGAGATGTTAACAAGGCTGGTTCTCTGTTGGGAGCAGCAGTCCTGTGTTGACAGAGAGTGGCAGAGTGGGGGTGACTGGCCTGGCTCTGGCCACTGTGAAGGATTCAGGGGAGGTGGTGGCCCTTGCTGAAGACTCAGGAGAGGACGTCCTCACCCAGCACCATGAGATGACACTGTGAGGTGATCAAACTGTGACAGTGGTGTAAGGATCAAACTATGAGTGGGAAGGAGGACAGAAGGAGGAAAGTGGATCTGGGAGGAGGATGGTAGGTCACTGGAGAAGGATGGTGGGTGGGTCACCTCTCACAGCTGTGAGAGAAGGTCTTGGCCAGGACTATTGCCAAAGGTCCAGGGGAGACAGATTGTGATTGTATCAACTGCTTCCTTTCTGAATAAAGACAACCCTAGGGACCAACTACACACAGGGAAATGCTGTTCCTCACAAATGCCCAGACAGCTTGATTTAGTTTTCCTAAGGTTTCCAGGTGTGGGCTCAAACAAGAGGTTGCCAGTAAAAATGCTTAGCAATTGAACCAAGCCCTCATTACTGCTGAGCAGGGGCTACATAGCAGGATTACAATAAATCCTGTCCAGCAGAGCTGAATGGTAGCTACCAAACCTGGTTCAGAATAGCAGGGGAGAGAAGCCTTCAGCTCTACTGGGGACTTTGCTGTTGCTGTTGCTTTTAGGTGGGAAGCACCCAGATATGACAGTGATGGATGGTGATACAAAACCCTAAAATAGATTACAGAGGGGAAGAAGAAGAAATTGCAAGTGGTGGCGGGTAGCCTGGCTCTGGCATGCTGAGGCTATGTGCTGTCTGGCAGTGGACAGGTGCCATAAGGTGGGGGGTCAGGGGTAAAGGGAAAAGACTAAGGAAAGTGGAATTCTTGGCCGAGAAATGAATAACTGATGTAACCTCAGCAACTTGCAGAGGCTGGGGGGTTGTGGAGATGTAGCATGTGGCTCTGTGGTCCATCTGACGTCCTCCTGCCCCTCCGGCCTTCACCCAGAAAGGGAAAGACACCAAAACACAGAACCCAGGAGTCTTTTAAAGTCTAATTACCGGAAAACAAGTGGCTCGGGTTTGCAAGCTGGGCTCTCGTCTCATCAGCATGCACAGCCGCGCAGAGAGAGAAGAAAGTGGAGACATGAAAAAGGAAGAGTAGATGAAAGGGGAGCAGTGAGATGAAAACCCAAATGTTTGCTTAATTGTGCTGTGGACTTTTTCTAATGGACACCTCCCCTCCCCCGCACCTCTCCACCTCCTTGCTGCCACACTCCCCAACCCAGCCGAGAAGGCGCAGCTGGCAGTCGGCCTGAGAGGCAGATGCCGCCAGCGCATGGTGGCATTGGTGCCCAGTGTGGGTTTCCTTGATTGTTGTTATAGTTTGGCGTTTTACAGTTCCCATCCCCCCACCACAGACACTTGAAGGCTGATTCTCCTGAGGAGCATGTGTGTGTGTGTGTGTGTGTTTGTGTGCACAAGCGTGTGTGTGTGTGTGTGCATGTATGTGTGCATGTGTGTGTGATGCTGGTCATAAAGGCTGGGCTTGCAGTCCTGGGAGTGAGGCACCCACGATTCAAAAGCTCAAGGCCTAATCCCAGCACCTAGCCTAGAGGCCAAGTTTTCCACAAAGCCAGCTCCTCGTTTGGCACTGAAATACAGGACTGATCTCCCACAGGGGTCATCACAACACATGTGTGAGTGTGGAATGAACTCTTCCAGCCTCTGTAGAAAATCTCAGGACATCACACTTCAGCAGGAACAATACAGAGAAGGTGGCCATCTTCTTCCCTTGTGTGTGTGCGCACGTGTGCGTATGCGCACATATGTCGGGAAGGGGGTCAGTTCTGTGCTCCAGTAGGCATCTGCATTTTACCTCCAAATGAGTACCCCTCTCAATTGTATCCTCAGTTATATACACGTGCTAAATGTGAGGCCATAAAGGCCTCTAATAACCCAGGCACTGGGCAGTGGCAGGGCATGTGGTCCCTCTGAGATGGCTCCTCTGAAGATTATTGGTATACAGTACAGGCAATGCTTAGGGGATCCCAGGCCTAGCCTCAGACCCTGTGGCACTGGGTGCTGCACAAATGCAGAACATCAAGATGTTCCGTTTCCCTGAAGAGCTCCTGCGCCGAGTAGGTTACTGCTGTCCTGTCAGCGAACTGATGTATGAGATGTGGGGAACCACGGCCCAATTTGTTGCCCCCTAGAGGCCAGAACATAGGAGTTAATAGGCCTGGTCCTTTGACTCAGAGGGGAGATGCTTATGCTCTTTGATGCAACCATCCCAGGTTTGGGATGATGGGATGAGGGGAGGGTTCGGTGCCTGCCTGGTCAGAGACTGTTCAAACTGAGAACATGCCTCCTTTGCAAGGGATCCACCACGAGCTGCCTGTAGGCCCATGCACATCCTGCAGGGAGATATGGCCATATGTCATGTGATGGTGGGCCCCTTATACCTCCCAAGTTCATCTGTAGAGTGGCCCCTGCAGGGTTATTCCTTAGTATTCGATGAGTTTTCATTCCTCTGCTGGACCAGAACCTTTGGGCTATTAAGTGAATTTTGGTCTTTAAGGGTTTTGTTCTCAGCAATTGCTCCCAAGTGGTCATATGCCTTCTGGGCAGAGAAGGTCATGTCCCTGCATGCAGGGTCCACCCAGGGACTAGCTACTCTGGCTTTATGCCAACAAAGACCTCCCTCACCTATGGGAGCCTCCAGTCTCCATCTTATAAAGCTCTTGGTTCCTGAAAAATCCTACAGCAGTGAGTGTCACAGATTAACAACCCTTAGCTTTAGATCAGAGGCTTCTAGGCTCTAGATCCCCTCATGAATTTGGGGCCTTCTTCCATCAATACGGCCCCGGTGCTAGGCTGTGGTGAACAGCCCCACCCGCACTGTGCCTCTTCTGGGGCTTCCTCTGGTCACTGCCCAGCACCACTCACTGCTGAATCCTTAGGCTACAAGGTGCTGAAGCTAGAGATCCTCAGCACTTGGCTGGATCTGACCCTAAAATAGTCCCTGTCTGCTTCCTTCCTCCAGATGGCGCGTGCAATGACTCAACAGGAAAAAAAATAGTGTGCCACTCAGTAGGGTCTTTTCCTCCAGGAACGTGTCTTGGTAACAAGACGACATAGCAAACTGACCTGAGTTCACCCATGCTTCTGCTTAGAGCTGAACCCACCAGGCAATGGACTCTTCTTTTCCACAGGCAGCGTCTCCCTATGAATCCTAGGGACTGAGAACAGCTATAGAGTTGGGACATCAGCCATGGCCCCAAACTGCCCTCTATCACCGGGCCTGGGCCTCAGGTCAGTGTAGAGTGGTTATGCCAGGTTTCAGCCAGGCCCAAAGCCCTAAACAGGGGCGGGGAGGGCTTATGAGTCTAGAGTGAGGGGCACCCACAGAACTGAGGATGAACCAGGGGCTGGAGTAGTTGGGGGCAGGGCTGGAGTCACAAGTGAGGGGCACCAGCAGAGCTGTGGAGGGAGAAGTAGGGCTGGGGCAGCCAGAGGAGGGCAGCTGGTCATGTTTGAAAGCACTGTCAGAGCTGTGGGTGCAGACAGCCCAGGGCTGGGATTGCAAGGGGTTTCCGTGATGCACATCTACACCAGTCCCTTTCTTTGAAGCTCTGTGGTGGATTTTTTTAAATCCTTGCTGGGTAGCAAGCAGGCAAAGGCCCCCCTCAGTATGATATCATTAGTCATTCTTGGCCAGGGAAGGCTTGAATCTAAGCACTCTGGGCCTGCATAGTGGTTCCTAGTGGGTCTGGGTGTGAAATGAGTTTGCTGGCTTTGCACTACGCTCTCACATCACGAAACTGCTCCCTCTGTGCTGGTCCCTCTGCTGGCAGCCTCAGTGGCTGGGGGAGATCTGGGCCACTAGTGCAGCCACCTGGGAGAGGTCTGATGCAGGCATCACAGCAGTGTGTCTATGGGGCAGTGGGGGTAGCTGTTTCTTTCCTTCCCTTTGCTCCTCCAGCTCTGGGCATCCAAAGCTCTTTGCTCTGGCATAAAATTAACCAGGGGCCCCTCCCTGTGAGCAATGAGGCTGCCCCTGCCATGGCCCCCTCCCTCCCTGCTTCCGTGAGCCCTGAGCAGAGCCAGCTCCATGGCATTCACTTGCTTCTCCCTAGCTGAACATTTCCCTGCAAGCTGCAGTTAGGGGTGGGGGCTGGGGTTGGGGGGGGAGCCTTGGCAGTGCCAGATGGAGCTGACTCCGCGCTGTAATATTTCTGGGAGGTGAAGGCTAGAGATAGATCGATGTGATAATGTGTGTAATGGAGCCACCGTCAGGGAAAATGTCAGAGGAGGGGAAAAACGAGAGAGGAAAGAGAGGGAGTCTTTTCCCACCTGCCCTAGATTCCTCCAGTGAATAAATGAGTGCTGGGGCCCAGTCTTCTGGTGGAGTCCAGTTGTCCTGCTCCTCTCCCTGGCCTCCTCCACACAGATGCACCCCAGGGGATTGCATCCCATTAGCTTGCCCACATCTCTGCTCCACCGTCCAGCAGATACTTAAAAAGAAACTGGGAGGGATGGAAAAGCAGAGGCTAATTTTGAGGGGAGTTGGCTCTGGGCCAAGTTGGGTGGGGAGGTTGATCCAGGCAATAGCCCATGCCCAAAGATGGGTGTCAGGAGAGCTGGGGTCTTCTGCAGCCCTGGTCTCAAGGGGCAGCAGCCCTGATCTGTCTCAAGATCTGGTGCTGCAGAGGGCTCAAGCAGAACAGCAAC
Source organism: Crocodylus porosus (assembly GCF_001723895.1). Lineage (NCBI taxonomy): Eukaryota > Metazoa > Chordata > Crocodylia > Crocodylidae > Crocodylus > Crocodylus porosus. The sequence goes on from NW_017728944.1 coordinate 1,659,981, forward strand.
CCCAGGCACTGCTTCAGGGGAACCTCACAGCACTGTGGCAAAGGTGCTCAGTGGTTCTGTCCTCATTTTGCAGGTGGGGGAAACTGAGGCTGAGTAACTTGTCCAAGGTTACCTTGCTGGTCAGTGGCAGAGACAAGATTAGACCTCAGATCTCCCTAGTGCAGTCACCTCCTCATGGGTACAGTGCAATGGTTACTGAGGCTCACCAGCCACAAGCCCTCTGCAGCTGGGACTGTCCTTCTGTTCTCTATTTGTACAGCCCCAACCACCAGGGGCCCAGACCAGAATGGGGATAGAAGCTCCCAATTCCATCCTAATGCATATAATTGATGATAATGAACCCTATCATTATTCCCAGACCTGGGAATTTCTTTTTCCTTTGGCAGAGAAGTAGATTTAGGTGCCTAAGCACAGTCCTAGTCCACCCTGCCTGAGTCCCTCAAATACTGGTGATACGGGAGGTAGGCAGGTCCTCCTCCACCTTACTGTGTTTTGATGACATAGCTGAAAGTCTAGAATGATGTCTCAGGAGTAGACACATTCATAGATTTTTAGGGATTCAAGCAGGCTGGAACAGGGTCACACTTGGGTGATTTATTAGGTCAGGGGTGGCCAACCTGCAGCATGCATGCCACAAAAGGCATGGGCAGACTCTGTATGTGGCCCACAACAGACTGGAGAGAGGGTAGGCAGCACAGCAGTAGATAAGACAGGGAGCAGAAAGTAGATCTGTCAATGGGCAAGGAGCAGAAAACAAAGCAGCAGACTGGGCAGGGGAAGTGGATCTGAGTGGCACTCAGGGAGGGTGCAGGGCTAATTTGTGGCAAGCCTACCAAAAAGGTTGGCCCCCGCTGCATTTGAGTGGACTTAGATCTGCCCTGAGTGTGTGGGGCAGAGCAAGGGGGTCCAAGACAGGAGGGGTAGCACTCTGTCTGTTCCATATGCCTCCTCCAGCAGGCTGGCAAAGCTTCTGGGTTTCAGTGAAATTCCTTGGGGTTTTGGCCCAGAAAAGTAAGATCTCTCCAAGCCCAAACAGGTCATGGTTTCTTTCAGTGTGTGTTTTCATGCGCGTGTGCACACACACACACACACACACACACACACACACACAAACCCCCCAGATTTCTGCCTTGAAGCTCAACCTTATACCCATTACTATAACAGCTGCAGCCCCCAGCATCTGCATCAAGCAGCACCCCAGTGTTTTGGACAAGGGTTTGTTCCATGAAGAGGTAGGTGTTTTTTGTGCTTGTTAACATCTTTTCATTGAGGGGGGCAGGGAAATCCTTCCCCACCTGGTTTGATAAATAGGATTTGTGTGAAAGTCATGGCTTAGGGGTGCCAGGTGCTGCCCAGCCATATGCACAAGGCAGACTCTGCCTCACAGGGCTTACAGTTGTGAGAAGGTGATCTGGACCCGTGGCAGGGCCCCATGATGTCAGAGAAACACCAGCTGCAAGGGGCAAACTCATTGCCTACAGAGTAGGCTGCGCCTAGTATATGAGCCCAGGCCCTGCATTTGTGCCTTAGCTGCTCAATGCTTCACAACAGTAGCCCTACCTGTTCTCTTTCAGCTTGACTCCTGCCTGGTTCTCTGCTCCTGCTTATTCTATTTCAGTGTCCTGGACTCCTTGGCTCCTGACTTCCAACCCTGCCTGGATAATGAACATGGATCTTGCTTAGTGACATGGGATTTTGACTTGGACTCTCTGGTACTGACCATCTTGCACAGCCTCAAGCCCTGGTCTGTATCCTCCTCTGGCTCAGGTACTTGGCTACCTCTGTACTCCTCCAGATTGCCTATGACCCATTCCTTACAACAGCCTTGCTAGGTAAAAGATCATCAACCCTGCTTCCCAAGTGGGAAGCTTAAATGTCTTACCTAAGGGTGCACAACGGGTGTGTGGCAGAGCTAGGGATTGAATCCAGGTGCCCTGGCTCCCTGCACCATACCTGTTGACTCAGGTTCCTTTTGGTCTCTCCTGATATCCCTCAAAGCCAGGAACTCTCTCAGCCAATTCAGGCTTTTCAGGAGCTAGTGGGGTTTCAGGGAGGATTTGTACAAAGCGGGGTCAAGAAAAATTCCCAACAGAAGAGCTAGCCTTTCTGGAAGCTCTGATAACACCCCAGGAAGGCAATATATGCAGGGTGGTGTAGTGTGAAAACAGGGGGGAGAGGGGACAGGCTGCTTCAAGGCTGACATAGGTCTTTTCATATAACCCCAAATAGCAGGAACCTTCACCCCAATCATCCGCTTACTGACACATCTCTTTTCACCCTGGAAATGGGTCCAGCCTGGCATTGCTTGGGCATTCAGGCTCATACTACTTCTCTGGAGCTTGCTGGGCAGGGTGTCTAAGATCAGGAGCTCCCCTTGCTGAGCACATAGAATGATAGAAGTCGGGTTGGAAGGGACCTTGTAGATCTTCAAGTCCGACTCCCTGCTTGGGCAGGAGAAAAACTGGGCTCAAATGATCCCAGCTAGGTAGGCATCAAGCCTCTTCTTAATGACCCCCAGGGTAGGAGCCAGCACCACTTCCCTTGGAAGTTGGTTCCAGATCCTAGCTGCCCTGACAGTGAAGT
>NW_017728944.1:1663133-1698428 GCF_001723895.1 Crocodylus porosus
ATCATAAAAGGCAATCAGGTTGGTCTGACATGACCTGCCCCTAATGAAACCATGCTGGTTGCCCTTGAGCATCATCCCTGAAGCCGGCCCATCACAGATGTGCTCCTTGATGGTCTTCTCAAAGAGTTTCCCTAGGATTGAGGTACGACTGACGGGCCTGTAGTTGCCTGGGTCCTCCCTCCTCCCTTTTTTAAAGATGGGGACCACGCTGGCTATCTTCCAATCATCCGGCACCTGGCCCCAGCACCACGAGTGCTCGTAAAGCTGTGCCAAGGGCCCTGCAATAACCCCTGCTAGCTCCCTCAGCACGTCTGAGCGTCTGGACTCGCTGATTTGAACACGTCCAGGCCCTTCAGAAGCTCTCTAACCCACTCCTTCCAACCTGAGGTCTGGAGGCTTTCCCCTTGAGTCTGTCTTGCATCACGGTGGAGAAGTCCCGGTCCCTGCACAAGAAAATGGAGGTGAAGAATTGGTTAAAGAGGTCTGCTTTCTCCTCTGGCACAACCACCAGCCCGCCGTATCTTGCAGGGGCCCCTAGTTTCCTGGTGCTTTCTTCATCCTCCCTATATATTTGAAAAAGGACTTTTTATTATCTTTGATCTTAGACGCTAGTCCTGGCTCTATGTTCGCCTTAGCTTTCCTGACAGCCCCCCTTCAGGCCTGAGCAGAGGAGGCATACTCCTCTTTGGAGATAGCACCCCCCTTCCACCGGGTGTACGCCGCCTTTTTGGCAATCAGACATTCCCGGACACCCTTGGTGAGCCAGGGGGGCTTTTGGGCACTCTTGCCCCCCTTGCTTCTTGTTGGGATGGTCACCCCTTGGGCCCTGAGTATCATCTCCTTAAGGAATGACCACTCGTCTTGGGCACTGAGTTCCCCTGCTCTCGAGAAACCCAGCGCCTCTCCCACTAATCTCCTCAACTCATTGAAGCTGGCCCTCTTGAAATCTAGGGCTACTGTCTTGCTGCAGGCCCTTGACAACCTGCGCTGGATGGTGAATTCCAGCAAGCGATGATCGCTATCACTCAGGTGGTCAAGGACCTGGAGCACACCATCTTTTTCTCCCCACTCAGGCACCTTTGCTGACTTGCACAGAAACACAGTGGGAGGGCAATGGGTAGGGGAGGGGGGGAGGGTGGTGCTGGATTGGGAGACAAACACTCAGCTCCGGTTTTGGTCTTGGTGTTGCTATGTAATCTTGGGCCAACCTGGGGTCTCTCCATACCTCTAGCTGTCTTCTGTCCATCTCTCTGTCCCGCTCTCTGTATAGCACTGTCCAGCACCTCTCCTGGCTGGGGTCATTCTGGGTGTAAAAGGGGTGCAATGGCTCTGCCAACTTTGCAGTTAAAGTATGCTGGTGGCTGGTGCTCTCAGTTTGTCCCTTTCCCTTCATGCCACCTTCATTCTAGGTGTCAGTATCAATTTTGCTACTGTCTCTCCTCTTGCTGATCTCTATCTTCCTCCACAGTCCCTGCAGCCAGCGCTTCCAGCTGTGCTCCCTTTGCATGTCTGCCAGGGCCACACTCCTGGGTGCCACCACGTCTCGCCGCCCTCCTGCTCTGGTTTTCCCCGTCTGGCTGCCCAGAGAGAACACACCTCATTGCCAGGCCCAGAGACTGCTCCAGGATTTGGTCCCGGTCTTGGCTGCCAACTGGGCTCTCACCCAGGCCGAAGGGGAGGGCACTGTAGGCAGAGGCAGGGGGTGAGCGGGAGCTGAGCTGGGCTGAGTCCCAGCCACCGGCTCTGAAGGCGGCTGTAGTCTGGACGCCCGTCCCCTTTCCTGCTCTCAGCCAGGGAAGAGGCTTCTCTGGGGAGACAGGCCAGGCTGGCAGCCCCTCCGCCTGGCTGGCAAGCAGCAGCTGACTTCTGCTGTCGCTGCTCAATGTCTCTATTTGGATGGGTGGGTGGGGTGGCAGCTGTGGCCAAGCGAGGTCTGGGGACGGTGACAGGCCTGTTACCCCACCACCACCACATTTGAGGGCACTGGCTCAGCTAGTAAAAGAGCCCAGGCAGTCAAAGGATAGGAGATGTGGGAGTGAGGTCAGGGCTGTGGGGAGGAGAGCTCAGCATGGCTGGTTAGAGCTGGCCATACTACAAGGCTTCCACATGGACACTGCTTGGCTAGCACAGCTCAGTTTTGACCCCCACATCCACCCACTTCCTAATGCCCCTCTATTCTGCCACACCTTGGTATTATACAGCATGCCCCTTCCACCCATGACATGGTCTCTACACTTCCAGTCTCCTGGCCACACCCAAAGAAGCTACTATGAATTCATTTCATGGGCTACACCCCATTAAGTATGTATAATTGCTCCCATTTTCCACATTGTAGGGCCACTGAAGCACCAAGTGGGGAGTGAGTAGAGCAAGGCCACAGAGTAAGTCAGTGTCAGAGTCAGGGCTTGAGTCTAAGAGGCCTGATTCCCTAGTTGGGGCCTTACTACCCCTCCCCCCTCGCCATAGCCCCTCTGAGTGTTAGCGAGAGCCCAGCCCTAGCACTGGGAGCCCCCAGGAAAGAGGTGGCAGGCAGAGAGGTCCCATCACATTCTGAGCAGGAGTAGGCCATGACCAGTCCCTTGTCACAGCTGCTTTCCCCGCAGCCACCTCCCATTGAACACCACACTTGCTCCCTGCCCAGGCTCCAGGCTAGCATGTGACTGAGACAGGGAGGGCTGTTCCCTTCCCCAAGGGCATGCTCCGTGCCAGCTGGCGCTGAATCCTGTCTGGCTCCTGGCCCTTTCCTGCCATCCCCTGGACCACAAGAAGCTAATGATTGCTATGGCGGCACAGTCCAACATCCTAGAGGGCCCAGAAACATGTTGCCAGCCGTGGCCAGCACCAGCTGCTGCAAAGCACAGTGCAAAGTCTCCCCCTGTAGGGTTGGAGCAACCTGTGGCAAGGGCCCTGAGGTATTTTTAACCCTTCCTCAGTCAGCTCTGGAGAACCCCTGCTCTCCTCGCTTTCCTAAGGGAGCACAGTGAGAAAAGGAACAGCCACATCCCCTCGCTGTTGCATTCTGGGATGGGGTCTCCCTTATGGGCCCTCTAAAGCATTCATCATCCTGTCCATCTCTCTTGCATTGTGATCCCACTTACTTACTGCAGTGTTTAAAGTTCAAAGCTGATCTTGGACCCTAGCAACTCAGGCTAGCACTGTACTGATTCTGCAAATACCCCTTCCCTTGGCCCCATCCATCCTTTCATGGGTGGGGGATGTGTTCCAGGAGAAGGAGGATGTTTTAGCCACTGACCAATGGTGCCAATGCCTTCATTGCACAAGGAGAAGAGCCAAGCTCAGGAAATAGGCCCAAAGACAGCACGCTTGCTTGGTTTGCAGGAGAAGATTACTGTTGTTAGCCCAGACAGCAACTCATTTGGGGCAACAAATCCCTTTTCTGCACGGGTTTGTACAGCACCTAACACAATGGAGAGCTGATCCAGCCTCAGAGCTATTTACCTATTGTCCTTGTAGTACCTAGGAAACCACAGCTGTGACAAGGATCCTGTGGTGCCAGGTGATGTATAGACTAGTGGCTTTCACACTTTTTAAATTTGTGGACCTCTAAAAAATGTCAAATGGAGATGTGGACCCCTATGCTAAGTGTGGGTATTTACATACTTCTGGTTGATCACAGTCATCATTCATGGACCCTTTAAACATAGTCTGCAGATCCCCAGGGGGCTGGGAGCCATAGGTTGAAAACCACTGTGCAGAATGAAAAAGTGATGTGTGCCCCAAAGAGCTTGCAAGCTCAGTTTTGGTTACAGATGTTACTGTGTTGTAGCTAATGATATCTCACCTCATGGAGAGCATCATTGACCTCAGCCTGTTTCAGGCATTCTTGAAGTACTCCTGCTCTCAATCTGCTAGCACCAGAGGCCCTGAACCTCAAAGGTTTTAGGTGTTACATTCCCATTGAATCAATGGAGAGCTGTGAATCAGGACTGCTGGATGTTGGAAAAGCTGTGTGGGGAACCCAGGGCTGCAATCTCCAAGGGAAGTAGGGCTGTGGGTTGGGTCAGATGGGCAGCCCTGTTTCAGTAAGAGTTGGGTGCTTGTGTGACTTGAAGGATCTAGGTGTGAGTATTTTGCAAGCATGAATGGACCTGTTCTTTCCAGGCCCCAGACAAGGTAGGAAGTGTCACTTTACTGATGGGGAAGCAGAGGCATAGAGAGCTGAAGCTTTTTCTTCTACATCAGCCAGAAGGTCTGGAGCAGAGGTGGGATTTGAACCCACATCTCCTGGGTTCCAGCCCCTAGGCACCTCCTACCCTGTAGCCAAAACCACCTAGTGCTGCATGAAAGAAGCTTTTAAAATCTGTCTCTCCAGCTGTGCAGCATGTTATTCCCAGCTCCCGTGGCTCCAACAGTGGTTAAGACTGTAACCGGTCAATTCCCAAGTTGATAGCTGCATAATTAATACTGTATGTGTCTTTAAAAATTGTTTACAAGTCCCTAGGTGCATCATGTAAGCGACAAGGAGCCTGGGAAAGAGCAGGTCCCAGGGTCCCCTGATCTGGGGCAGAAGTTGGCTCTTGGGACTTGAGGAGGGGGTGAAGTCAGGGGTGGAGGCAGGTGTAAAGTGGGCTGTTTGGGATGGGAGTAAAGGCATGAGAGGGAGAGAATAGCATGAACCAGTGAGAACTGAGAACAAGAATGGACAGCGGGGGAAAAAATCCTGGTTCTTTTAAAGTGAAACCCACAGGCACTATTGCCATCCAAGCAGTAGTAATGCCATCAGTGTTGTCTCTTGTCTGGATGCCACCAGCCTATCTCTCACACCCATGTTAGCTTCTGACCCATGTCCATAGTCTGCTGTTACCCCCAGTGGAAGAGAAATCAGTGTGAGGGTACTTTTGTGTGTAACTTGCTCTATTGCAACACAAGCACAGGGCTGGGTTCTACAGGGCATAGGCAGCCTTTTTGCCCAACCCCTGTACCACACACAGATGCACTGGGCCCCAAGTAGCAATTCTAGCTCCAGAAGCGGCTGCAACCACGGCCCAAGGCAGAACACAAGCTCTCCTCCTGCTAGCTGGACTCCCAAGGTCCCTTCTTCACAAGTTGTTGCCCAGCGCTGATGCAGTACGTCTTCCCACAAAGTGAAAACTTGCTTGCACACTAAGGATAATGGCTCGGGAGATCAAACATAATGGTACTAGTATGGGAGAAAACATGCCCAGGGGAAGAGAGAGGGAAGGGCTGTTGGAAGGGGACCCCATGGCAAATAGATGATAGGCCAAGAGCTCTCTGTGGCTGCAGTCCCTGTGGAAATCTGGCCAGGACCTAGTGGGAACCTTTGAGCTGAGCAGTGCAGGTTGGGAGTGAGAGAGAACCACAGGGCTTGGTTGCGTTCAGTCCCCACATTAAGATGTCTCCCTGTATTTTCAGGACAAGGCTGCCTAATTTCCAGTCCTTCAAACTGGGACCATTTGTGAGATCATCATGCTGGATTTGGGATGTCATGAGCCCTTATCTATGATGTCATAGGCACAGGGCTCTGATGTCACAGAAGTTGAGCTGTGATCTTCAGCCACCAAGCTGTGACACTCACTTCAGGGAACTGTAGCATTATATGAAGTGAGCTGTGACATCACAAGCAGTGAGTTATGATGTCATATATACCAGGCTGTGGCTTCACCCCAAGCTCCAATCAGAGTGGGAGGTGAAGGCAGGGCTGGGAGGAATGTGACTGCATTCACTGGGGCACTGACTATACTACTGGTAATAGGGCAAAGCAGAACCAGGGCAACAAGGCCCTTCAACACTGGGAGAATTAAATGCCCTCTTCAGAGCTCTCCCATGCTCTCCACACCCCCTGGTGCTTGCCATGCTTCTTTGCAGCGTGTCTTAGGGAGCTGGGCCTCCTATCACTGCCAGGGGAAGAAACCCTTATCCCTCCCTGCTCATCCAGGCTGATTCTAGGCAGATACTATTCCCAGGATGTTTTTGCATCCCCCCACCTCTTCCCCACTCCAGCCACAAAGAGCACATGCTGGCTGGCTCTTCCAGGAGCAGGCAGTGAGACAGGCGACATGGAAATGATACAGTTTGAAGCCCAAATGCGCCATTGGCTCCCATACAGCCACAGTATGTCATGGATTAACGAGAGCTCTTTTGGCATCAGCCGGAGCTGGTCTGTGGGGAGCAAGAACAAGTGTGAAGGCCCCCTCCCTCCCCCCAACACCCCCACCTCCTGCAGATGGTGTCGGCTGAGTCCCATTTCAGAGAGCAGCGTGTGAGCGATCCTAGCCCAGAGCTGCCAGGGTGGCAGGAACTTGCACTGGAGGAGAGCAGGGTGGCAGGGAGAGCAGTGACTTGTCTTGGAAGCCAGGATCCTAGCTGGTGCCCCCTTGGCCACCCCATGGTGCGTGGTAAGCCAGCCCCCACCTTCATTCTTCCCTCTCCCCTTGTTTGATGGAGTCGTGAACTGGAGCTCCCCTCTCCTTCTCCCTCTCTGTGTCTCTCCGAACCCATGCGGCGGCGTATGGAATATTACAGAACTGGCCGGCTGCCATGTCATTTGGAGCATCCAGGAAACACTCCTGCTGTATTTTAAGCCTATGGAAATGTACTGAGTCACGGTGCATCTTGACACTGGACTATTTTTGGTGGGGGGAATCTCTAAGTACAGAAGAGTTGGGGGGGTCCTGATTTGGGGGCCTGGGAGTAGGGAAGCTTCTGAGCCAGGATCCAGGGAGGGGAGGGGGTTATAGAGACAGGTGTTGTTTGTGGATTGGGGTTCAGGTTTGGTAAATCCAGGACATTGGGTCACCCTCCCCACCCCTACCCCCACCCCAGACTCTGGTGTCTTTATCTCCCACCCCATGGATGATGCATAGGTGGGGCCTGCTCTTCCCCCATCATGATACCATGCTCCACGTAACAAATGGAAGGAGAGCATGTGGCTTCCCCCTACCTCACTACATTTCAGGGACTCCATCACTGCTGCTACCACCCCCTGGGAGCCCATATATTGCTCTGCTCTGTCCCACTGCTGCCTGACTATGGGTCTCCACCAGACTGCAGAAGTACAGGATGTGTAGGGGATAAAGGCAGCTTTCACTACAAGGACAATGACTGATTCTCAGCAGGAAAAGGAACCTTCTGGGGTGGCAATTACCCATTCCAGGTCCCATATCCACACAGGTGTACCCCAGCACAGAGCTAGGCTCCCCCCGCCAAAGCACACCTAATATTCAGAGGCACAGCTAGAAGGCACTTTGGGGAACACCATGGCAGTTACACTGCTGGGTGCCACAAAGCCATTATCCCTGTGGAAGACAGACACACCAGATGACTGGCTGAAGCTGATTTATACCCTCATCTGGCTTTCTGTAGCCCCCCTCCCAGAATTGAGCGTTGTATGGTGAAGAGAGTCACCATGGAGATAGTGCTGGTGAGGACAGTCACCATGGCAAGGATGCCTGACAAGGATAGTTACCATGGAGATGGTGCATGGTGAAGGAGAGTCACCATGGAGATGGCCCATGGTTAGAACAGTCCCCATGGTAAGGTTGCCTGCTGAGAGCTTGGGGATGTGGCTCATGCCATTGTAAAGGAGATATTGCCAAACTTGGGTCTGGGAAACCCAGAGGCTGGTCAGAGGAGTAGGGTGGGGGATGCTGGGAACAGAGATGAGTTAGAAAACAGGACCTCTCTTGGAGGCCCCCACTCCCATCAGCAACCCAGTAGTCACGCCATGTCTCCAGAAAGATAGGAAGGGTAAAAAATGAATAATGTTGGCAATTAACTGAAGGGAAAAATCTGTCTCCAATGAACTGCGCCCCCTCAAGGCTTCCATGGGGAAGCAGTGCAGGTCTGGGTTTGGGGGACTGTGGGGCTCAAACCTGTAGGGGTGGGGGAAAGAAGGGGCTGTGCAGAAAAAAAAGGCTGCTGCACCTTTAAGGTGGCACTGCTATTAATGCAAGGCCTTGGTTAGGAAACAGCTTGCACCATCCCATTACACATAGCTTAGCTACAAAAGGGAAACATAATGCATAACAATAAGGTTTGATTTCAGCAAACTTGGACTGGTGCCATCGAAAGAAATAGATGAATAAAAGGGAATGTTTGGTGTGTGTGGTGGGGGCTGGGGGGGCTGGAGAACCCATGTGGCTTTGATGTGTGGCACACAGCATTGGTGTGTGGGGCATCATGCTCACACCCCAGCCTCGTGTGACTCCGTGTCACCCCCTCCTTCCCCTTCCCCTCCCAGCACGGGGCGACTGTGCGTCTCTCCCTCACGCACACCCGCCTGGCTTCCTAGCCGGGATTGTAATGCCGCTAAAGTTCATTTGCACAAGGCTTTCCAGTCCAGTTCACACTAACATCTGACAAGCCCAACTTCTCATTTTCAGAGTAATCACTCCACTGCACTAATTGCACATGCAAATATGCAAATTCGTATTAATTAATTACTATACTAATTAGTTCTGTGGTATTTGCGAGTAATAAATCATTCGATGGGAGCGAGGAAGCTGGAGACCTGGCCCATTTACACTTCGCATAAAATTTTAATAGACGCTCCGGCTGATCCGGGACAGCAGTGCTCTTCGGTAGCATCTTAAAGGGACAGAGACGCTGTTTTGGTTTTTTTGTTTATTTATTTGTTCGGTGACAGCTTTATGAGGCTGGGGATAGGTGGAAAGTCTGAGCTGGGGAGAGAGGGGGTATGGATCAAGCCCCTCCTTACTCGGAGCTAATGCAAGGCCTGCTGCGTGCTCCTTCTCCTTGGGGAATGGGGTCTGGACACTGGGCCCAGCCTTGTCTAGGAAGGGCTGGGTTGAGGCGGGTGTTATAGCCTGCACCTTGAGCAAGGGGCTGGACTGGATGAGCTCTTAGCAGGTGCCATTGTTCATTACGGCCTTGGGAGTGCCAAACAGTGGGCAGAGGAGATAGGGCGGAGGGAGAAGTGATGTCCCTCTAAGAGACAGCAGGTGTCAAGCTGTGGCTTTCCCTTTTAAAAGGGGAGTCTCTCTGGCCTGGTGGCTGTGAGAAGCCAAGGGATTGAGGCTGATGGGAGCTGGCAGGGGTCAGTGGCGGGAAGGGAGGGAGGAGGAATGGGCACAGCACAGTCATGCCTTCCTTTGCCATCGGGTGTTGGCAAAATACTGGGCATGGGCAAAGATGCAGCCACGCTGGAGAGTCTCCTGCTTGTGCCTGTTGATGCCAAAGGTCTATGCAGTGCTCTCCCCCTGCACCCAGGGTGTTCATTCCAGGGCCGAGATTGAGATTAATCCAGGTTTAATTCCCCACTTCCTCTACACATGGGGAAACTGAGGCATGGAGAAGGCGAGGGAATCATTCAGGTGATATGGGCACCTGTGTCAGAGCTGAGGGTAGAGTCCAGGAACTCTGCCTCTCAGGTACTTGCTGGAAACATCCAACCCCGCCACCTTGCAGGGCTGGGAGCAGAGGGGTGACATTACAGTGAGATTGTGCTGCTCTGGGCAGCAGACTGGAGAGGGTCCTGGCTCCTACTCTCCACTTTGCCTGAAGAGTGGCTGTGGGCCTGTGTTAGTGTTTGTCCCTCCTCCACTCCCTGGTCCAATCAGCTCAGAAGGTCTTTGGGGCTGCGTCTATTGTGACCCTCTTTGTGCAGTACCCAGGACCAGGACACTGGATCCCTTCTTTCCAAATGAAGAGGGACGGGAGTCCTACTCCACCTTGCACTGTAGCAGCTGGGCAGGCTGTTCTCCCCAAGGCTATGGGCACTTCCTTCACGCCGCCTGTCAGGAGTCACTTGATTCATCAGCTGCAGCTCTCTTGAGGGAGCAATTTCATTTGCTTGAAGCTGACATTTGGCTTTGTTCGAGCTCAGCTTGAACTTTCCAGGATGGTGTCCTGGTATTTAGACATGGTGGGGTGGGGAGTGGAGAGGGGAGAAGAGATCTGCATGCCGTACTGCCATGCATGGATCAGAGCCTCCACACACACCTCCATGGGGAAGCACCATTGTTTCTGTGGCTGAAGGAACCTGGGTGGTGGTGGGAAGGGGAAAGGGGAAATGAAGTGATTTGCCCATGGTTGCACAAAGAAGCAGTAGCAAAGGCAGGAATGGAGCTCAGCTCTCCTAAGTCTCAGGCCCATGCCTAAGCTGTGCTGCCCATTCCCATGAGAATAGCAGTCTGATGCCAGCCTGGGCTATGCTGTTATCCAGGCAGGCTCTTGCTGCTATGCCAGGAAACACTGTATAGTGTAGAGCAGAGCCGTCAAATGTATGACCCATAAGCCAGATCTGGCCCACAGTCACTTTGTCTGGGCTACCAAAAGTGGAGAGGGGGCATAGTCTTCTTCAGAGTCTTTTGGGCCCTGGGAGACATGACCATAAGCAGTTGGGGGCAAATGCTGGTCCTTTGGTACTACTTGACCTACCACTGCCATCCCATCCCCATCACCACTACCTCATGCCCCAGGTAGGATTCATCCTGTGAAGGGGCACCATAGTGAGGATCTGGCCTGGGGCATGGGGTAAGTTTGACACTCCTGATGCAGACCATTTACTGAAAGATGATCTCCTCAAGCAGGAAGCTGGAGGATTTGGCTCCTGCTGTCTCTGCAAATAGTTTGTACCTCACAGGCCAGTGGGAATGTTCCTTCTGGCTCTTCTGGTCCAGGGTCTTAAATTAGTACAAAGCCCCAAGGCCTGGCTTTCTCACCTTCTGGGGGGCAAGCCTGGTCTGTTGGTTCCTTCTCATTGACAGCTGATGCTCTGCTGCCTGGCTTTGTAGCTCTTGCCACTCTGCACTGCAAGCACCTGCACCTCACTAGACAGGTTCTGAGATACCCTTGGGCCTCAGCTTTGCCTCCCACCACTGTCTATTTTGACTGCAAGCTCTTTGGGGCAGAGCTTCTACTTCTGTGCAGTGTCCAACATGCTTGAGCCTCCATCTCTGTTGATACTTTGAGTGTTATGGTAGTACCAAAGTGAGGGCAGACCCTGCATATCCTATGGAGGGGATTAGCAGCACTCAGGCTCCATGCTGTATGCACTACTGACTAGGAAATAATGCAATGCCTGTAGATCCCAAAGCACTTTACAGAGGGGGCCTGCATCAGTCCCATTCAAGCTGCAAAAAGTAAAGTGAAGGAACTCAACCAAGGTCACATAGCAAAGCAGTGGCAAAGACAGGAGTTAAACCCAGGTCTTCCAAATCCCGGCTCAGTACTGGTCCCACTAGGTCACCTGAAGAGGAGTACACAGGATTGCCTTTTCCTGTGCATAGCTACAAAATCTGGTTTGCTTCTATACTTCAGGGACAGCTCCCTCACCCAGAAAAATTCACTTCTCCCTTCTAATTCTTTGTTGTCTTTCTCCAGCTCTCTTCTTTCTCTGAGTTGCTCCCTTGTGCTTTCATTTGGGCTTCTCGGCCTATTTCAGAAGCCAGGGGTGGCCAACCTGTGGCACATGTACCACAAGTGGCACAGGAAACCTCTGTGTGCGTGGCAAGCAGCAGATCAAGGAGAGGACAGGGAGCACAGGGGATAGGAGTGGGAGTGGCACTGGGGGAAGGTACAAGGCTAATATATGGCACACCTGTCAAAAAGCTTAGCCCCCCACTGTCATAGGCCATCCATCACATATTATCCAGTAGCCCCTGGAAACCCCACTGTGCTGGGTGTTGTACATACTGTCCCTTTCCTCAGGAAGGACTGGAAGGGCAGTGGGGAACCAAGGCACAGCGAGATAAAGCAGCTCCCCCGTAAGGCTCTGGGGCCCAGCAAACACATAAACAACAAGCTCCTTCTTCCTTCTGTTGGGCAATTTTATGGGCTCTTCTTTTGAAGCTTCTTTCCTTACTGTGTTTCCAACAGGCTGTTCCCTTGGGAAATCTCTGTTTTCTCATTTGAATCCTAGCACCTTCCTGCTTTGTCTGGCATCTGAGGGGCTTGGGGCAAGCATAGTTTCTCCTTCTCAGCTCCACTCAGAGCCATTTGCTGGTCTCCCGGCAGCTGCTGCTTCCCTGTCAAGGTTCCTTCTCTTTGCCTGTTCATTTTCTGTGAAGTTTCCCCTTACTGTTGAATTCCAGTCCTTGCAGTTATGGGTCCTGAGCCCCTGACTAGGTCCTTTCAGACTTGATTCTGTGATTGTCTCAGAAGAACCTGCTCCACTCTGGAGTCTGGGCTGGGTGCTGCCCAGGCTCACAGGCACCCAATCCAACTCTCCCACTGCCCGCCCGGACTTCCAGTGCCTCACGCTGTCCCTGCCAGCTTCTCCCACCCCCAGCAACCCCAGGCACCCTCCTGCCGCACTCCTCACACTGCCCCTGAGACAAGACAGCCCTTTCCTGGGTGCCCCAGGTGTCTATTCGGCTGCACCAAGCTGCTAGAACCACAAGCAGACACAGCCCAATCCTCCTTTTGGTGGAGCCTGCCTGCGTCCCTGCCACTGGGGGGTGAGCTGCTGGTGGGCCAAGCAGCCCCTGAGCTGTGGGGACACCGGTTCTTTCCTCTGTGATGATGGCACCCCCGGGGCTGCCCAGGTAGGCTGCTAGCGGACTGGGTGCTGCCCCAGCTTGGGGTCAAGGAAGAGTTGGATCAGGCCAGGTGCTGTGTCTAAGCTGGTGGGCGCTGCTGAAGGTAAAAGCAGCAAGGGGCCCAATCCTTTTTTTTCTGCAGAACCTGCCTCTTCCACGGTGGGAAGCGAGTTGACAGCTGCATCATTGCAATTTGCAACATTGCAAACTCAACTACATCCAGATGTAGTTGAGTTTGCACTGATGCAAAGTAATTTAAAACCCCCAAGTCTTGCACATGTACACTGTGATGCCACTAAGCCACACAAAGTGACATTTTTGTCATGTGTACCTGTTAATGGTGTCACATGTACAAGTGCCCCTAGTTATCCTGGGATAACTGCTTGCTCAGTGCTACTAGTTCATTGTAGGGCTGTCCAACAAGCAGCCTGTGGGCTGCATGCAGCCCACAAGGGGTTAGTTTGTGGCCCCTGAGCTCCCACCCAGCTGCCACACTCCCCATGGCTCTGGCTGCAGCAGCAACAGGAGTCACCAGGCTCCCCCTCCCTCCTCTGGATTTCTCCTCTAGTCCTTGTCCCAGGCGGTGGGCGATGTAGCTCGGGCCGCATTGCCAGGCGAGCCCACCGCCTGGAGTTTTCACATGGTGCAGTGCAGTAGGGGGGCCCATATCCAGAGAGCTGAGGGTGAGGATGAGGTATCCACATGCGTAGTGCATTGCGGGGGGCACCTGTGTGTGTGGTGCAGCAGGGGATGCCCGTATAGCATGTGGCCTGTGGATTGCTCTAGTGCAGCCCACAAGGTGTGTGGCCCCAGGCCTCTTACAAGTTGGGCAGCTCTGACCTCCTCTCACATACTCCCTCACCATTTTGTGTTGAGATGCTGTAATAGCATGCTGGTAGATACTGTGGTAGCTACCCCAGGATAACTAGTTGTCTGTCTGCTCCAGATTCTGGAGCCATTTATTTGTATTGCAGTACGAAACTGTATATTAAACCAGTGCCAGCATGCTGCATGCCCAGAACCTTAGGCAGGCAGGAAACCTTGTGTCTCCTATGAAGCTGGGTTGAACAAGGTTCTGAACTCAAAGAAAATGAACTTGGGGAGCAGAGATAACCCCAGAGCAATCCTGATGCATAGTTCTGGGGTTGTGTTTCCATCCCATTATAAATTCAGGGAGTCTGTGTTAGTATTCCAGGTTCTGGGATCTGATATTGTTGTTCAGAGACCATCCACAATTTTTTTTCAGATTCTCCTGCTTTCTCTTCTTCTTGCCCTGGAAAGGAGCTCTGATATCCCTGTGACAGGTTGCAGTACAAGAACCCACCTAGCTAATCTTTGCCCTCCTGGTGCCATCCTCACCCTCTCCCACGTGGCTGCCTCTAGCAATCGGAACTGCAGAGTTCCCCCTCCAGCCACCTTTGGGGATTTTGCAAGCCTTTAATTGTCGTAAGCACAGATTAATTAAGCAGCGATAAACACAAACCCATGCATTATTGATGAATAAGGGTGAGTTCAGGTTGGTGCAAATGTTGTAATTAAATATAAACCTCAAGCTGCCCATTGTTAACTTACAAATTACATTACTATTATGACATGTGTTATTGTATCCAGCTGCTGGGCAGGGGTGTACCAAGTGGAGAATTTAACCCTTAGAGACCGGTGGGAGCAGGACCCAGGCCTTGCTCAATACTGCATCGCGTTGATATGTTGGATGAAAGACCTTGTTTAAATTTCCAGAATCTCCAACTCAATCTATATTGGGAGGGTTGGAAAAAAGCTTTCGTTAATTTGAAATACTAGATAGCAGATTCCTTTTTTTCCATTCTGGTTTCTGAGTCTTTAAGGATGCCCTGGTCTCATTCTCAAATATTTCTCTGCAGTCATCAATGTAATTTATTTTTAAGTGAAAGTTAAGATTGTCTCACATCATAGGACTCCAAAAGGTTGGGCCTTTATAGGAAACAGACTCATCAGAACTGGCAACACTGCCCTTCCCACCCCTCCCACCCCCAACCTGTTTACAAACTGAGATCAGAAGACTTGTTTTGTCCCTGCTTCAATGAACTCACAACTGAAATTGAGATAACAAGGGAAGTCTTATGGTCCCCATTTTTCAGACATAAAACCAAGACACAGCAAGGTCAGTGTCCACAGTGCAAAGCCAGGCAATGCCTGGTGCTAACTGAGCAGCCCCAGACTGAACAGGATTGAACTCCACTGTCAGGAAGGTATCCAGCTCAGGATGCAGGGCTGGTGGGGGAGTGGTGATGGAAGCCTGCCCTGCAGTGCTCCACTTTGTGGAGCGACAAGAAGTTGATTAGCTCTCATCTGTAGTGCAGTAACAATGAGGGGCCATCAACAGGTTAGGAATTTTCATACACAAGCTGTTTGAAATACACATGCATCCATGCACTTATACACACACTTGCAAAGACTCACAAACACAGCCCTACCGTCAGGGGATAACAGGACAGAAAGGGATCGCAGGGAGGCGTCATCTCACCCAATCACCTCTGTCAAAACCATCCCAAAGGTTGGTCCAAGCTGCATTTTAAGACTTCCAGTGATGGAGCTGCTGCCATCCATTATATAGACACGAATGCACTCACACTCCTACGCAAGCTGGCACTCATATGCTGCCGTGGTGCTGTGTGTACAGGCATCATGCACTCACAGTGCCTTGCTGTCCAAGATGAATGAGAACCCTTGATGTTGGGAAAGGCATGTCCCTGGAGATCCTCTTCTCAATAGTGACAAGGGCTTGTCTCAGAACAGACCTGGAATTTACCTGGGTTTTATCAGAGGTGCAGCCCAAACCTGTGCAAAGTGGGGAACAGGGCCTGCTGTGCTCTCCAGTGGACCCTCAGGGCTACTTTAATTTACAACTGCTCCCCGTAACAGTTATGAGGCCTCTCTGCAGCCCAAGTGAACCAGGTTACCCAATGCCCCTGCTACTCCAGCTGATGCCCCAGCTATGCCCCTGCCAAGGCAGTGCCCATGCATAAGGAAATACTGTAGACTTGCCGATATTGGTCACTGTTGCAGTGGGGAATTGTCCAGCCAGCCATTCCAGCCTCTGGCACAGGGTACAAGTCCCTCCCCAAGGTCCCTCTCCTGAAACAGCTACCATTTAACTTGGGTAAATGCAGCCAATTAGACCACGGTTCAGAGGCAGGAGAGGAGCATGCCCAGAGTCCTAGTGATATTAATCAGCTCAGGTTTGTACAGTGACTGCTTGGAGGACGTGTGCTGTTCTGTAATGAAGGCAGCATTAATTGTTCATGCAGATGTCACCAAGGTGATGCCAAGACGCCTAGCAAGATGGGGTTGGCATGACCCCCCACTGATTTGCCAGAGAGGGTAGCTGAGTCACAAAGTGAAAATGCTCTCGAATGAACTCCAGCTGGAGTCAGGAGTAGAACCCCGGTGTCCGGTGTCCAGTGTCCTCGCTCTTATTCCTCACTAGATAGTATCTCCCAGACTTAAGAGGAGAAGCCAAGAGTTCTCACCCTAGCCCCAGTATTCACTGACACACCTGCCAAGTGTATAAAACCCTCAGTACAGACATGCATGTTCCTACAGCTGGCACATGTATTTTGACCTAAGCCACCTTGAGCTAAGGTCCACATACCTACCCTGCCCTGCAGAACCC
Source organism: Crocodylus porosus (assembly GCF_001723895.1). Classification (NCBI taxonomy): domain Eukaryota; kingdom Metazoa; phylum Chordata; order Crocodylia; family Crocodylidae; genus Crocodylus; species Crocodylus porosus. The sequence continues at coordinate 1,679,268 of NW_017728944.1, forward strand.
TTGTCCCCAGGCAAATATCCATGGACTCTTTACTTTGCTCTATGGATACTGTGACCCCTGTCCAATCACTTGCCATGCCCAGTCCTAAGAAGGGTGCATATGCCCAATTCAATGCAGTCAGTGGAGTCTAGGGGGTTCACCTACCTACCTCAGTGAAGACTGGGGCTTGTTGAGTCAGCACTGGCAGAGTTGGGACCAGTGTGATTTGATTTTTCCCCTTCCTGCCTGTAGCCAGCCCCCATGTTTCCATGGCAGAAATCACTCCTAATGAAGGTAAAATGTCTTAAAGGGGCCCTATCCCTTTGGGAGCCCAATTAAACAGGCTGTTCCCACCCCCCCTCCTCCCACCCCTGTTTCTTCATGCACACGCACAAAAAATAAAATAATTTCATTCTGAAAAGTAAGTGCTTTGCTTTGCCCATATGTTCCGTCCTTTTTAAGAGATTTGCATTTGAAAGTCCTCTTCGCTGGGATTCCTCTCTGTGGAGCCAACTTAAAAGTCCAATTTCTTTATGAAGGGACAAGATTGCTTTCCATCAGACTCATTATTAGAACTTCTTTTTCTTTCTTCCTAGGGAATCAATCACTCCTGGGAAGGTTTGGCCACCTACTCTGCTACATGTTCAGTAGCCCAGGCCCCTGGAGCCCCACTCTGTGGGTTTATGCTTTAGCAGCCTCCCATTTTGGGAGCCCCAGTGAAGTGCTGGGACTTGAGATGCAGTGTAAAGATCTGGGCTCTGGGTATGGGTATCTGTGATTCACACCACAGGCCTGATGCAAAGCCACTCATGTGTTATATTGCAAACATTTACTGCCTGTTCCATCAGTGGAGGCTGCAGACCCCAGTTATTCACCTCAGCAGGTGGCAGCATGCCCAGGAACGAGCTTTGGGTCAGAGCTGTGTGAGAAGGTAAGCACTGTTTCTCAACCAGCTGCAAAGAAACATGGCTTTATTGACACCTTTTACACATTTACACCCATTGGGAGCTAGCCCAAGGGCTCTGAGATGCAGGGGATGGGTGCAAGGGATTTTCCTCCACTGTTTTGTTCCATGATGGTTTCTCACAGGCCCAGAGACCTCAGCAAAAGCCTTTTGCAGAACCAGAGCCGGGCTAATGCTGGTCCAAGCTTGCCTGGGCTTTGAGCTTGCCCAGACCTGGATCCAAACTCCACAGAGGCACCATGCTCTCTTCCCCTCTCCTTATCACAGGTTGAGCAGGGACCCCTCCGATTCCAACCCCTCCCAGGCTGCAGGTTCCCATTGGGAGCTCTGCTGCTTGGCTCAAGAACCAGAACTCACCCATGGCTCCCTGGGAAGTCAGCTCCATCTGGGTCCTGTTCATGCCTTTGCTCCTGACCCATACCTCAGCTAGGTTACTCAGAGGCCCATAAGTTGTGCCCACCTGAGCTTTAAAGGCCCAGAAGCTTCCCATCTGCCTTCAGGTTCAGGATGGATGCTGGTACTTGGGACCTCTACTGGGTGGGCTGGACTCATGGAGAGGAATACGGCAATGTTTTGACCCTCACTCACCAGCCTCCAGTATACCAGGAGGTGCAAAGTAGTCCTACAGGCAGGAGAAACTTTCCACCTAGGGTTGGACCTGAGGGATGGAGTCAGTCTCACAGCCACATTATCTCAAAAACCCAGTGAGGGGCTAGTTCACCTGTCAGGTCTGTTTTCAAGGCTCGCTGATCCTTAGCCTGGTTTGCAGAGGGTACAAAGCACCCTGCTTTCCTATTGACTTCAGCATGAGTTATCCAGCTAAGAAGCCTCAGTGGTTCCCCATCACCAGAGCAGACCAAGGTTTTTAATGTTATTGCCCTCACAAGCCTCAGGTGAGGCAGGCAGGGCTACTATCCTCCATACACCATTGAGGAGCTAAGGCAGAGAGGAATTGAGTCACTGACCCAAGTTCATACAAGGGAGTCAATGGCAGAGCAAGGAACTACACCCCAAGTCCCAGTCAATACCTCAGCCCTGATTCAGGCTTCCTCTTAGCTGCATATACTCAGTGGGACCTCCTAGTCCCATGGCCATCCTGCAGCACAAGTGCCACATGTGATACAGGCAGGCTCTCTGTGTGTGGCACATGACAGGTCAGGGACCAGACAGGCAGCACAGCAGCACATCAGGCAAGGAGCAGAAGGGCAGAGCAGGAATCAGGCAGGGAGCTCAGGGGAGGAAGCAGAAGGCAGAGCAGCAGATTGGGCAGTGAAAGGGGATTGGAGTACAAGGTTCATAGATTTCATAGACATTAGGGCTGGAAGGGACCTCGTAAGATCATCAAGTCCAGCCCCCGCCCAAAGGGCAGGAAGTCAGCTGGGGTCCTAGGATCCCAACAAGATAAGCACCCAATTTTTTCTTGAAGGTGTTCAATGTAGGTGCTTGAACCACCTCTGATGGCAGGCTGTTCCAGACCTTGGAGGCTTGGACAGTAAAGAAACTTTTCCTTGTGTCCAACCTGAAATGGTCTTGCAATAATTTATAACCATTTGACCTGAATGAATCTGATATCTTTTATTAGACCAACTTAAATAGTTGGAAAAAAAATGTTTAGCAAGCTTTTGGGTTTAAAAACCCTTTGTCAGGCTGAGGAAGCCTCTGCAGTTGGTGTGTGCTTTGTGTGCAGTTGGTGTGTGCTCCAGTCCCAATCCTGGATGGACTGGGATTGGAGTGGCACTCAGGGAGGGCACAGGGCTAATTTGCAGCACATGTCAAAAGGATTGCCCCCTACTGCTCTGGTCCATTGTGGTACTTACCCTCTTCTGTGATCGACAGAAGCAAAATGGAGCCAGCTAGGCTTTGTGGTCACACCTGAAGCCACCAGCCCTAAGGAGTAGCTGGGAAGGCCTGCCTCTGTGTCATCTCTGGAGATGAGTTCTAGACCCACAGCCTCTGCTTGGCTTCAGGCCCAGTGACCCCTGCAGGACATTATGCTTTAAGCCCAGAAATGTCCCAGCCCCAAACCTAAAATTCAGCTATAAAGCTGCAAGGAGAAAGAAATGTATTTGGGTTTCCTGGTTAGTTCCAGATCCAGAAAACTCTCTTCCTTTTACCCAATGTATTTTTGATTGTTGGGGAATGAAATCCATAACAACAACAATAATAAACAGCACAGAGAAGAGTGCGTGCAAGAGCCTGAGCATGCTGGAAAAACCATCTAGATTAATCTGTTTGTATCCTCAATCCCAGAGTGCCCCTCTCCTGAGCTGAGGGGTAGTGGATTTGGCAGCTGTTAGCTATTTATTAACCAGTCATGGTTAAATTGGTTTATAAATTAACAGATGTTTTAACTTTATTCTTTCTTCTGGGAATGGAGGCAGCAAACTGATCTGTGATTGCAGCTCAGCACTGACGTTTGCCTTGGCGAGGGCAAGGGGGTAAGGAGCCCTCCCCACCTCTCCACTGGCCACAAAGCCCTCTGCCGAGTGCTCCTCTGGAGAAGATGTCTGTTGTTTGCAGGTACTTAGCTACTCCCCCTGTGCTAGGCAGGAAGAGCACCTGCCAGTTTGCAGTGTGTTTACTTCCCGCTATACCCCCACGTGGCAGGGCAAGGCCCCCACCCCCACAGCATAGAGGGAGAACAGGAAACAGGTAGGCTTTGTCTATGCAGGGAAGCTGACCAGCTTAGTGAGAATGGAAGTGCGCTGTTGTGATCCTCTGGTGTGGGGACTCCAATGGGGAACCAAGGGACTCTACTCTGCAAAGAGAGGAAGGCATCACTGGCTTCCCACATCTAGACAAGCCCAGAGTGATGGGCCCGCGTGTCACTAGGGAAATCTATGGCAGAGAAGGGATGGGAGGCAGATCACCCAGGTGACTGCTTTGACCTGCCTTGCCTGGCTATAGGTCCTAACTGTCCTGGGCATTGATGAATGGGAAAGGGAAGCAGCATTTCACACTGGCTTCATACTGCTGTAGAAGGTGGTAGGAGGTGAGTGAGCCCCTCCCCTCTGATTTTAGTAGCCCAGCCTTTGTTTTCACAGAGAAGGGTTTCTACCAGATCTGGCCACACCAGTGTCACTTCTCCGTGGGTGTCCCTTATTTGCTGCTTGTTTTAAGCAGGACTGGTTGCTTGGAAAGGGATTTAAACTCAGCTAAAGAGCCACACTTATCCTGGGACAGGAGTGTGTGCACAGCAAGAGTTATACCTGGCTAACTGTAACTTCCCGCTTTCATCAGCCTACACCATTGGCAATGCGTAGGGGGTGCACGCGGGTGCATGTGCACCCCCTGAGATTGGCGGTGCACACCCTGAAAAAAGCACTACTGACACTGCCCACAGCACCTGTGGCCAGTCGCTGCTCGCTCCCCCACCCCCCCAACACTGCCAGCGGCATCTGCGGGTGGTCGCCGATCGCCAGTAGCATCTGCAGGCAGTCGCCGACCGCTGGTTAGCGCTTGCCACCCTTCCCCCTTGGCTGCTGATACCGTTGTGTCCGCCTGCGGGAGCTTCCCACTCACCGCCCCCACACCCCCACCACCGTCACTGCCTGCAGGCAGTCACTGGGTCCCCCCAGCCTCAGGGAACACATGTCATTTATGGGCTATACCTTCCCATGTAGAAAAGACTCCAATTTCTTTTTTCTGTGCATGCCATGTTAGCACCATTAGGTGTGCAAACGTGATTCGCAAGAAAAACCCAGAGGTTTCCAATAAGAATCCATAGTGCCAAAACCGTTGTGTGCTGTTGTGGGCTTTCTGAGTTCTTTGCAACAGAAGAATTGCTCGAGTATTTTTCAGCAAAGAATTAGTGAAGGCTAAGAGCTGGCATTTCCCAAGGGGTGCCTTGAGTTTAACGAGGAATGCTTTGAGTTTAAAAAGGTTGAGAACCACTGATCTAAGCAAGGGTCCTGGGCTTCCTCCTCACATGGAAATGGCGTCTGTGTAAAGGGTTCTGGGCCTTGCATAATCTTACCCCTTCTGGCAGGGTCGTTCCCTGTGAGGGTCTTCTCCAGAAGTTAAACCGGTAAGTAAGAAGGCTGCCAGGAACTTCTCAGATCACCACCCCCCACCCCCCGCCCCATGCCACCCAACTCTGCTTCAAAAGCCAGGCCAGAAGATTTTTCTTCAGTCCTCTGTAAAAGGTACCGTGCGCAGCCGCTTCATTTTTTTATTAGAATCATTTTTGTGATGAAAACCTGGGGGGAGGGGGGAGTTATTAACATTTGTAACCATTTGCCTACCAGTCAGAAATGTGGTGTCCCATTTTGCTACTGGAAGAAAAAGGGAAGGAAAGGAAAGCTGATCTGGGAATCAAACGATAAAAAACAGTTTTAAAAAACCAAACATGTTCAGTAAAAAAAATACTCATGGAAGGCTCAAAGAAAGTCATGCCTTTTAACCTCTGCCCCTCACCCCAGGAAATACGCGTAGAAAAGGTTTCTGGTATTCTTTTTTCTATTAGCCTATTTCAGCAAGTTCTGCTAGTATCCGTGTGGGCATTAGTCTCAGACCTCAGAGTCCCCTGGCCCAAGATTTTGGGGTGCTTGGTGCTGTGCAAATGTAGAACAACAACAAAAGGCTCTTCTATGGGACAGAGTTGCTCCCTGCTCCCCCCATTCCCCCTCCCTCCTGAGATCCTGTTGTTCAGTGTCATACAGACCCAGTGAACAAATTTCCAGAGGAAAATATCCCCTGAGTCTTCTGAGTCTGTGGGTTCCTCAGACCCAGATCCAGTCCTTCGAACCACACCTTGGGCTGTGGTACGGTCTAACCTCCCTTAGGGTCTAAGGGCACAGCCGGCAGTTAGCGGCAGGGGTGGGGACGCTTGGAGCGTGAGCGCTGTGGACGAGTTCCTGTCAGGGGAGGAGACTGCTTTTATGGTGGACGAAGTGAGCAACATCATTAAAGAGAAAAAAATATTTTATAAAAAAATTTGGGGATGGTCCTGCTTGGAGCAGGGGGTTGGACTAGATGACCTCCTGAGGTCCCTTCCAACCCTAGTTTTCTCTGATTCTCACCCATCTGAGATGTCTAGTTGGGGCAAATGCACTTTGAGGCATTGACCTCAAAGTGCAGTTGCCTGTGTTGAGGACTGTGGTCTGCTCGACATAGTGAGGATTGATTTTTTTATTTTTTTATTTTTTTCATATTTTGATTTCTGCTTATTGAGTGCTCGGCACTTCAGAAATTCTAAGCCCAGTTGTGGGTATTGGGTAGTAGAAATTTGGGCTCAGTATCCTAGCTCTCACAAACTTTCCCTTCCTATCACAGAACCAGTCCAGTTTTTCAGTGGTGTATAAGTTCACCAGCTCCTGCTCCCCACCTTCTCCTCCATGGTACATCCCGCAGTACTGTGCATCGCACTTTTTTCCATGGCAACCATTTGTGAAGTCACCAGAGAAGCTATATGACATCAGGTAAGGAAGGACAATAAAAGTAAGAAAACCAGAAACCACAGTCTTTTGTTGCTGTTGTTCTTAATTTGCCCAGTGGGATGCAGGATTCTTCTTTTTCTGTCCCAGATGGTGTTGTGTAGTGTTGCTGAATGGCTGTTAAAGAGCTGCTGCACCCCACCCCAGAGACAGCTGCATTTCAATAGTGGAAGAAGTGATAACATTATGAAAGTGACAGCGATGTTCTTTTTTTAGTTCTTGTCACAAAACTTCAAACTGTCCCATAATCCAGAAATGTCATTTTCAACAAAACAGGCATTTTTAACATTGAGAATGAACAAAATTCCCAATATTGTCTGATTTTGAAGCAAAATGATTTTTCTTTAAAAAAAAATAAAGTTTTCAAACTTATGGAAACTTTTGCTGAAACATGAGTCATTTTTTCCCTGGGGATAAAATGTAAAATTATTGAGGGAAGGGGGGACATGTGTGTGTGTGGGGGGGGTGGAATGAAGGGTTTCTTACTGGAGGAAAGTCAAACCAGAAAAGCAAAACAATACCAATTATGTTGTGAGTTTTGCATTCCATTAATGCTTTCCCATCTAATAGTTTGGTTCATAACCAAAATGCTATGGGAACAAAATGTCAAAGATTTCATTTTGCTGTAGAGGTGTCTCGACACTGAACTTCGGCTCTGTCTAAAATAAGAAACATTGATACACATCTGAATTGGGATTCAGATTTTTGGACTCCTCTGGCTACAACCTCACAGCTACGATGGTCACAGGTGCTGAACTGGAAAGCTGTGCACTGTCTCTCCCTCCGCTGTCTGTGTCCTTTTTGCTGGGCCTAGGCAACTGAGGTATGTTTACCTTGGGGTGGAGACAAAACCCAGAACACTTCAAATGGAACCTTTGGAAAATGAAGAACGATTAGCAAAAGGGGTTTTAGATGGAAGCAAGCAACTAGAGGAGTTTTCAGAATCTTTCCTCTGATACGATCCAGAATGGAAAGGATCTCTAAGTTAGCATATAAGCTCTTCAGGGGAAGATATCTAAATGTACAGCAACTAGCACCACGTTGCCTTGATGCTCCTGACTGAGGCCTGTAGATACTGCTGTATTATACAAAACATAAAGGTGACCAGCCCTAGCCTTGGAGTGGAGTCAGTGATGTTCCACCAGGGATGAGTTTCATCTTTTGGTCCCCACCCGCTCCCCCATGCAGTGTCCTGTCTGCCTGTACAGGACCATGCAGTAACCAGCTGTTTGTCTGTAGAGTTAGGCCAAGCCCTGCTCAGTGCTCTGCTCTGACTAACACTGGCCAGTAAAACTGTGATGGAGCAGGCATAGGAGTCGGTAGATTTGTTGCTATTGCAGAACCTACCTGTGGATCTTGGTGCCTCAGGAATGTCATTCAGCCCAAAATCTTCTGCAGGGCTCAGCAGGAGAGAGGAGCTGTCGGTAAGGAAAAGCTTGTCTGCAGCTGCAATACATTGGGTAAAAGGACTTTAAAAGGTACAAAATCTCCTCCTAATCACTCACCCACTAACCCTCTGCAAGAGATTTCTACCAAGGGAGAGCTTTGCCCACCAGAGGGCGCCTGCATTGTTGAGAAGCGCCTGAGGTTTAGGCCTGATGGACCCTGTCACCCTTTTGTTCTGGCCACCTAGAGCATGACCTATTCTGTGGCCATGGCCAGGGAACCCCATGGGGAAGGCACAAAGCTGGCTGCCTGGGCTTGTGCAGTGTGTGCACCCAATCCAGGTACACATCAACTGCTTGGACAGTGACCTCTCAACTTAATGTGACCCTCCCCGAGGCAGTAGGCTTGTTTATTCTCATTTAGAGGTGGAGAAACTGAGGCACAGGATGTAAGGGGACTCGCCCTGGGGTACTCAGTGGGTTGGCAACACAGCTTGGCAGAGAGCCCAGGAGTCCCAGCTCCTGGCTCCTTGTGGGAGGGGCTGAACTGTGGGAACAAAACTTCCCAGCCCTGTTCTGAGTCCGTATTCTGAGTTTGTCCCCTCCTAGAGCTGGGCACAGAACCCAGGAGTCCTAGCTCCCAGCCCTCCCTGCTACAGCCCACTCCCCTGCAGAGCTAAGGATAGAAAAAATGGTGGGGGTCCTTCTTCCTGCCCCCTGTAGCCCCTACATCCCACTCCCCTCCTAGGGCTGGGAATAGAATCCAGGAGTCCTAGTTCCCTGCTCTCCCCTTCCACCTGCAAGATCCTACCTGCCTACAGTGCTCGGGATATGGCTTTGGGGTCCTTCCTGAGGGCCACCACCCCACTGTATCCCCTTGACCCCACTCTCCTGCAAAGCAGACAATGGAACCCAGGTGTCCTGCCCCCAATGTCTCAGTGCATTCCCCCAAGGTGCTGCACCACCATTAGAAAGGAGCTGGGGCAGGGGCAGGGGGTGGGATTTAATTCTTCCTGGGATATTTCTAGCTGAGGCCCACTGAGCTGGTGAGCAACGCTGTCCCCAGGGCCTGATCCTGGTATTGTGATTTCCTCTTTGTCTGCAGTCAGGCTCCCCCACTTCCCCCCACTGCACACTCCTCCCCCCAACCAGGCTCCCACTCTCCCCTGGGTGCTTTGCTCTGAGCTCTGCTGACGAGGAAGAGTCTGTGTGGGGTGGCAGGAGGAGGTCACAGCCACAGCTGACACCCAGCCCAGTTCTTGGCTCCTGTTCAACCTCATCTTGCTGCTGCTGCTGCCACCATGGTAGCACTGCAGCCTTGGTACAGAAGGTTCCCTGGGCAGGTTGCTTTCTACCCATCAACCTAAGCCCCCACAGGCCCAGTGTCCCCCACCACAGGCCCAGTGTCCTCTTTGCTGCTCTCTCCTGAGTGGGCAGCCACAGGGGGAGAGGGTAGGAGAAGGAATCCATCTATCATCCAAGGGTTGAATTTCTGGCAGAGCCTGCTCAGCCCTTGGCTCTGCTGTGGTGTTTTGTGTGTGTATGCGCACGCAAGTGTAGGGGCAGAGGGTTCCCCCTGTTGTGGGGTTTGGAGGAGCTGGTCGATCTGTAGCACCCTCAAACTGAGGGTCTCACAGCTGTTTGTCAATCTCAGGGAACTGATCCTCAAACACTGTCCTACTTCCAAAGGGCTGTTTCCCTCATTGTATAGAGAGTGCCTGGAAGCAAAGTCATATGGCACGCCTGCAGCAGAACTGGGGAAAAGTACCCAGATAGCCAGGTTCAAACTAGGAATTGCTGCTCTCCTCCCAGAGCCAAGAACAGAACCCAGGAGCCCTGCCAGTCCTGCTCTGCTCTGACTGCTAGACCATGTTTCCCAAGCATTTCCAGCCTGACCAGTGCTTGCCAGCCCACCTCATCCCATCACAAAGAACCTTGAGGCTTTATATACCTTTGAGGGTATCCCAGTGTCCACATCAGTGTTCAGAGATGGGGCATTTTCCGAACACCCTTCTCTCCACTGTGGTGGACACTGCATTCACACCAGCCTGCCTTTGCTATCAGGAGAGAATGAGTCACTGGGCCTGTATCTCTGTGTGGCAGGCAGAGGGCCCCACTGGCATGCTAAATCTCTTCTCCAGGGAGAGGTGAGGGTGCCCTACACACTGTTGCACCCTCCTGGCTACCTTGATGCTTGGCAAAGGGGGAGGGGGCACTGCTCTGGCTGGAGAGATGCAGCCTTGCAGATGCACTGGGCATGGTCTGCTCACCTCCCTGGCGTTTTATGGCAGGCGTGGCTGCAGGGAGTGGGGAGCTGGGAGGGCGAGGGCAGGGACAACAGAGCCAGTATAGGCTCTGGTCAGAGGAGAGGCTGAGAAAGGACCTTGATTGCCCGGGGAAGCTTGGCAGAGCTGGGCAGCTACAATTTGCCAAATTTGCTCTGATCCAGTCTGTCTCTGATCTGGATCCCCAGCGCCAAGGTCATTGATCTCGTGCCCAGTCCTTAACGCGCTATGCATGGGCTGTGCCAGCCCAGCAGCTCCTGGCTGCTACAGAGCAGGGAGCAGGCCTGCGAACTCTGGCCAAGGGCTGACACCTGCTGGCTCCTGGTGGTACTGCAGCGCCTGGACCTGTGCCCTGGCGAGGCATTCCAGTACCCCATCCACACATGCCTATGGAGCAGGTCACTCCATGGTTACTCTCCACTCCCTGATTCATAGATGCTGGGGTCAGAAGGGACCTCAACAGATCATCAAGTCCAAACCCCTGCTTGGGCAGGAAAGAGTGCTGGGGTCAGATGGCCCCAGCCAGATGCCTAACCAGCCTTCTCTTAAAGACCCCCAAGATAGGGGGGAGCACTACCTCCCTTCGAAGCCCATTCCAAATGTTGGCCACCCTTACTGTGAAGAAGTTTTTCCTGATGTCTAGCCTAATTCTGCTTCTGTCAGTTAGTGACCATTGTTCCTTGTTACCCCAAGAGGAGCCCTGGTGAACAGAGCATCTCTGATCCCTTGCTGCATCCCCCTAATGAATTTGTAGGCAGCCACAGGATCACTTCTCAGACTTCTCTTGCAGAGGCTGAAGAGGTCCAGGTCCCTCAGTCTCTCCTCATAGGGCTTGTCCTGTAAGCCCCTAACCATACAAGTGGCCCTCCTCTGGACCCCCTCGAGTCTATCAATATGCTTCTTGAAGTACAGTGCCCAAAACTGGACACAATACTCCAACTGCGGTCTGGCCAATGCTGCATAGAGGGGAAGTATCACCTCCTTGGATCTATTTGTCATGCATCTGCTGATGCATGTTAAAAGTGCAGTTAGCTTTGCTGATGAGTTCGTCACACTGACGACTCATGTTGATCTTGGAGTCCACTATGACTCCGAGATCCCTTTCCGCTTCTGTGCTGCCGATAGGGTCACTTCCCAGACAGTAGGTGTGCTGGATATTTTTGCACCCTAGGTGCAGCACTCTGCACTTGTTCTTGTTGTACTGCATACTATTGTGTACTGCTTACTTTTCTAACCTGTCCAGGTCTGCTTGTAATCATTCCTCACCCTCCGGAGTGTGTACTTCACCCCACAATTTCATATCATCCGCAAACTTGGACTGAGTACACTTCACACCCACATCCAAGTCCTTGATGAAGATATTAAACAGTACAGGTCCAAGGACTGAACCCTGTGGAACCCCACTACCCACATCTTTCCAGGTCCATACAGACCCGTCTACTATCACTCTCTGGGTGTGACTGCTAAGCCAATTTGCTACCCACCGGACCGTGTAATCATCTATATCACAGCCTCTTAATTTATTTATGAGAATAGGATGAGATACTGTATTGAAGGCCTTGCTAAAGTCCAAGAAAACAACATCTATCTTTACTCCTGTGTCTAAGCATTTTGTGACCCTGACATAAAAGGAAACTAGATTGGTCAGGCATGATGTACCTGCTATGAATGCATGCTGGTTTCCCTGCTGCATTAGTTTTCCCGCTGGACTACCACAGATATGATCCTTCATAATCTTTTCAAAGACCTTTCCAAGGATGGAGGTGAGACTGACCGGCCTATAATTACTCGGATCCTCCTTCCTCCCCTTCTTGAAAATAGGGACCACATTGGCCCTTTTCCAGTCATCCAAGACCTGACCCAAGCACTGTGAGTGCTCAAACAGCTGTGCCAGTGGTTCTGCTATGACACTGGCCAATTCCTTCAGTACTCTCGGGTGCAGCTCATCTGGGCCTGCTAACTTGAACACATCCAGGCCATCCAAGTGACTGCACAAAGTCAGCATCAACAGTTGATGGGCTGGTGTCCCTCTGATGCCCATGTAAGAACCCGTTAGGAGACGTATCTTGAGCCCTGTTCAGGAACACTGAGGGAAAAAACTCATTGAATAGCTCAGCCTTGTCCCCCCTGTCTGTCCCTAATTGCTTCTTCTTGTCCAGTAGGGGTCCTATGCTGCCCTGCGCCTTCCTTTTACTCCCTACATTTATTATGATTCATTCTGGCTCCTGGGCCATGTGCTGCCTGTGGGATGAGACTTTGGGAAATGTTGCTGTCCTCAAGTCAATACTGGGCAGGGAAAGCCAGGTTAGGGCTTACCTGCAGCTTGCACCTTGCATAGTGTGGTTGTCCTTGGGGCAACTATACTCCAATCAGGGGTGTCAAACTTAGGGGCACTGGGCTGGATCCAGTCTGCAGAGCCAGGTCATCCAGCCCACAGGTGTTGCCCCACCCCTGGCTGGGATGGGGGATCTTCCCACAGTGACAACAAAGTACCTGGGAGGCTGCCCCAGCAGCACCATGGGAACAAGCCCAGCACTGCAGCTTCCTAGCCAAGCACCTGGTATGCAAGCTTCTTTCCACCAGCCCCTGTCTGGATTGGGTGCCCTGTACACTGGATCAAATGTCTGGGGTCCATGGGCTCAGTCTAGCGTGCAGGGTCAGATAAGACCAGAGCAGCATGGAGAGGGGAAGCTGAGGTGTAGAGGGGGGAGAGAATGCATGAAGTTTGGCTGTGGGAAGCTGTGGTGGCCTAAAAGGACTGAGTTTATGGAGGAAGGGTTGATCAAGGGCTGGCAAATGCATTAGATGTGGCCTACAGCTGGGGACTGGGAGCACATGGGCATCTACCCTCTTCCTTATCTTCATCCTCTACACCAATGGGGGCCAAGTTTTTTGGCAAGCATGTCACAAAGGAGCCCTGTGTGCTCCTGGTGTGTTACTTTGATCCCCTTTCCTTGCCTGATCTGCTGCTCTGCTTTGTGGTTCCTGTCCCATATGCTGCTCTGCTCTCTGCACCCTGCCTGATCTGCTGCTCTTTCTACTCCCTGCACTATCTGCCACTGTGCTCCCTGTCCCATCCTTTGTTTGCTGCATGGCACACACAGAGGCTGCCCACATCACTTGTGGCATGCATGCTGCAGGTTGACCACCCCTGCTCTACAGCACCTGCTACTTGTCATTACTGAAGCCAGAACACTGGGCTAAAGGGGTTATTGAATGCATTTTAAAAGCTCTTGCAGCAGTTGGGCACTGATATCCCTTGTCCCCTTGCTTTACCTGTGGCAGATTAGGCTGCTTTTAGTGTCTTTGGGCAACATGCCTTATTGTTGTGTGACAGGGTTGTTTGTATAGTTTTAGGCGCAGGCTAGACAAGGACTTGTCTGGGATAGTTTGGATAGAGACGATCCTGCCTCGAACAGTGAGTTGAGCTAGATGACCCCCTGAGGGCCCTGCCAGCCTGACTTTTCTATGATTCTATTACCTTTGCTCTCACAAGGCCTATTCTTAAGTGACTTGACCAAGGTCTCATAGCAGGTCAGGTGAAGAGAGGGGGGATGGGGGTGGAGGAAGGGACCCAGTTCTCTCAAGTCCTCAACCTCAGCCCATACCTCACAGTGCCCCTCTGCAGGGTTCCCTGGCCTCTGTGCCTGGCTCACTGACGACTACAAATGTGCTTTGTCACTCTGTGCCTCTGCTTCCCCATCTGAGGAAAACATATGAACATAAAAACTGACATTACTGGGTCAGGCTACAGGTCCATCTTGCCCAGTCTCTTATGTCACACAGTGCCAGAGAGTGGATGCTGACAGGGAGAAGGAGTTGGGTATGACCGGGGTCTTTTTTCATTGTCCCCCTTTTACTTGCAGCCTCCAGCATTCCCTTTACCAGGGGACATAGTTCTTCACCTCTTGATTTTTTGGGGGGGGTTTTCTGGGGGGGGGGCGTTGGGAGGGAGATATATATATATATATATAGTTATATCTACACAACATCTAGCATAAACTGTCCATTGTACACCTTAAACCATATTAAGAAACCATGCACTGTTACAATAAATGCACCTGCTCTCCTGTGCTCCCATGCACCCACCCCATCCCCTGCCTTTCCCTAACCCAATCACAGTTCTTTAGCCCCAGTCCCGATTTGGGGTATACATTCTCAGTTCATTCACTGTCCTTGTCATTGTCGATGTTGCTGTCACTTCCGCTGCTGCTTCTCTTTGTTCTTCCTGTCCTCTTCCCCTCCAGGAGGGTCTTTGAACAGCCTGTGCCAAGTGTCCCTTTTCCAAGTGGAATTGGCTGCGTCTTCTCCATCCACTCCCACCGATTTCTAATAGTAGGACTGAAGTTCACACAGAAACTTATCTTATCTCAGACCCTTATCTTGCTGGGGTAAGATGACCCTAGCTGACTTCCTGCCTCTGGGGTGGGGAGCTGGACTCGATGATCCTCCGAGGTCCCTTCCAGCCCTAATGTCTATAAATCTATGAATCTATGAAACATTTTAACACAGTCTGTTTCCTCGAGCTCCGTGTGTCTGTACATCAGAAGGTTCCTGCATTGTCACAGGGCACTCCTGATGCAGGACACAAACTTCACCTCTTGATGTATTTCAACCTTAGCAAAACAGAGCTGGGATGGCCCTCAGGAAGTCTTCATGTCCAACCACCTGCTCCAGGCAGGATCTGAGAGACATAGTTAGCTGTGTTAGTCTGAATTCAAGTAGATGGCAAGGTATATTTGCCTAACACTACTCTGTCTGTTTGTCTGTCTGTCTGTCTGTCTCTCTATATGTATACCTCAGTTAGTCAATAAATGCAAGTCTACCCTGCCCTCTATTCAATTAGCACAGCCAAGCATATGTCTGACCTGCCTTTAACAACTTCCAAGGAAGAGGGACAGATCCCACTCAATAGCATCTCCCAGTCTGACACTGAGTCACTGATGACCGCTCTGAGCACAATGATCCAACCAGTTATGCACCCACCTTACTGCAATTTCCCTCATCTGAAGATTGTAGGAAGCAGTGTCAGAAGCTTCTTTTCACCATATCCACAGCTCACACCCCCACATCTATCCTCAAAGCTGATCACTCTGTCATTGTGGCTGAAGGTTCTTCCTACAGGAGCTGCTTTATCCGGAAACAAGCTACCGGGCTCACTAGAGGTGAGGGGACTGGTGGGAGAACACCTTGACTTCTGTTAAGATAAGATGACATAATGGTGCCTTTCTGGCCTTAAGCTCCCTAAGCTGATGTAAAATGCCCTCTGGGTAGGTCTGCATAGCAAGTACAGAGCTACAGGTCAGCAGAGATATCTAGGCTGGCTTTGAACTACTCTATATACTTTGGCATGTCATACACAAGAAAATATGGTAGCCCAGGGACCAGTACCTGCAGCATGAAGCTCAGCCTGGGGCAACTGTGGACCTTTCTGAGACTATGATGAATATTAGCAACACCAAGCCCTTTTCTACCAGCACCCCACACCCTTCCCCCGCTACTTTGCAGGAATTGAACCCGGCCCCTCTGTACCTTGAGCTAACCTGATCCAAGAGAGGTAGGTAGCCATGTTAGTCTGAAGTCAGTCAGAAGGTAAGGTAGCTGTACACTTTTATAGACTAACTAAATAAGAGATATATATATATATATATATAAAGAGAGAGAGCAAGAGAGAGCAAGCTTTTATAGGCTGAAGTTCAGTTCATCAGCTGCAGTGAAAGGATGTGCAGAAAGCAAAGTGTAAGAAGAGAGAAATTAGAATACAAAAGAACGGGTGGAAGGGAGAGAGCGAGATAGGGGGCATGGGGGTAGGGGGCAATTCTAGGAGAGACAAACGTTAAATCCATAGGAAAAAAGGGGTCACAAAAGCTAATCCAAGTAATGAAATAAGAATCTGTAGTCCCCGTTTAAACCATACTTAACACAGTCCACTTGTAGATGATTTCTTGTTCTGTTATTTTATGCTCAAACGGATTTAAAAAAAATTCTGCCTGAGAACAGCAGTCCTGAGGTCATCAATGTGGGCACTAGGGATGTTGAAGTGTTCTGCCACTGGCTCTTGTCCCTTTCTGCAGCTGACGTCAGATCAGTTCAATCATTCTTTCATGTACAGATCACCCGGTTTGTCTGCTGTATACAGCAGACAGGCAGTGTAAGCAGGTGATGCCACATATGACGCTGGCAGAGCTGCAGGTGAATAAACCTTAGATGTTGTACTCCTTGTTATTAGGTCCAGTGGTGATGTAGTCTGTGTTGATTGGGAGACACAGCAGGCATTTGTGCCCATTGCAAGGCCTGGTGCCCCTGCGAGGATGGGAGTTTGTTAGTCTGAGAGATGCCCTTTGAGGTTGGGGGGGCTGCTTGTAAGTCAAAACAGGTTTGTCCCCAGAGGTGTCCTTAAGACTGACACCCTTTGCCAGGAGGGGTTGGAAGTCTTTAATGATGTATCTTAGGTGTTCCAGCAGGGGGCTGTAGGTAACAACCAGGCAGATTCTGCTGTCCTTGTTCTGGGGTTGGTATTGGAGCAGGTCAGAGTGAGGTCTGAGCCTAGCTTTGTTGATTTGAGTGGTTACAGTTTGAGGGTTGTATTGTAATTGTAAGAACTCCTACTCCAGGTCCTGAAGGTATTAATCCTCTGGCT
This sequence comes from Crocodylus porosus, assembly GCF_001723895.1. NCBI lineage: Eukaryota > Metazoa > Chordata > Crocodylia > Crocodylidae > Crocodylus > Crocodylus porosus. The sequence continues at coordinate 1,695,956 of NW_017728944.1, forward strand.
GTAATGTGGAGGTTGGCAGATATAACCTGACCCACCAGCTCATCCCAGCCTATTTGTACTCCTGCCACTAGAAGGAGTGCATGAGCCACACTCAGCAGGTGTGGGCTCCAGGAGGCTCACGGCGCTTTTCCCTGTGCTCTCCCAGGAACGAGTTAACCCCCCTCCCTGCACCCCACCCACGCGCCACTTCAATCCATTCCCCACCCACCCCTGTTCTCATGCCGTGCTGCCTCCCCCGCATCAGCCAGGAAGATTAGCCCCACCAGGAGCGCAGGTTCCTTAATTAGCATGCAGGCCCCTCTCCTCCAAGGTAGCAGCATGGGGGGGTGGGGGAGCGTGTGCGCAGCACAGGCTGAGCTAGCGCTGCCTTGGAACCCACTGGAGAGGGCTGGCTGCCTAACCCCTCTGTGCTCGGGCCACAGGTGCCTGCTACAGACCCAGGCCCAGAGCCTGGAACAGGAGTCAAGGGTGCAGGTGGGCTGGCAGGTGCATAGCCAGGAGACACAATCCAGCCACTTGCCAGTGCACTGCTGTCCATAGGTCCCTTCCTGACCCCTGCAAATGCTTGTCCTCCAGGCCATGAAGCATGAGGCTTCCCCATGAGGTCTTCTTGTGAGGAGCAGAGGTGGCTTGTGCTGCACCAATGAGGTCTTAAAGCAGCAAGTGGAAGTAAAGGTTTGGCCAGAGCTGTTTGGGTATCCAGGAAGGAGTCTGCTCTTTGCAAGCATCCATGAGAGTTGCCTCCAGCCATCTGGGACCCAGGTCAGTCACTGTGTGCAGCTGCAGGAGCTAGGCCAAGGGGAGATGCTAGGGATGGACCCCAGGAGTCCTACCTCCTGACCCCGGCTCCAGCCACAGAATACCGCTCCACTTCCAGAGCTGGGGACAGAACCCCGGGGTCCTGGCTCCCAGTCTCCTGATCTGACCAATATGCTGTACACTTCTCAGCTCAGAAGAGAAGCCAGGAATCCTAGCTCCCAGCCTCTGCTTTAACCACAAGGCCCCACTCTTCCAGAGCTGGAAGTTGAACCTGTGTGCACTGCCCTGCTGTAGCTACTAGGGGACACTGTTTTTATTGTTGCCTTTTCCCATACAAACACAGGGGGTGGCTGTGCAGCCCAGAGCTAGGACAGCAGAGTAGTGAAGACAAGATGATACCCACCTTGCTACCCCTGTCTTGAACACTCTGCTGCTAAGCAGAGTGGCAGCCCAAGTCTTCTCACCTTTCATACTATGGTGAGCTGATCTGGGTTATGGACACAGCTGCTTTGGCTGCACAGACATGACTTAGATGGAGCCCCACAGTGTTCACAGCCCTTATTCCCTCAAGGAAAAGCTGCCATGACCTAGTGTTTCCAGTGTTATGGGCACTGTTGCCCTATGCCCTGAAGACCTGGAGTGGGGGTTTCCCATCTCTTCCCTGCTCAGGCTTCTCTGTGAGCTCCCAGAGGCAGAGTTAGCCTGTTGCTTACCCAGTTGTCTGTGATAGAGGACCCTCAGGGGGCTACTCTAACTGGGGCTCCAGTTCCCAATTCTCTGGTGAAGCAGAGGCTAGCCCTAGTGTAGTGCTACATCTGCTGCACAGGGGAAGGGGAGTGCAAAACCCTTATTACATCAGCTTTCCAGCAGCCAAGGAGCCGGGTGGCTTGTCAGGGGCACCACTTTAAAGCCCCTTTATGCTGCTTGGAGGACCCTTGGTGTATCATGACAGCTCTGAGCTTTTGTTTTTGACTAGGGAAAAATACTAGAGCAATTCTTCTGTTGCAAAGAACTCAGAAAGCCCATAGCAGAGTAGAGTGTTTTTCACACTATGGATTCCTACTGAAAATTTTTGGGTTTATCCTGTGAATCAGCTGTAGATGTTTGCACGCCTAATATTGCATAGTACCCTGTGGCACCCTTAAAAGGATCTCATGGCACCCTGATTGAGAATAACTGATCTAGTCTGACACAACACAACACAGGCCACAGCAGCTTACCCTTTATTTCCTGTATCCAGGACAGTGAACCAGCTTAAGCACATCTTTTACAGGACCCCAGCATTGGTTTCCAGCTGGAATGCAATGGAGAGCCCATTGTGTCCCTGGCCTAAACTGTTATGATAGTTAATTATCCTGGCTTTTAACAACGGCATCTGATTATTAGGCTGAATTTCTAGAGCTTCAGCTCTGGTTGTTGGAACTTGCTCTGTCTTTGTCCCCCAGATATAGAGACCTCTGCTCTGGTTACATCTGGATAGACTGCATCACCTCTCCACCAGCTTTCGGATAATTACATGGATTGCACATCTCCAGCCTAGCCTCTCTCTTTCTAAGGGAAGGTGGGGGGCTTCTGAGCCTCACATAATAGTTTCAAAGTTGGTAGGGTCAGAAGGGACCTGAGCAGATCACCAAGTCTGACCCCCTGCCATGGCAGGAAAAAGTACTAGGGTCAAACAACCCCAGCAAGGTGATTGTCCAGCCTTGTCTTAAAG
>NW_017728944.1:1700917-1703965 GCF_001723895.1 Crocodylus porosus
TGCCTCTAATGAACCTGTGTTGGTTGCCCCTAAGCATAATCTCCCCTGCTGGCCCCTCGTGGATATGTGCCAGAATAATTCTCTCAAAAAACTTACCCAGGATTGAGGTAAGACTAACTGGCCTATAGCTTCCCGGGTCCTCCCTCCTCCATTTTTTGAAGATGGGAACCACATTGGCCCTCTTCCAGTCCTCTGGTACCACGCCAGAGCACCACGAGTGCTCGTAAAGCCGTGCCAGGGGTCCTGCAATGACCTCAGCTAATTCCCTCAGCACTCGGGGGTGGAGATCGTCTGGACCAGCTGATTTAAATACGTCCAGTCCCCCAGAAGTTCCCTGAATAGATCCTCCCTGACCCTTGGCCTGGGTGCACCTCCCCTGGGGCCTGAGGGGGGCCCGGTGGGGGGGGCTGATCTGGTCCCTGCTCAGGAAAATGAAGGCAAAGAAGTCGTTAAATAGGCTAGCTTTGTCGTCTGGTGTGACGACCAGATTCCTAGTGTGTCTTGCAGGGCCCCATGTTACCCAGTACCTTCTTTTTGCCCCCTATTTATTTAAAAAAGGACTTCTTGTTCTCCTTGATCCGGGTAGCTAGTTCAACTTTGTCCAACGTTGATCCTTTTTAAGTCAGCAACAACCTTATTGAATCTTGGACCCCAGAACAGAAACTCACTAGAGGTTCATCTCCTACCAACACCACAGAGTCCTAAGCAGGAGAGACGTCTTGGTTGCCTGAGGCTGGAAGCCAGGCTCTGACCCCTCCATGCTCCCTTCTGCCTAGCTGGAGTGCTAGTGTGTCATCACAGCATCTGGACTGGAGCCAGCATCACAGTAGCTGATAGAGGACCAAGACCTTTTTGTGTTCCTTGTTGCTTGTGTATCGGGAGACAACTGTCCCACTGAGACTGGACCCCAAAAAGCAGGAAAATAATCCTCCAAGATGGCTTTTGCTTGGATTTCTATTGAAATAATTTCCATACCAGGTAATGATTGAGAATGTGCATGCTGGAGCTGGGGCTCTTTGTCACGCTGTAGTGGCTGGATCACCTGTAGAAATTTAGGGGTCCATTGGCTCATGTACTTGCGCAGCAGAAATGCTTGCTGGGTTCACACTCTGTCACAGGTGCTGTTGTAAGCTGTTCTTAAAGCAAGATCCTAGATCTTTTCCCCAGTACCAAGGGGCCCTAACAGGAGCAGGCAATAGTCTTTGACTCCACATCATGCATCTGATCCCCTGTACCCATGCCCCAGGCATAACGGGAGTAGCATAAAAGAAGCATTGAGCTGTTCTGATCCAGAGACCTTCTGTGCACCATTGAGGTTTTTGTGGGGAGGAACAGACTGTGTGGACTAAGATAGCATGGACAGAACGTGGACTCAGCCTTACCGGAATGTGAGACAAGGGTGGCATAGCCAGGGATGCCATTAACATCATGAGGCCTGGCTCGTCAGTGACCCTCCATATTGGTCACTGATACCAGTGCGAAGTGGCCCTGATCTGGGTGGCTTCACACCCACCCTGTCCCTGGCTGGAGCTCTCAGGTTAAGGGAGCAGCCTGGGGCAAGGGGCTGTGGTCAGCAGCAAACTTGGTCTACCCTGCTTCCTTCCCAGTGTTCTCCTCCTGTAAGAGTCCCCTCATCCCTCTTGTCTCATCCCTTTCAGTCCTACAGGTCTGTCCTTCCCTTCTAAGCTTCCCTAAAGTCCTTGCCTTCCAAGCTCCACCCCGGGGGGAAATTCACTGTCCTAGCCCCACCTACTTATCTCTAAGCCCCACCCACAACCTGACCTTTTATCCTCTTCTTCTCCCTACTTTCCTGTCCTTTTCTCCCCAGTTCTTTTCCCTCCAGGGTTGGAGGCTCCTCTAAGATAACAGCAACCATGTTATGTGCCATCAAAAAAAAATCAAAGTAATAAAATGTAATTTAATTCCTAAAGGAGGGCGAGGCAGTAAGTGGCAATTATGCTAACTGCTCTGCTATTTTTACTTTCTCTCTCTCTCTGCCAGGGAAATTGCTGCTGTGAGAAGTTGCAGCCTTTTCCATCAGCTAGAAACCAGGGGGACGGATTCTCCTCTACCCCTGCAAGTCCAGGATTCCTATGCTGGATTGAGGGAGCCACACCAGGGTAAAACTGGTGTGAGCAAGCACAGGATCAGACTGTGTGCATATCCGTGTGTGAGGGAGAGCAGAATTTGGCCATGTACATGCATGTTTGCATGCATGAGACTAAGACCATGAGACCATGCATGCATGTGTATGAATGAAAACAGGGTCAGATTGCATATGCGCGCATGCGCACGCGTGTGTGTGTACGTGTGAGAGAGAGAGCTGGATCAGACTATGTGTGTGTGCATGTATCCCCAAAAGCAAAAGCAGACCACACATGCATGTATGTGTGTGAATGATAGCAAAGTCAGACTGTGTGAGTGTGCACGTGCACACATGTATGTGTGCACCTGCATGCTAAAGAGAGAAAACAGAACCAGATCATGTGTATATGTGTGTGTTTTACAGGTATATGTTAGGATTGAAGTCTGCATGTGTGTCTTGGGAGAAATGTGTGTATGTGTGTGTGAGGTAGGGTTCTGTGTTAAGAACAGCGGTGTGAGTATGTTGTGAACATGGTGTGTTACTTGCAGGGCCATTAGTTTCCAGTACAGTGTCAGCCATGCATTGGGGTAGAAGGGCATGATATGGTGCACATAGGTAAGTGAATTTGTAGATGTGCATGTGTGGGTTAGGGGCACATGTGCAGAGTGGATTTCATAGACTTTCATAGATTTCATAGATATTAGGGCTGGAAGGGACCTAGGGAGATCATCGAGTCCAGCCCCCCCGCCCAAAGGGCAGGAACTCAGCTGGGGTCACAGGATCCCAGCAAGATAAGCATCCAATTTACTTTTGAAGGTGTTCAATGTAGGTGCTTGAACCACCTCTGATGCCAGGCTATTCCAGACCTTGGGGGCTTGGACAATAAAGAAATTCTTCTCTATGTCCAGCCTGAAATGGTCTTGCAGGAGTTTACGACCGTTCAACCTCGTCATCCCTTGGGG
>NW_017728944.1:1704511-1758362 GCF_001723895.1 Crocodylus porosus
GTTAATGAAGATATTGAACAATATGGGTCCAAGGACAAGAGTGTTCAGGGTGGGCGGGTGGCATGTGTGTGATGTCTGTGTTAGATGTGTTGGGGGGTGGGTGTGCCTTAAGACATGTCCAGTTTTGCTCCCCTTGGGTTTGCACAAGTGCCAGGGCTAAGACCAGGTCATTAGTTCTGCGTCAGGATGCTGGCAATACTGCTCTGACTGCAAGACCCATGTTGACCCTCAGAGTGCTGTGGGATGGAAGATGCTGTACGGTGGAAAGGGATACTGCCAGACACTATGATCTACCATTTAACCCCTCCATGACCTGGTTCCCTGAGGAACCCTGATTTTCACCTCACTCTCCAGGCTCCATGGGAGCTGGTGGAGCCAGGGCTGCTCTCAGCTCTGTTGAGACCCCTACCTCTGACCTCAATCCCCCTGTCCCTCCTCCCCACACCCCAGTTGCTATTCCAGTTCTCATTTCCCCATAGGCAGGCCTGCTGGTGCCCCTTACTTCTGGGTTGTGTCCCAGTCTAGCTCTGGCTCACATACTGCTGGGGGTGCATCCATGTAGCACCATACAGTGCTGTGTAGTGACCCCTGAGCTAGCTCTGGAGCACCTATCCACCTTCTCATGGCATGCCTCTGGCCTGATTAACCCTCCTGAGGTACCTTAGCCTGGGCACAGTGCTGGGCTTTTGCAACTGGACTGCTCTGGGTCTTCAGCCTCACTTGGGCATCTGCAGGGCATGGTATTGTGCCATGTGGATCCCAGCCTACAGCTCTCTGTTAGCCCAACTCTGGGCTCCCTCTCAGCTCTGACAGTACCCCTCGTCCTCAACCTACAGTCCCTCACTGTCCTGGCATTAGTTCTCCAACAGGTCTGCTAGTGCCCCTCACTCCCAACTTGCAAGCCCCATTGGCATCTGCCCATACAGCTCTGCCAGTGTCCGCCTTGCCTGACTTATGCCCCACCACCCATCTCAGCCCCAGGAACATCCCTGGAGCCTTCCTCTGTTGCATGGAACTGTTCTGTGCCCCCTGCCATGTGTGCACTGGGGCGTGAGCCATGCCCTCCAGGGAGGTGACGCGCTGTGAAGAATGTGCCAGTGAGGTGAGACATTGCAAACCCATGGGTCCTTCCCTGGGCAGGGGTGGGATGGGATGGGATGGGATGGGAGGGGGACATGACACCTGCCCTGCTCTTTTCGTGCTGAGTGCTTCCTGCGGGGGAGAAGTCTCCCAGGAAAAACTGCTTTAGGACCAAAAAAAGCCTGTGCAAAATGATTTAACAACAATCAAAAAGAACCTGTTGCCATAACAACCTGCTGGGTTCCTTATGCTCATGCAGTGCCAGCTCCCTGTGAGATCACATGCTGCTGCCTGGGCGGTGCCACTGGAGATGGCAAGGTGCCAGCCCCAGGAAGCCCCATTGGATGGCTCTGGGCCTGGCATAACCCTTGCTCTGGTCCCTCCAGAGCTGCTAGGCTGGCTTGTCAGCTGAGGAGCTTTGCACAGGTGCGAATGAGCCCAGCAGCAACAATGAGAGTCCAACCCTGGGCCAGGCTGGAGCTGCCCAGCTGCTCCCACGGCACTGGGGAGGGAGGGTTGGTGGGCACCAGCAATGCCTTTCCTCTGGAATTCTGGGAAATCAGAAGCACTTGGAAGGATGAGACTGTTTGCCACCATCCATGAGCACCTGGCGGAGAAAGTTGTAGCCTACGAAAGCTGACTCCTCTTTGAACCAGTTAGACTCTAAGGTGCTTCCCTGCCTTTTGCCCTGCAGAGGTCAACACACCCAAGGCACAAGCCAGTATGAGTGTGTTAGCAACAGTCCACCCTACCCTGCTTGGCTAGCTGTGGTGGATCAGGCTGGCTGCACCCACATATCTCCTCACTGGCTTAAAGAAGCAGCAGGTCCCTAGTTAAGTCTACCTGTAGCACCTGACAGATGCTGATTATTGGTGAAGCTTGTGACTGTTGCCCCAGGTCTCCTGGTTGTGGGCTTCCTTGCTTTGTCTGCTGTACTCCCCATGCCTTGGTTTGTTGCAGAGATTGTAGTTTGGGTCTAGTTATCCCTACGCACCTTCCCTTCCTCACAGATGTGTTTGCGTTGTTGTGCTGCAGCCCTAGTTGTGCTCCTAGGCTTCCTGTTTGCTAGGTGCAAACAGCAGTAAGAAAAGACCTGACAATAATGCATTCAAGAGCATTGGAGTCTCCAATTCATTGGTGGTGGCACCAGCCACGTGAATGCTTCACATAGAATCAGAGCAGAACTAGTCCAGGGAAATCCCCACCCTGTGGGACTTCAACGTGGGCAGCGTGTAAGAACTTGCTCGTGAGGCAGAGGAGCGTATGGGCTGTAAGAACCGGAGACCTTGAGAATATCATGGCCTTTCTCTGGGGTTTGCAGAACCAGCCTGAGATTGCAAGGCCTTTTTTGCTGTAACTGAGAATGAGGTTCCCTTTCGCAGTGAGTCAACAAAAGAGCCCTTCTTGGCACTGGAAGATGCTTCCTGCCTGCCATCGCCCCTGGAGATCAGGCATTTCAGGTAGGGACCAAGTTTGGTATAATTGGTGGGTTTGGAACAGGGCCCTGACCCTTCTCTTGCTAAGACTCTGTTTTCAGTTGCTTGTAACTTCATCCTATTTAAATCCATTGAACTTTTTGTCCTGGGAACCCCAACATAGTCCAGCTGCCTCAGATAGCAAGGAGAGCAGAAGGGGCAGTGGCTTTGTTTTATGATTTCCTTTTTTAGATCGTCTCTTTTCTGCGACTGGTTTTCCTGCTTTGCACTGGGCCCTTGGAATTCACCCAGAAAAGTTTGGAACCTGTATAAAACCTCAGTTTGCGCATTCACAGTAGAAGCTCAGACATTTGGAAGTGAAGCCCCTGAAGCGAGGTGTAAGGTGGCAGATTTGTGCCAAAGGCTGCCCCAGCTGTATGCGGTTTCCTAGTCATCCAGGCTGGGGAATCCAAGAAGGGTGGATGTGATGCTGCCCATGTGATTCACTTTTGTGCCATAGGCTTTAGAAACAGGTGCCCTGTAACCACACTAGCTCAATTAAGCCCAGCTGTGTTTTGACCTTTGACCTTGGAAGTACCTGGAGATCCCATCCCACTGGGTAGACTCCCAGCAACGTCTGAGCAGCCCAATGCTGTGCTGGGGTAGGGAGTATTTTGCTAGGGTTTGGAAACCTCTTTTTTCTATGCTTAAACTAATACCACTGTTGCAGCCCAGGCATGTGGGAAAGGAGCTGCTTGATTTGAATGCAAAGTGGGACAAGAGAGGGGGATACTGAGAGGGATGGGAATAGATCATGAGAAAGAACTTAAGGATCATGCAGTGGGGGTCGCTGGGAATGGGGGTGGCAAGAGAAACTGGAACTGAGAGGTAGGGTGGAGGGGTAGACTGGGACTGGGAAGCAGTGATGTCAGCAAAAGAGACCTGGAGGGGAAGACTGAGCTGATGAGCATGGACTCTGGCTGGGAACCTGAGGCACTGAAATTGGGCAGTGCCAGGCTACAGGCTGGAATCCCTGGGGCTTTTTTACATCCTGGTCTGTTTTTGTCTTTTTTAATTTTATTTTAAAACCCCTGGTTGCTGCTCTGAGTAAGGTCACATAGCAGAGGCAGGGAAAGAACCCAGGCATCCTGAATCCCAGCCCAGCCTTCCACCCACTAGACCACACGGTGGAAAGCGCTTTTGCTTTATTTTCCGTAACGGATCTGGGTGAAAGGGAGGCGGATTTGGATTGCTGGATGCCTCGCTTGGGTAAATATTTTGCTGTAACCACAGCTTCTGGAACCCAGCCATTTAAAGCAGTTGGCTCACCTAGAAATCCCTGAGCCTGAGCCAGCTCAGCTCTGCTGCTCACGTCACCCAGCATCCTCCTTATCAGAGCCAGGCTAAAGGTTTGTAATGACACCTGCCAGTGACGAGCTGGGTTTCCCAGCCAACCAGAGCCATCCATCTGAAGGACTCCTAGAACCAGCCAGTCACCTATTACTGTAGGACCTGGAAGCTAAATGGTCTGTAATCCATTTGTCCTCATGCTATTCCTGTGAGGCAGGTAGTGCTATAATCCCTACTATGCAGTTGGGCACTGGAGACTTTTTTTCCCCAGAGACCAAGTGACCTGCCCAAGGTTACACAGGGAGTCAGTGGCAAATGTACAATAGGGCCACAAACTGTCGTGGGTATTGGTTTATCCAGTGCTCCACTGACATGTCCTGTCCACATTAGGATGATACTGTGTGATACTTAGTTGGCATGGGGTAAAACCAGCCTTTTTCTGTTGGAGAAGACAAGGCCAAAGCTGAAGTCATATGGAAAAGAACATAAGACTGATGGGGTTGACAGGTAAGTCGGGGAAAATAATTAGATCCCTTTTTGTATCTAATATCAGTTTAAAATAAGTGTCAGAGACTTGTGTTATGTAGCACAGTGTCGGTATGATGAGAGGTGCTGCTGGTTGTTCCTGAGAGCAGGCTGGGAGCTGGATTTTATCTCTTACCAAACAAAATCAGATTTGGTTGCAGAACAATTTGATTTTTTTCACTGAAAAATCAAAAAATGATCTGCCTCCTACCCCCAAGAACTCAAAACTGTGAATATTTTGCAAGTGAAGAAGAAAATATTGATGAAAATGAGAGCTTTTATAAGCAAATTGGAATTTTGTCCAAAATGCTTTTTTTCATAAGAAATGTGGAAACGGAGTCCTAACCTCTTGGCTGGTGTCTGTTAGAGAAGTTAATGCAGCCATATTAGTTCATACTAGCTAAGAGACCCAAGCCGTAGATTTTAGGATTGAGCGCTTTGGAAATAACATAGGCACAGCTGGCAAACCCTGCTGAGAGTGTCTGAAGGCTGACCTTTTGCCTATAGACTGTAGGCCTTTGGCACAGGAACTTTCTCTCTGCTCTGTTCGTGCAGTACTTAGCACTCTGGTATCTTGGGCCAGCACTGGGCTACCCGGATCCATGAAAGGTGTAAAGGTGCGTGTGGATTAATGAGCCAAAAGGACCTGTTCCTTTTGTCTGGTCTGACCTGCATCACAATGGCTAGAGGAACTCGCCTGGTGCTTCCCTGCAGCAAAGAGAATTATTCTTCTCTGCCACGTAAGTGATGCTTACAAGTCAAGTAACTTGAGTAAATCTTGTAAAACAGCCTTTCCATCTCACTTGAACGACTTCAGATGAAAGGATCTTAAATAACTGCAAATCCCACCGGTGGCTCTTATCTAGATCCATGTGAGGTAATCAAAGTTTTAACAGCAAAGTTGGAGTACATCTGCTTCATGTGGCATGAGTCGTTCCTAACTACCAAGTTGTGTGGGTTGGCTGCAAACTTCCAAAAGAAACGTTTTCCCATCAGGAAATGGGCTTTGGCCAAAAGTATTTCTAGATTTCTTTTCCCCACGGAAAGGGTTTTGATTTGGGTGGAACTTTCCAATAGGAAAATCAAAAAGAGAACTATAGTTTTGCAGGGGGTTGACATTGTTCCCTGTGCCTGCCAGAGCCATCATGATGCAGCATGACAGGTGTAGTTTGAACCCCACTGTGCCTTCATATTCCCTTATAGGTCCTGTCATCTGCTTGGACTACATCTCCCATGATACCTCCCATGGATAAGTTCCCATAGTACATTATGGACATCCTAGACTCAAATGAAACAAAAATATTTCTGAACCATATTCTTTTTCTTACCATTTTATTCTGAAATGGATTCTAATATTGTCACTTCTTGTCCTGATCTGAGGGACAAAAGCAAACAGAGGAATGTCACATGACCTACAGGGCATACAATGTCTTTCTGGTCAGGTCTACTAGGTATTTATCTGGCCTTTCTGATCATTTAAGGGTTTGTTTTTTTTTACCCTCTAGACCTTTGTGGTAGGAGAATGTTATCCCCATTTTACTGATAGGGAACTGAGGCCCAAAGCAGATTAAGTGATTTATCTAAGGTCAGCCACAGAGTCCGTGGTAAAGCATAAAAGAGAATCTGGTAGATTTCCTGTGTCCCGCTCCTAGTTCTGTCTGCTAGCTTCACTTCCTCCCAGCCTTCCCCTTTAAGATGCAGCATCTTTCAATTTATTGGGCTGCTCTTGGAAAAGAGTGTTTTAATGAGGTATGTGCTACTCAGAAAATTCAAAGCCAACACAAACACACACACCTCCTGAAAGACAATGCCTGCTTTCATAGGCACATACAACCAGGGCACTCAGGTACACACCACACACCCAAATAACCCGTTGCACCCACTCATGTGACAAATGAACACTCGGCCACATGCACATGTGTGCACACATGCATGCAGGCTGAGGTATGTGCAAAAAGCCAATGCGCATCTATCTCAGTGCCCCCCAGGATTAAAATGATTTGCCCTTGCATGTATGCTTCACGATGTGAACACCACATGCACATGAAACCAAAATGAGTTGTCTATTGGGATGGCACCTCCATTTAGTTTGTCACCCACAAATCTTGGAGGGATTTAGCAAGAGCAAGTGGGTGCTGCAGGTAGGTAAACTGAGGCACAGGAAAGCTAAGCAACTTGCTTTAAGCCTACTGGTAGAACCAAGGCTAGGACTTAAGTTTCTTGGAACCCACTCAGAGCACCGTGTCTAGTGCCTGCTTGTCCTACTGAGCAGCACTGCCTCCTACCTACACACCCACATAAACACCCTTCTGCAAGCAGGCACTAATCCCAATGCAATCAAATTTCCCAGAGGGGAGGGGGTCCTCTCCTGAGCTGGGCAATTAAAGAGTTAAACACGGATGGTTTTGTTTGAAACCACCCGAATCGGCTCCCGGTGAGGGCTCATTAAACGAGGCCTTTGCCCCCTGCCCAGAGGATTAATAATTCAGACCGTGGCTCCAGTGAGCTGGTAGGAGGGCAGTGCTCCCTCCCTCCCTGCCTCCTCCTCCTGTCTCTGCCTCTGCCCTCCCTACCTACACGAGTCACTCCTGCAGCGGGGATGGAGCTGCCTAACTCTGCTGGGTGACAGGGGAGCGGGCACATTTGAGCAGAGCAGAGGGAGACTCCTTTGTGAGGCTCAAACAGGAGCCATCTGGGCTGGAGCACGGGGCTCCGGGGGACTGAGCAGCATAGTTCTCCCTTCCCCGTGAGTTCAGAGGAGAGAGGGAACGGGAGAGCTCCAGAGAAGGAGGACCTGGACTTGAAAGCTGGTTTCAGGAGCTGAGAGAGAAGAGACAGAGACAGAGCCCACCAGCACGATGGACCCCAAGGATCGCAAGAAGATCCAGTTTTCAGTCCCTGCACCCCCCAGCCAGCTGGACCCACGGGCAGTGGAGATGGTAAGTGGGGCATATCAACAGGTTCAGTTGTGTTTGTGGGTCTGGGGCAGAGTGGAGGGCGAGGGGTACAGCAAAGAAGGAATACTGCCTTCTAGGACAGGTGCTGGCACTGGCGTATGACCCTAGCGCACATGCACACGTGTGAACGCACACACTCACACGCACACACACATCTACACGTCTCTATATACACAACACATTTACCTGACACGTTTACCACAACACACATTTACTTAGGCACACAACACACATGCACTTAGGCCACACATATGGCATATATTTATACAAATATAACACATACATGAACGTAACACATCATGCACACTCACAGGTGTGACACACGAGTATGAATGCCATTCCTGCCCCAGTTCTCTCAAACTCCCTGATGCCGTTACACACACAGACACAGATGCACACACCCACATATCTGCCCCAGTTCTCTCAAACTCCCTGGTGCTTTTACACACACACACGCACGCACTCTCTCTCTCCAAGGCACTTGTATGCAGAGGCTCACAAAATCATCCGAACTACCACAGTTGCTAGGCTGTGCATGCAAATCTTGGGTGAACTTGTGTGTGCAAGATACCGTGCACTTGCACACTTGAACCTGAGCTGCTTGCCAAAAGTGGCAGTGTGCAGATGCCCACCTATTCTCGCACAGGGTTAACTCAATTTGCAAAAGTCACAGGCAGCAGTTGCACAAAACTCTGTGTGTTGGTCAAGCCCTCGTGAGTCTCTGACAAGCCAACCAGATCTCTGGGGAGGGGGAGCAGAAGAGTGAAGATCTGGGTCCTGTGAACTCCCCCAAGCCTATCTGGGGAGGAGACAACATGACAGGTCTCAGTTCTGTTTTGCTGTGGCCTCCTGACAGCCATGCGGCTGGTAGCTTTGTAGCTCCCATGTGAGTAAGTGGGGTGGGCAATGAGAGGGTGCAGGGAGAGGGAACGGTCAGTAAATGCTGGCTGCAACTTCAGAAAGGAGCTAGTTCTGCCAAACCAATTTGTCCTCATGCATTGTGAGTGTAACCCATCAATGTCCCATTTACTGCCCTCAAAACCTCCCTTGGCAACACACAGTCATCTAAAAGGAGAGCCTGAGTGCCATGTGACCTCAAGGTTACAGGTCAAATGCAAGGCCTTGTTTCAGTGCTATGGAAATTTCCTTCCTCGAGTTGCTGTCCCGTGGCTGATCTCTGGGCACTGAGTGCAAAGGTTTCTGTCTAATGCCCCTGGACCTGTCTCCATGTGGCAAATGTCACCAGTAGCACCATCAGCCTCCTATTTTGCAGAGGCCAACAGGCCATGAAGGCTGATACCCAGTGGTTGTATGTGTGTTGGGACGGGGGGGATATTTCTAAAGGGAATCCTAACCTCAGTTTTTCCAACCTGGGCAATAGATGAGGGTGCCTGAGTTCCTGAGTGTCTGAGCTGAGGTACCTTAAGGAGATGTTCAGAGAGTGCTGAGTTCCTGTGTGTCAAAGCAGCTGTGTCTTCTGGAAAAAGATAGGCCCTTTTAATGAATTTCATCCTTAGATATGAATTTCACTCCCATCGCTTTCAGGCATTTTTTGACTTTCAGGTGGTGCTGTTAGCTCTCCAGTACCGATAGGGTTTGAGGCCCAGAGAGGCTAAGTGACTTGCCCAGGTTCACATAGGAAGTTGGTAGCAGAACAGAGAACCCAGGCTTCTAGCCTGGTACGCTAACCAGTGGTCTAGGGACCTTCTCTCTCTATTTCAAGCTGCAAAATGCAGCTGCTACTGATTGGTGACTGCTATTAATAGTTTGGGCCTGATTGGTGCCCAGCAGAGCACCCCAGGGACAGGGTCTTTCCTGGCAAATGTGAGAGCCTTGGAACAACTGAGGGAAGGAGTGTGGAAGGTTGAAAGAAAGCAAAAGGGAAAAGGACAAGAGTTTCCCCCAGCTTGAGCCATCTGGCCAGCCTGAAGCTTTCACAGTCCGTGAGTCAGACCCTTGGAAATCATGAGGCCGGCACAAAAGATCATGAGATTGTAACAGATCAATGAACGGAGAGATCCTTTCACTCGCTCGCCAATCTCTGAGCCCTCGGGGTTCACGTGAGTCATGTTTTCAATCTTTCCTCAGGAATTGCAATGGCTCATAATGCACCAACTCTTTTTAAATGAACTCAGGGAGTTCAGCAATTCCAGAGCTGTGAGCATTCTTAACAGCACAAGGTCTGGGATGAGGTTGCGGTGCGGCAATCTTCATCAGGCTCCTAGCAGATAATATGGCAACTCCAGAGTTGCATGGCAGGAGAGAAAGCTTCTCCTGTCCTTTTGCTGTCGCTGTTGTATTGTTTGTAGCCTGTACAAGGTGTAGGGCAAAAGAGGGCAGCAGTGATGTACTGTGTGTACATTGTAAGGGTTTGGTATGAGCCCTGGGGCACTGTCAGGCAGTGGAAGACAAGTCCCTTGGGTTTGAGTGGGGCCAGCAGAGGACGGGAGGGAGCATGTGTTGGGGATGGAGTAGATGAGGGCAGCAGGATTTTACTATGAGTTATTACTTATGTTGCTGTAGTGCCTGCAAGCCTAGTCCTGGCATGGTGAGTCTCACAGTAATAGGAGCTGTACAGACATGGAACACAAAGATGATCCCAGCCCCGGAGTGCTAACAGTCTGAGATGAGAGACCTCGGGAGGCTGCTGGCAAATGGGGCACCACAAAGAAACACAGACCTGGTTTTGGTCATTGTGGTGGGTTTTTAGAACACACTTTAGTGACCTGAGTTTTTTATAAGCATCACAGCCTATAAAATGCCATGTGAGCTCTAGGCCTAGCCTTCTGGCCTCATCCTCTGATGATGGTCATGGCCTGATGCTTCTGGGTATCACAACAGTGGCTCTGAAGGGGAAGGTAAAGGAAGGAGACACCCAGCTAGACCACAATGATGGTGGCTTTGGTGCCAGAAGAAAGCCGGAGGCAAATATTCATCTCCCAGCTTCCCTATGCTGCCCTCTCCTCTCCTCTCATGGGGCAACAAAGCAACACTGAAGACTTTCTTCCTTCCTTTCTGTTTAGATCCGACGACGGAGGCCCACGCCGGCCATGCTCTTCCAGCTGTCGGAGCATTCATCCCCAGGTGAGGCCTGTTCTGCTAGGTGAGGGGATAAGAAGGGAGCTTTGCCCTCAGGCCCAGCCCCCTGAGCAGCAAGGGGCATGTCAGGGAGGGTGAGGAGGGCAGGCAAAGGTTAGTTTCTATGCAGACGGGGCAGAAGTGGCTTCTGGGGCCATGGAGCTGAGAATGCCTTGCTAGAGGGGAGGAAAGGATGGGGCAGAAAGCCAACCCCACTGGCAGCTCAGGGGAGGTGAGGGGAAGACCCACAGCATTGGGAGAACCTCTCACACCCGTTGTTCACTCACTGGGGGCCAACAGGGAGTGTGTGTGTGTTGGGGTTGACACCTTCCCTACTAAAAGGGGGATGGGTGTCCATGTGGTGAGGTTTGAGAACTGGAAAGGTTGCATCAGAAACCTAAAATGATCATATTTAATGACAAATTACCATGCGTATTTAAAAATATGCACATGAAAATGCTCTTTCTATTCCCTTTCTGGGCCTTACAATCCTACAAACTGTACTGCAGGTGGGTGGTCTCATTCCCCATTTGCCCCACTTCCCTCCCCCGGGCCCAGTAGCCATTTAGTGGAGTTCCATGTCATGAGCACTGTCTTTTCTGGTGACTTGACCTCCTCCAAGACAAGGTCACATGTGTGTGATATCTGCAAGTACCATGTGTGAGAGGGTCAACATGCAGACAAGCTGAGGTCATGTAGATGCTGAAAATGGATCAGTTAAGAATATATTTCCAGTGCAGAGGCTGTCCATGAGGGTCCTGGGTTTTGGCCTTTGTTGTAAAAGGGTCAAACAGATGCAGTAGTTACTGTAAGTTTGTTACCATTGAGTAGTGGGAGGTCTTCCCCCAGTGGAGTACCACAGGAACACTTTCTCCCAGAGCCCAGGCACAGATTCCATAGCCTCTGAGATACCATGGGGCAGCTTTGGGCTGTTACAGCTTTGGGCAGTTCCATCATGGTGCTGGACAGGTGACTCAGAGTCCCCTGGGCACCCTCCCTCTTGATCTTGATCTTGATCTTGATCTCAGCTGGGGTTGGGATTGGGGGCACTTCCCATCTGGTGGGTAGAGCACTCTGCTCATAGGGTGGGGGAATAAGGGCAGATTCAACCAGGGCGTGGTGCTTCAATCTACTTGGGTTTCACCTTCCATCCTTACTAGAGATGGATCTGGGGCCCCTCCCTACCCAGCACCAAGCATCCCTGCTGCTTGTCCCAAGATTGTGTTTTCTTTGTCTTTAACTCTTTTCCTGTTTTTTGCCTTTTTTGTTTCTCCTACAGAAGAGGAGTCTTCCCCATACCAGGTGAGTGACAGGTGGGAAGGAGGGGGGACCTCCATGAGGAAGGGTAGGGGGGAGAAACAGACAGGGATAGGGGGAGAAAGCTATGAAGATGCAGTAAGACTCAGGAAGTCCCTTCTACTGGAGTCAGGTGAAAGGGCGTGCTGGTGACGATGCTGAAGTCTCTTTCTACTTGGTAAGCTGGCTGGGGGGGCGGGCATTTAGTTTGGGGCTGACACAGACGGGACATCAGAGGAGTGAACCATCTCCAGAGAGATTCACTCTGACCTCCCTGTGGAAAAATCACCCCTGTCACTGTACTGGCACTGCCTTTTACCACCACAACAGCTGCAAGATTTGGGCAGGAATCAGTGTGGGTAGTGGCAAATCATTCATTGCAGGGGCCTGTGGTAGAGTTGGGTGACTCCAGGACAGGATTAACAGTGGGAGGGTTGTGGATTGGGACTGAGGGGTATTGGGAGAACAGTGTATAGGGTGCCCAGGGCTGGAAGAGAAAGGAGTTGCAATGAACAAAACCCTGGTTGAGGAGCCCAGAGCTGAATTAATGAGGGAGGGGCTCTAGATGAGAAGTGAGGGTCCTGAGCAGAGCAGCAAAGGTCACTTGCACTGTGTGTGGACAGCTACTGCTTTTGGTTTCTACTAATCATCACCAGATCCATTCAGAATTTACTAAGGGGGGTGCATGAGGGAGTACAGGGGAATGTCAGCCTATTGATCTATGGGCTTGTGCCGCCTTTTTGCCCTTGTAAATCCGGTATAGCAGGGCTAGATTCCAAGGGGCAAAGTTATCTTGGAAGTTAACAAACACTTCTGGCTGTCGCAAGGGCCAGATCTCTTGCTGTGTCACCCTGATCTGGCGAGAGCTTATCTCCGCTCGCATTTTCCATGACTTCTCCTTGATCTTGAATCCAATTAAATTCCTCACTGCATGTGGCAAGAGGCAGTGCCACAGTGGAGCAGGGAGACATGAATAGGAGCCGGAAGTCAGAGGCTTTGGAACCGGTTGGTGTTTTGGCTGCTCTTCAACCCTGCCTTGTAAGGCAGAGATCCCACATTTTATAACTCTATCACATCCACAGCTTATAATCGCGGCATGGTTTTGCTACTGTGCAATAAATTAAAATAAAATAAGCCCCTTGCTGGATAGCACAATATAGAATCACTTGTCTTCATGAAGGCCAGGTCACATGGAGCCCCCGTTTAGGGTCAGTGAGGACTCTAACCTGTTACCAGCTGACGGGTGTTCTGCAGCTTATGTGAGATGAACGTGCTGTGTCTCAGCACGTTGCAGGTATCCACAGTTGGTTCTGACTGGCCTGGGTGCCAACAGATGTTCCACAACCAGCTCCCAGACATTGTCTGTGGACCCTTGGTAGGATCCAACCCCCCCTTGGAGTTTGGGTTTATTAACACAGGAATTAGCCATATGTTCTCGGGGCTCCTCCTCCAGTAATTGAAAGCCCACACTAGATTCTCTGTCCTCAGAAAGCCACTCCCATTTCCCTTCACCTGCCTCAGTGCCTTTCAGGCCCCAGGGAGGGAGGCCCAGGGTTAGGGTTAGGGTTGATGGACATTGGCAGCACAGTGGGTGGGTGGAACCCGCACTGCCTCTGGATTTCCCATTTCCATTGGTCTAAGCCTATCAGTCTAGATCTTAGCACCAACCTTAAGGCAATCTCTAGCACTTTGTATACAGCTTGACTAGCTGATGGTGACCTGGGCTTTGCAAAAGCTGTTTTCAGAGGTGTGCTGATATCTATACCCCTGGCTTTGGATTCCCTGCATTTTGCTTCTGTCACCCCCAGTTTTTTCCCATCTCAGTAAGGGCATCTATGCTTAACAACTAGCATTGGAAAAGGTGGCCTTGTCTTCATCAACAGGACACTGAGAGGTTCCCACCACCAGTCCAACTTTTATCAGGGGAGGGATGGGCCACGTTGGCTGAGTGGCTGCTTGGCTTAATTTCCCTGCCCTGATCTTGCCCCTTCCTGCATGCTCAAGGCAAATCTCCTGATCACCCTTCTCTTCTCCTCTCCAGAGAGCCATGGGCGAGGGCCATCTGCACAAAACGAAGAGATCCAACCCATGCACCTACACCCCTCCATCTCTGAAAGGTACGGTCCTGCCCATCCAACTAAAGCTCCTGGCAAAATTCACCCCAGTGCCAAGAGCCCAGCCCAGTCTTCTGCGGATCTCAGACGGGCTGGTTCTCTAGGTCTGTGCATGGGGTACTCTCTCCTGATCCTGCTTTGAGCCATATGCTCTGTGGACTGCTTCAGCTCTGCATTTCTCCTGAGGATGCTTAGCTTTCTTTATGATCTGGCACAAGATGCCTTTTACCCTCACTCACTTGTCTCCATGCTAGCAATGTAGCTAGCTCATGGCTACAGTGAATGGGGAATTCTTCAGCGACACCGAAACTCTCCGCAGGAATGTTCCTAACAATTCAGATGAGGATGGAATTTCTGGTAACAATGAGTGAGGCTGAATTGGGTCTCTCTCTCTCTCATTTTGCAAAGGTTTGATTTTTCCCTGATATAGAACAGGAATCATTTTGAAATTCAAAAATATCCACAGCACAGAAAACCTCTTCTTCTTCCCCCAGCCTTTCCATCAGGGAAGGAACAGAGAGACCTAGTCAGTTTCACTTCCTGCTTCTGATCAGTTTCATGTTCCCTCCCTGGGTTTGGGGTTTCTAGGATTTAGGTGCTCAAACCCCATGAGTGCCAAACCCCATGACTATAAATGTGGGGTTTAGCGCTGCTGCTGCAGAGCTGGGCCAGCAGGGGGAGATGATGCACTGTTTTGTTGTGTTGTTTTTTTTAATTCTGTACCCCTAAAAATAGTCAGTGTGTTTTATTCTTAAATGGCTCTGAGCTGGGAGAAGACCATTGTGCAGGGCTTTGGGGAAGTGCCTTATGGAGGTTAAACAATCCCAGCAGCATCTCTCTAGGTGAAGATTCCTTTCCCCATGCTATGTGTAGGGAAACTGAGGCTTGGGAGAGGACGTGACTGGTCCCACCTCACCCAGCTACCCTGTGATCCAGCTGGGGTTAGAACAGGATGATGCTGGATCTTAGTGATGTGTTCAGTCCTCTCTCCCTTGTGCCTTGGTTATGGAGGCTTTGGTTAAGAAATGAGGACAGAGATTGAGATCTAGTATTTGTTCACTGTGAGATTCTGGCAATTTTTAGGTCAGATTTTCCTCTAGCTCAGCTGCCAGGATGAGTCAGCAGGACAGTGACCATCCCTCATTCATATCCACCACTTTGCAAAGGGCCAGCATGCACTTTGCAGGCCATTCAAGATCTCCTTAACCCTTGATGTGGGGTCCCAACGTGGGATCTGAAAGGTGCACATATTTTTGTGAACAGCTGACCCCACAAGGCAGAATTTAATTCCTTCCAAATTCTCTCTGGTTGTTGCTTTATAGTATCTTCCAGAGGCCAGCCACCTCCGGCCCCTTCATGCTAGGTGCTGTACATAGCAAAGAGCAGCCCCTGCTCCTATGCCAACTGATTTCCATGGAGTTACAGGCATGCTTCTGTCATTGCCGCTGTCCCTATTTTAGCTTTCAGACGCTGCCAGCTTGAAGAGTGCAATGTCCCAGCTCCCCGCCCCCCCAACACACACATTCAAATCTTTAATTAGCACCTTCAGAGCTTAACAAACCTCAATGGCAAAATCAAAGGGCCCCAATTCGCTTCTCTCCTCCACCTGGTATAAATCGGGAGCTGTGCATCTAATGTCAACAGAGATGTGCTGATGTAAGCGCGAGATGAATCGGGCCCAGTGTGTTTACTGACATGGCCTATTTAAACCCCTAATTTGAGGCTACGTATGCCATTGACAATCTGCTTGTGTTGCTGATGTTGCCAAGCCTTGTCAAGTTTGTACTGCAAGCCAGACTCTGTGCAGGAATGGGACTGCTCCAGCTGGACAGAGAAATGCCTAGAAAAAGGGGAATGTCTCCCTCTCACTTGCCTCCGTCACCAG
The DNA here is from genome assembly GCF_001723895.1 of Crocodylus porosus. NCBI lineage: Eukaryota > Metazoa > Chordata > Crocodylia > Crocodylidae > Crocodylus > Crocodylus porosus. Next base: position 1,720,212 of record NW_017728944.1, read on the forward strand.
GGATCTCAGTGCTTTGCAGGATATCTGTAGATTATGCTTCACCTTCTCCCTATGATGTGGGTAAAGGGTGTTTACCCATGTTGCAGACAGGGAAAGCAAGGCACAGAGAGGGGCATGGTGGGTGGATAGTGCGGGGCAAGGAGTGGATTTAGGAGCATGTTCTCATTTGGAAGCTGCTCCTTCTCTGTGTTACATAACTCACATGCAGTCACTTGTACACAAGTGTGCACATATACATGCATGCAGTCATTTGCACATGAGCTTGCGCACACATGCATACACTCACCTGGCTGCATGCAATCATGGTCTTATGCCTCCATACGGACACACACACATACACACAGTCATTTGCATGTGAGTGCATGCACACACATCTACAACTTGCGTGCACATGCGCACAGTCGTATGTATCCATACAAAGTCACACACAGAGCTTTTCTCTTATGCACTTTAAAGCATGTACATGCACACCCACCCACCCACACACACAATCTCAGAATTACTTACACACCATAACCGTGCAGACACATGCTGTACTGTACATGGCAAGTTCTCCCCTCTGCTTCCTGTGCTCTGACCTATTTGCTATTGTTCTCTCCTGTCTCTATGCCCTGTGAGGAGTTTGGCAGGATCTGGACCCTGCTCTCCTTCCCACATGTTCCCAGCTCTCGGCTTTGTTCTGCCGCTGCCTTCAAAGGCACTTTGACTCCTTTACAGCCCCCTCTTGTGATAGGGAATGGCCCTGCTGAGATCCACAGCCCTATGTAAAGGGGAACGAGGCAGAGCAGGGGAAGCCTTATGTCTTGGGTTTCTGCCACATGAGTAACCCAGAGAAGGGACTGGCTGGGAGAGGGCACACACTGGCTGATCCTTGGCAAGCCCAGGCCATACAAGGGCTTGCCCAGGACCAGACCTCTTCACAGAGCCCAGGAGGCTGGATTCTCAGCTGCTGTCGACCCCTGTAATGCCAGGGTAGCCAGGCCTGTTTCTACCCCCTGAGAGGAGGGCTCTGGATCTCAGCATTTCAGATCCATGGGATGAGATCTGCAGTGGCCAGGATATCACCTCACTCTTCTTCCAACATGGTGGAGTTTCTCTGGGGCCATTGTGCCCCATCCTGTGCATGTTGGTGATTCACAGCAACTCATGTATGATGCATTTGTACCTTTAAAGTGACCTCTCCAACAGGCTGTGGTCATCAGGAAAGTATGGCCTGTGTGCTCTATGAGCCCTCCTACCCTTTGAATCTCCCTGATTGGAGATCCCCTTCCCAAGAGCAGTACTGTTAGGGGCATGTCAGAGGCAGGCCAAGGTGGGCCCAGGGCAGGAGGAGCCATGGCCAGTGTTCCTCTGTCCCTAGCAGTCCCCACAGGGCATCTAACCTTGTCCAGAAGCCAGAACAAGCCCCAGCAACCATAGGCTTGGAGATATGCATTGCTGTTCCCCTCCGCCAGCCCCTGTGCCAGCCTCAGCACCAGTGCAGGACTGAATTGGGATCCCTGGCAGCAGTGAGGTGGGGCAAGGGTTAGCCTCATGGCTTCTCCTAGCACAGCAGCTGCCATGCTGGTCTCTCCTTGGCTGGCTTCAGTGTGCCCCAGTCAGCCAGAGCCTAGGAGCAGTACTATGATGCCAAGGGCTATCTCTCCACCAGCTGATCCTTGGCCGTGGTCCCACCCCCAGGTTCCATGGCCAGAAGCTGAGGCCACAGGGCTTCGTGGAGGGGAGGTCACACGTGCCACTTTCAAGGCTAGAGGAGCATTTTTTCCCCCTTCTCTTTACCATCCTCTCTCTCTTCTCATGAGCTTACAGCCAGCAAAGCTGAGCAAAGAACTAGCCCCTCCCAACCTCCTCCCTCCCCTTCAGGGCATGTTCAGAAGCTCAGGCAGCCAAAATGGCCTCATGGTTAGCTACCATGAGTGGAGGAGACTGAAATGTGGCCCCCATAGCTCTTCACACCACCTCCATCTTCTCTCAGCCAGAATGAAGGCAAGGGACCCTAAAGCACTATTCTGCTTGTGAGCATCTGTTCTGCTTGACTCACAGCCCCAAAGTGTAAAAGGGACAGGTCTTCAGGTCTCTATCTGGGCCAAGTATGGACTGCCCTGGGCAAAATGAGTGCTGGGCTGGGAGTTTGCCCCTTGAGCTGCATGGGAAGTGCTGATTCATGCTGCGTCATCTCTTAGGATCCAAAAAAGATCCATAAGAAGCCAAGCAGCTGACTCCTACTTGCACTAGCCAAGAATAGAATCCAGGAGTCCTTGTATTCATTTTGCCTGCTCTGAACACAAGGCCAGCTTGTTCCATGCTGGTCTTTGCCCAGAAACCTGATTTTAACCAAGATCCAGGCAGAGACCCCAGGTGTCCTGCCTCCCAGTTCACCTGTTAGCCCCGAAATCCATCTTTCTGCTGGGCTTAGAAGCTACAGTAGTGTTTACATGTTAGATTCCTGTTTCCAGATGACTATCACTGTCTCTAAAAATGACCCCCTTGGAGCTAGACTTTCTCAACCTGGAGGTGAAAAGAAAATTGAATACTGGGGGAGGGGGCGGAAATCAAACCAGTTCTGTTTGCAAGAAAAGCAGGTAGGAGGGTGTGGGCAGGCAGGTGCTTTTTATGCTGCAAGAAAATCCTCCTGATCCTTTTTACTGATCATGCAAAGAAAATATTTCCTTGTTCCTGGCACTTAGCAGAGCCCACAGTCCTTGGTCAAAAATGTGATCAGCCTTGTTTGGGAAAGACACAAGAGAGGCTGAGACAGTGACTGCACTGTTGATCCAGGGTCATCAAGGAGGATAATTTTACCCACTGCCAAGTCTTGTTAATATCTCCCAGCTAGTCCAACACACCCTTACATAACCTGAGTCTGTTTATTTTTTCTTAAGTGAAATACATTTTGCACATTTCGCATGAAAGTCCCTGAGCAAAAGAGGCCTTCAGTCAGAACAGGATGGTGAGATCTGCAGAAACTCATGACTCTTTTAAATTGGCAGTGGTGTTGTTGCTGTAATGGTCCAGGGACTATGTGAGAAGCAAGATTGGGTTAGTCCAGTGGTTCTCAACCCTTTTAGATACAAGGCACCCCTCAGGAAATACTAGCTCTTCGTTTTCACTCATTTTTTGACTACAGAAAAGTAATAGAGCAATTTTTTTTCTGCTTAGATCTCAGAAAGACAGTAACAGGTCAGAATGTTTTTAGCATTATGGATTCCTATTTGAAATCCTTGGGTTTACCTTGTGAATCATGGTTGCACACCTAACAGTGCCAACATTATGTGGCATGCTGCATCCCCCTTGAAAGGTTCTCAAGGCACCCCAGAGTGCTACAACACCCTGTTTGAGAATTATTGGGTTAGTAATATCTTCAGGACCAACTGTGGAGCTTGGAGAGAGATAAGACAATTTTCTGGATGCTAAAGCCCCTTCCTCAGGTGTTGGAAAGAAACAGAGGCATCTTAAACTCAGTGCCAGGGAAAACAGTAGTTTCTGTTTAATCTCCATGATATGAATGCAAATAATCAATGTAGTACAAGCTTCTCAACTGGAGAGATGTGAGATGTTTTAAAGGGTGATGCAGTGCCAACACCTACATGATTCACAAGACAAACCCAGAGATTTCCAATAGGAATCCATGGTGTCAAAACTATTCTGACTTGCTGTGGGCTTTCAGAGTTTTTTGCAACAGAAGAATGGCTTCAGTATTTTTCTATAGTCAAGAAATGAGCAAAAGCTAAGAGCTGGCATTTTTTGAGGAGAAGCCCTGCTGTTGCACCTTCGTGCTACATGCAGCGAAATGACAAAGGAGCAGGTTTAAAACAAACCAAAGGAAGGACTTTTTCCCCCAGCGTCTTATTAACTTGTGGAACTCATTGTTACGAGATGTCACAGAGGCTGATAATGTAGCCAGGTTCAAAAGAAGATTAGATTAATTTGTGCATGATAGTTCCATTAGTGGGTATTAAACATGACAGTTAAAGTGCAGGCTCCAAATTAGGCCTCTGAATGCTGGAAGCTGTAGGGGCAGAGTGGCAGGGAACAGCTCAGTCTGGATAGGCCCTGCCTGTGTGCGCCTCTCCTGAGGTTCCACTCTCTGCCCCTGTCCCCTTAGCATCTACTGCCTCACTCTGTCAATAAGAAGTGGGACTTGAGTTAGATGGACCTGTGGTCTGACCCAGTAGGACAGGGGTGGCCAACCCATGGCACAGGCAGCCTCTGTGTATGGCACTAGCACATTCAGGAGGGACAGGCAGCATGGCAGTAGTTAGGGCAGGGGGTAGAAAACAGAGTGGCAGATTGGGCAAGGAGCACAGGGCAGGAGGCAGAAAGAGCAGCTGATTGGTCAGGGGAAGGGCACAGGGCTAATTTGTGGCACCCCTGCTTAAAAGGTTGGTAGGGCATCTCTTATGTTCTTAGAAAGGACAGTAAGCAGTAAAAAACAAAGCAAAGTTATTGCTGGTAGGTACAGACAAAGTCATGAATGGTCAAGAGGCAAACCTATAAATCTGGTCTCTGCTTGTGAGATCCCCCTAGAGCTCAGGGCTGGGTAAGTGCTCAGCACCCACACTTGGACCCAGATTATTAGGCAAGTCAATGTGCCATTTAGGCCTTTCATAACGCAATGACTTGGCAGCTGGATTTTCCAAATGGCACCATCTCCTTTCAGTGTCTGGTCCCTGGTGGCACAAGTGGACTCAACAAACATCATTGACCTGTACAGTATCCTGTTGTTTTGACTCATGGATACAGCAGGAGGGTGTAATGGGAGGATGGGAGAGAGGCTAGGACATGCAGAGTCTTACTGGGAAAGTGCATGCCTTTTTAGCCAGGGGTCACTGCGTTGCAAGTGCTCCTGGCTGGGAAGCTGATGACTTCCTTGCCTGGGACTATTTCAGCCTGACAGCTTCCATCTGCTCTATCCTGCAGCAAGGAGGAGGAGGAGGATGACAATGCAGAGACAGAGATCTAGTTGGTACATCTTGTGTGGGATCAGACCAGGGCATCAAGGCTATGTTGTCTAGGATTCATTTGAAACAGAAGCAGTTTTGTCTCGTGTGCCTTGTCTGTTTCATTGACTCCTCTTCCAAGCAGGGCACCTGATCTATTAAAAGGCCCCACCCATTGCAGCATCAGGCTATTGGCAGTGCCCTTGTCTCCTTGCTCCTCAGCTGTAGCACCTGGTAGGTACTTTATAGGGTATAACTGGGGTGCCAGAGTGGGTGCTTTTGGGGGCAACAAGAATCATCCTTTTGAGCTACCCCCCTGCTTATCTGATTCAGCTCCTTATGGCTGCCCCACCTCATGCCCTGCCCTGGCTTACCTCTCCAGCTCCTTTGATGTGGAATGAAAAGCTGTGAAGGCCTCCCCTTCAAAGAGAGCCCCTAGGGCACATTGCTGGGCAAGGGAGGGGGGGTGGGGAAGGATGTTACAGGAGGCTGGGTCTGTGTTACCTGCTGTGGGGTCGATTTCAAGCTGAAAGGCCATTAAGACTGTGTGCATGGGAATGGCAAGGAGGTTGGTAGTCCCTCCAGCCTTCATATGTGGGTGATCATGCGGTGGGTGGAGCACAGAGGTTTGTTATATCACAGAATCACCTAGCCCAGACCCCTGCTCATGTCAGGATCACCCCTGGCTAATCCACCTCAGCCAGCTCTCTGTCTAACCTGCTAGTAACACCTGTCAGGGATGGAGATTTCACTACTTCTCCTGCTCCACCTTCAGAGTTAGAAAGATACTGGACTGCCCTGCTCAGAGTGGGTGCCCTCCATGTGCCCAAAGGGTCCATAAGAATCCACTTCCAGCCCCCTGGTTATAGAACTCAGAGTTGCAAAGATTTTCCTAATATCCACCCCAAATCTTCCGTACTGCAATTTAAGACCAATAGCCTGTCCTCCTCCTCTCTCTAACCACCCTTTGGATAGTTGTGCGGTGTTATCAAATTGCCCTCAGCCTTCTCTTCTCCAGGCTAAATAATCCCAGTCCTTCCAACCTGTTCTCATCAGTTGTGTTTCCTCAAATAGTGTCCTCAGCTGTGGCATGTCGCAGGGCAGGTACATGGTGCCTGGTTTTGGTGGGGCTGTTCAGGGCGTGCTCGCGCACATGCACACACATACACACTGTCTCTCTCTGTCTCTTTCACATACACATACAAACACACTTGCATATTCACACACACTTGCACCCACACACTTTTGTACACTCACGGTCTCGCACACTATTTAGTTGGTCTAATAAAAGGTATCACATGTACCCAAAGAACCTTGCCTGCCACTCTCGCGCACACATTCTCACACCCATGCATTCCTGTCTGCCCCCAAAGGGCAGCTGTTCCAAGCACCCAGAAAGCAGCTGTAAACCACTTGCAGAGCAGAGAAGTGCCAGAGCTCTGACATCAGCGTGGCTAATGAAGGAGCTGTCACCACTTTTTGTGAGCTGCCTCATGAACAAACCAGTGCACACAGCCCCGGGCTTCCCAGCTGCCCTGCAGAACTACCACAGTGTTGAAGCCTGGGATTTAAAAGCAACCCTGAAATAAGCTAACACTCAGTGGACTGGAGGGAAGCACTGGTGAGGAAACAAGTGATAGGTCCTACGGGGTGGTTACAGCAGCAATTTGAAGAATGCCTTGGCATTGTCTTTTAAAGATGCTACATTTAGCTATGCAGTGTTTTCCCAGCAGCTTAAACTGGCATTAACTTCACTGGTGTCTGTGAGTTGACACAGGTGTTAAAGAGAAAGGGGAATTGAGGATGGAAGGAGAGACGTGATCAAAAAATTGTCTTGAAAGGCAGGATCATTAGGTTCTCTCCCTGGCTCTAGCCACTGACTCTCTGCATAACCTTAGGTAAGTTGCTTTCTGTCTGAGTGCAGCGGGGCTATCTCTGGCCTGCTGTGCCTCAGAGCTAGGGCAGGGGCACTGAGACTAGGAAGGAGTATTTCTGAAGTGCTCTGAGATTCCCTGGCAGGGCTGTATTATCGGATACATCTGTGGCAGTGGTTCTTAACCTTTTTAGACTTGAGGCAGCCCTCAGGAAATGCCATCTCTTGACTTTCACTCATTTATTGACTATGGAAAAATAGCAGAGCAACTTTTCTGTTGCAAAGCACTCGGGAAGACATTCACAACAGATCAGAATGTTCTTAACACTGCAGATTCCTATTGGAAACCTCTGGGATTATCTTGTGAATCATGTTTGCATACCACACAGTGCTAACGTTGTGTGGCACCCTGTGGTGCTGTGGTACCCTGGTTGAGAATCTCTGGTCTATGGAGACAGATGGCAGGTGAGCTTGCTCTCACCCTCCCCCACTCAGGGCCAGACCTGCAGCCTCTACTGCCAGGTCAGAACGTGGGGCTGGCTTTGCTGGGCTCCCGCTGGTACGCATCAGCTCTTCCCCTCCACCAGCCTTGCTTCTTGTCCCTTCCAGCTGTGCAGCGCATTGTGCAGTCCCACCTGGAAAACAACAGTAACCTGCAAGATGGTGACCATGACAGCTCCGACGGGGAGACTGAAGGCAGCAATCCACATGACCCAGAGGATGCTGAAATTGAGGGCCCTGGCCTGTTTGACCTGGAGAGCAGCAATGATTCTGGTAAGAGTTAAATGAGGCATGAGTATGCATTGGGCGCGGAGGGGGCCAGGAAATAACAAAACCCTGTTGCAAATGCCTTGGGGGTGGGGAAAAACATGGGCAGATATTCCCTGCACCAGAAAGCCTCTTGCAAGGTGTGCGGCAGCCTCCAGGAGGATGTTGGCTAGCGGTCCTGCAGTCTGCGTCTGTGTGTCAGTGGATCATAGGAAAATAGGGCTGGGAGGGCCCTGACAAAGTCATCTAGTCCAGCTTTGGGGGTCAGCAGCTCTGGGGAAGATGGACAATGGTGCAAATCATGAGACACAAGCTCAGATCAGTAGGTCTTCCCCAAGCATAAGGATAGAGGGAGTGATGAAGCAGTGTGATTTTGGACTGTGAGGACAGGCATAGGAGCTAGTAGTAAGCCCTTAGTTCTAGTTGTGACTCTGGTTAGACTAAAGCTGAATCTCAACTGGACATGGGTGACTTACCTGGCTGGGGAAACACTGTGACCACCAAGGCGGTTTTCCTAGTTGCACCTGGGGAAAACTGCTCTTCTGGCACAGGGTAGTACTGACGGAGGTAATGTATAACTAACCTCCTGCTTTCACTTCCAGTGGGAAGAGCTTGGCTTTATGCCCACTTTATGGAAATAGGAGACTCCTCCATACCTTGCTCCTGGGGCCTTACAGCTAAGAGCAAATGAAACTCAGAGGCATCCGAACCCTGAGCCTCTCGTAGGATGCCTGCCAAAGGATTTTGAAACATCTAATGCCCGAGGTGGGATGGAGGATGTTTGCCAGTTGTAGGGTCACTTATGGGTCTTGATGGACTCATGGATTAGGAATTGATTTGGCTGATTTGGCTTGGAACACAAAAAAATTTCATAAAAAACCCCAAAAAACAGGACCTGGGTAGCTCATTCATTGCAAATAATGTGCCCAGACAAGTATAGTCAACTGCTGAGAAGGCTTACAATGTTCGACTAACTTTCATTTACCCAGGAGGCTGGGACTCAGGAGGTCTGCATTCCCTCCCCAGCTTCCCTATGGACTTTCTGAGTGACCTTGGGGCAGGCCAACTCCCTGCCTCACTTTCCCTACCTGAGAACCATGATATTCTCTAACCTCCTGGTCAGATGCCAACTCCAATCTCCTGTTCCTTAGCACAAGACTCCTGGCCTCCAAACAACTCCTGTTTTTATATATTTGACCCCCTAGAAGAGCTTGAGTCTATTCTTCGGGCAGGAGGGCAGATGGACATTTCCAAAGGCACATTGTTGGCCTTGAACTGCTGAGATCCATGATGAAATGAAAGTGGTCTCCAAGCATAGTGCCCTGGAGCAAGCCCTGGAGTGCAGGGCTCACCATGTTGGTTTCCGTAGGTGCTGTGGTGGTGAGTGAGAGCCAGGCTGAGGAGGCTAGGTAAGGGGTGGGCAGAGGAAGGGGGGTGGGGGTGGCTGGTGCAGTCAGCACACTCTGGCGTACGGCAGAGTGGGTAATGCTAGCACATCAGAACCAGGAACCAGGGGGATAGGAAGCAGGTTGTCTGAGGCCCCCAGGTAGACTCCATTAGGGCAGGGGCAGAACATGGGTTTTTCGAGGATATTTGTGGAAAAGATCATAAGAAACGAGGGCTGGAAGGGATCTCATGAGGTCATATGATCCAGCCCCCTACTCAAGACAAGATTGTCCCTGACTAAACCATCCCAGCCAAGTGTCTGTCCAACCTGCCCTTGAAACCTTCTGAGGATGGAGAATTCACCATGTCTCTAGGTGGCCCGTTCCAGTGTTTGACCACCCTCGTCATCAGAAAGTTCTTCTTAATCTCCAAGATAAATTCCCCCTGGCTGAAGCCTGAGGCTGTTGCTCCTAGTCCTGTTCCCTGTGGCCACAGAGAAAAGCCCATCTCCAGTCTCTCTATAACTGCCCTTCAGATATTTGAAAACTGTCGCAGTTCCTCCTTTTAACCCAGGAGGGAGGTGATGGTGGGGGGCCCTGGGGAATATTTGCTAAGGAAAATCTTATTCATTTGCTGTAGTCCAGGGCGATTTCTCTAGAATTGGAGTATGGGGGTCAAGGGTGGGGGGCTTAAAGCAGGTGGGAAGTTAACAGAGTCATCTTTTAAGGTCTGGTTCAGTTCCCATCTCCCTTCCTCCTGCTTCCTCCTCGCCCTCCCCAAGTTTCCTGGATCCTACTTGCTGGGGCCTGCTGTGAATACAGAAATATCCCTTCATTTAATGCCTCTGCTGCTAGGGAGAAACCTGTAAATATCCCACTCCGCCCCATGCTTACTCGGCACAAAGAGCCGTCAGTCACCTAGGAAACCATCTCAGTTGCTTGGCACAAAAGGAATGGGAGCTTGGTGCCTTGGCACTGGATCAAAAATAGACACCCCCCAGCCCATTCATCTGCCCATTTTTCTGCCCATTGGGTTTTGGGGGATTTTTGATCTAGTTAAATTTGGGGAGTGGGTGTGGAACGGAGTTGGGAATGGGCTGTTTCTTTCCCCTGAAAGATCAATATGGAGAAATAGACCCTGCAGCCTTCTGGCTCTGGGCAGTGTGACTCATGTGCTGGGCAGTGAGGATGGGGAAGGAGGGTCAGGTTGACTAGCTGGTTCAAGTTCTACATTAGGCTTCCCCACATGCCAAGCTCCTGATGTCCCTCACTCCTTATGTGCAGTCCCCTGCTCTCCTAGGCCCACACTCTTCCCTTGCATGCAGTTCTGCTGATGCTCAGCTGTCCTAACTCACAGCAGCCCCATGCTTTTCAATTCATGAGTATCCCACAGCCCACAAAGCTCTGCCAGCATGCCTCTCGTTAAATCTGCCAGAGAGCTTAGGATGTATTCATCAGTGGGGCATCTGAGTGGTCACGGCAGGGACATTTCAAGTTTGTGCTACAGTGATGTTTGCAAGTCCTGCTCAGGATCAGGGCCCTGCTTCAATGAGCCCTGCACAAATCCTTGACATTTGTCCCAATGGCTGTACAGTCTAAGACAAGTCACATAGGAAGTTGTGGTAGGGAGAGGGTTATAAAAAAATGCATGCAATCTTACCTACAAAATACTTGAATGGTTAACAAAAGGACAAATACCAGATGCCCCAAATTGTACATCACACAGTTTGTGACCAGTAAGCATCATAATGGAAGGAGAGTTTGAAAGAATCAGAAGTAGCTGCTACAGATGGGCCATGTTGTGTATGTGCCTTATAGTAGCACCAAAGGCCTCCAGGGAAATTAGGGTCCCATGCACTAGGTGCTGTACATATAAGAAAACTTTCTGCCCCCCAGTTGCTGACAATCAAATGGATTAGACAGACGAAGGGGAGGAAGAGGGAAGGGAGGTACAGTGAGGGGAAGTGACTTGCCCAAGGTCACTTGGAAAATCAGTGGGACAGCAGAGGAGAACACAGGTTTCCTGAACCCCTGTCAAAGCCTGCAGAGCCCCTACAACTGAACAAGGCATTGGGTGATCAGGCCTACTGGATCTGCAAGCCAACCTGGTGCATCACTGGGATGACTCAAGGGCATTTGATGCTCAGGACCTGCTCAGTGCTGGCCCTTTGGGAGCAAAGTGTGCAAGCAGGGCCAGTGGTAGTGTTAGCCATCTGATTTGCAACCAAGCTGAGACCTGCCAAACTCAGGCCACAAAACAGCCATTGGATAGCTGCAAAAGTAATCTAAGCCACCCAGAATTGGTGGTGGGGAGGCAGAGAATCCACCCCCATCTTCCCTTGGTAACAGTGACACCTTGGCTGCATCCAGATGATGACAAAGATTATGAATCTGATTAGGGCTATGCAGACAGAGCATTGGCTAAGCCAACTGTACTGACCTTGCTCCAGGAACTGATCACTACCCAGATGGCTTTTTGCACCCCTTAACTTACTCCAGGGTTGGTTTCCTTGCCTGCCAGGGGCGGCAGGTCAGACTAGATGGCCCACTGAGGTTCCTTCCAACTCTAGGAATCTGAATCTGTAACTCTTTCCCACTGGAAGCCATGCTACATCCCAGCCCAGAGGGCTGAAGCATCTATCCAGTATGGGCGTGGCGCCCTCTCATGGATGGATAGGGAATAAGGATCTTAAAATGAAAGGGGTGGAGGGGATAGGTTGGGGGAGAGGAAAAGAGGTTCAAGCCAAATCTGTGAAACAGCTGATGCTGCTTTTCACAGGATCTCACTCCCTCCTGAGCAGGCAGGCACATTTCCCGCTGTGCTGCTAAGCTTGAGAGGTGCTGGAAAGCTGGTGGGTGATTGCAACCGAGAGAAATTTTATCGAGGCAGGAGGCACATGTCATCGCGGCTGCGTCTCTCACGTTGGTAAGGGTGTGGTGTTTCACACCTGCGCTGGCGTCCAGGCCTCCTGTGAACACAAGATCCAGGGGTTTCAGAGGTGGTGAAGAATCTGGTGGGGAGGGGTGCACATTTGTGTAGGGGGCAGATGGAGCGCAGCAGGATAAGCAGCACAGGCTGGGCTAAGTAACTCTTGCAGCCAGATCTGCAGGATCTGTTGGTCCAGCAGGCTCTGTAATGGTTCCCCTTTGCACTCCCTACTCATCACTTTTGCCACCCTTCTATGACAGGAGGAGGTTGATTTGGCCAGTGCTGCTGTGTGTTGAAAGGGGAGTTATCTGCTGTCATTTTCCCTTGGGTAAAACTAGACCAATTGGGGGAAGCTCTGGAATTACTGGCCCCTGGTGTATGGTTACAACATGCAGTGGGACACATTCTTCTAGACTTGTGCTAGTATTTGTCTGGGACTATTGCAGATTTACACTGGTTGAACTGAGATCAGCCCGTGGCCAGCTGTTTCCTTTTCAGTGTTACTAATAACTCCTTGGAAGAATAGAACTAAAAGGATTTATTTCAAAATAAATTATCCATTTAACTCTTCTGGTTGGTGCCACTTGAAATTCCTGTTTCTTTTCTGGACTGTATTGTGTCAGGAGTGCAAGTGTTAACAGCCCCGTGGCCAAAAGGGGGATGCTGTTACACACATAAGGAAACTAAACAGTTTCACTCTGTGTTGCTATTCAGGCAGCAGGGTAGGCTGAAGCCAGGATGTGACTTTTGTGGATTTTTCTTCCCTGCAGAGTTAACTCAGCTGGTCAGTGCATGAGCAGGGGATTAGCTTAGCCCAAGGCACAAAGCAAAGCCCTACTCACGCCACTCTGTCCAACCTGCATGCAGCTATGAGTATATTATGAGAGCTTCTGGGGGCATAACCCATAGTTCTTTGTGATACAGAAAGCTGAACCCTTCTAGGAGTGTTTCCCAGCAGTTGGTAGGAAAACTTGTCTTTTTGTCACACGGGGTGGAAGAAGGCATGGGAGAGCTGTCAGCACATGAGTGTACTCTGGCCTGCACCCACACTGCAAGGTGCCTTGAACTCAGGAGAGCCATGGGGCTGTGATGTAAAACACCACAGCCCTCTGGTGCAAAGACTGTACATATGGGTAAGAGGGGAGCCAGAGGCAGCACACAGTGAAGAACCTGCCTTAGCCCTGCACTAAAAGTGTCCCATGAGAACCATAGGACTCTATTTAATAGCTGTTTGCTTATCTCAAACCAGAGGCAGCTCTGTTGCAAAGACCATTTTTTTCCTTTCCCGCCTCCAACCCTTGAAGCTCTGTATGTGCTTGGTGGGGTTGATCAAACGTGTTCTTCTGAACAGAGAGAGGTAGTTAGATGTGTTAGTTTGAAGTCAGGCAGGGCAGAGGTGCACTTTATGGGTTATCACAAAAGTGTACGCATCTCTAACTCAGCTCCCAGGCTTTAGTTCAGACTAGTTGTATTTGGGTTCCTTACACTAATGGTCTAGAGCAGTGGTGTTCAAGTTTTTGGCCCTGTGGGCTAGGTGAGTGGCACTGGACCAGTCTGTGGGCCAGACTGAGCTCTGCCTATAAGGATCAGGCTTTGTGTGCCTGCATAGGGCATTAGGTGCAGGGATTTGGCCCTGGGGTCCAGCACCACCCTTGTATGCTAGGGTAGGGCCCTGGCAACTTGTGACACCCCCACCTGTCCCCAGACACCAAGATCAGGGCTCTCCATGGATTTGGAAATTTGGTAGAAGGGAAGTCATGCCATCATGGGAAGCCCCAACAGGCTGAATGACACAGCATCAGGGGCTGGATCTGGCCCACAGGCAAGGGATTGAGCACCCACAATCTAAAGAAAAGGGGGAGAGAGCTATTTGAACAGAGAAAAAGCAGAAACCTGAATTCCTTCTCCCTGTTTATGAAACCATCTAGTAAAAGCTGACATAACTCAGGTGCAAGGGGGGTATGCTTGATGTGGGGCACATGTGCATCCCTTGCTATTTGAAACCAAAGACAGAGATACAGCCTGTTACCCTTGAACCAAGGGCACCCTGAGAATATGCAACTTCCCCCAATTGCAGAGCAAAGTTGTTAAGAGATACACAAAATATCTTAGCTGCAAAGGTCTTACCAGACTGATTCTCCACTCAGCAACACTGACATAAATTCAGCACCGCACTGTTGACTATAGGGGAGTTGATCAGGATAAACCAGAGAAGAATCTCTTGTGAGCTCTTTCTTCCCTCCCCTGGACACAGTCTGTGTAGCAATCAGGGCTCTCATGAAGCAATTGATCACCTAATGCTGTGTTGCCATAGCTTTGCCAATTTAATTGTGCTGTCCCTGATTGATGCCAAGAGATGGTAACCATGCCACACTGTTCAGCTTAGCAGCACAGGGGGCCTCCCTGCCCCCCTGCCGGGTCACTGATCTGTGCCATACAGAGCTCTGATGACAGTCTGGACCCCTCACTGGTTTGTTTGTCCTGCCCATTTGTATTTCCACTGGGGATTTTGTGCAATGCATGTCTTGTTCTTTTCCTTATTCATTGCTGCCCCCCTGAGAAGTCCCAGGAAACAAGACCAAGGCATCAGAGCCACATGTCTACCCAGCCATCTCCAAGTCTCACAAAAGAAAAGGTAATCTCTGCCTGTGTAGCAGCAATGGGAGATTGCTGGTGGTTCAGCGCCAGGGCTGGAGTACCCCCCTGGGCCTCTGGGGTTGGGGTCAGACTGTTTCCTTTATGGGTGGGGAGTGGAGGTATCTCTCACATGCCTGGTTTAGCTAGCATGACAGCAATCCCAGGCATTGTCTATGTCCATCTTTCTTTTTCAAAGCCTCAGAATCGTTTGGGTCCAAGCCATGAATGCACCATCTGCACGTGGCATCGAGAACCATTAAGGCTAAAATTTGCTTGGACAGTCACCGGTCTTCAAGCAGCCTGTCCTGTGAGGGCTTGAATCTAGTTTTCAGAGGGCCTTGTTACACGTTACACTGTGAACCACATAAATGTTGATTGGCTTAGTGCTAGCTTGCAGTCACACCTTCAACTTGAGCTGAACATCTGTGGGGAGTGACTGGGTTATGTGGAACAGGAGCTGGGTTATCCAGATCAAGAGATAATCCTGGCCTGGCATACCATAACTTTGATCTGCAGGTCCAGATGCCCTCCATCCAAGGGTGTTGAGAGAGCTGGCAGGGGTCATTGTGGAGCCCTTGGCCCAACTATATGAGCATTTGTGGTCATCTGGCCAGGTGCTGGGGGATTGGAAACTGGCTAATGTGGTCCCAATTTTCAATAAAGGGAGGAAGAAGGACCCAAGTAACTATAGGCCTGTAAGCCTCACCTCAGTGCTCAGGAAGATCTTGGAGAGAATCATCAAGGAGCACATCTGTGAAGAGCCAGCAGGAGAGCTCATGATCAGGGGCAATCAGCATGGGTTCATCAAAGGCAGGTCCTGCCTGACCAACCTGGTTGCCTTTTATGACCAAGTAACTAAATGCTTGGATGATGGTGTCGCCATGGACGTAGTCTTTAAGAAGGCCTTTGACACTGTCTCTCACCCCATCCTCATGAATAAATTAAGTGACAGTGGCATTGATGCCTACACAGCTGGATGGGTAAAAAATTGGCTGATGGGGCACACCCAGAGAGTAGTGGTGGACAGATTGTACTCAACCTGGAGAGATGTGAGCAGTGGGGGTACCCCAGGGCTTGGTCCTCGGGCCCGCACTGTTTAACATCTTCATCAGCAACTTGGATGAGGGGATGGAAAGCATGCTGTCCAAGTTTGCTGATGACACTAAGATGTGGGGCGAGGTGGATACACTTGAAGGGAGAGAGAGGCTGCAAATAGATTTAGACAGACTACAAAAGTGGGCAGATGAGAATAGGATGGGGTTCAACATAGATAAATGCAGGGTGCTGCACCTTGGGAGAAGGAATCCACAGCATACTTACAGGCTGGGGAGTTCCCCTCTTGAAAAGCACAGAGCCAGAACCAGATCTTGGAGTCATTATTGACTCCAAGATGAACATGAGCCGCCAATGCCAGACCACAGCCAGCAAGGCCAGCCATACCTTGTCATGCATCCAAGATGCATCTCAAGCTGGTCCAGAGAGGTGATACTCCCCCTCTATGCAACTTTGGTCAGGCCACAATTGGAGTACTGCATCCAGTACTGGGCACCACACTTTAAAAAGGATGTGGCCAGCCTGGAGAGAGTTCAGAGGAGGGCCACCCACTTGGTGAGAGGGCAGGATGGCCCTGTTCAGCCTCAGCAAGAGGAGGCTGAGGGGGGACCTGGTGGCTGCCTACAAACTCATCAGGGGAGATCATCAGCAGGTAGAGCCCTTTTCTCCCCAGCACCACCTGGGGTGACGAGGAACAGTGGTAATAAACTGATGGAGAATAGGTTTAGGTTAGAGATCAGAAGGCAATATTTTACAGTTAGGGTGGCCAAAATCCGGAACCAACTTCCCAGAGAAGTGGTCCTCACCCCGACCTTGGGCAAATTCAATAGGAGGTTGGATGATCACCTGCCTGGGGTCTTGTGAACCCAGCATTCATTCCTGCCTGTGGCAGGGGGTCAAGCTAGATGATCTATTCAGGTTCCTCCTGACCCTAGCTACTATGAAACTATGAGCTGCATAAGAGTGCTTTAACGTACTTAAAGGTGTTAATGTGCAAGGTTAAGTGCTCCTGGAGTCACGCAAAATTAATGTGTAACAAGGCCCAGAGGGTGTTGTTTGCATCCATCAATGCATCCACCTAATTCCTCTTCTCTTTGCCCCCCTCCTCCCTCTGACAATCAGCCACCAGAAATGGACACCCCCACCTGCAAATCAGTGGCCTTTTTTGACTCCCCAAGGTCTTGCATTAACCTCCCAGCTGCGCCTGGTTTTCCCCCACTCTTCCCCCCACCCATGTGTAAGTTGCTGGGTTGGCTCAGAAGAAGTTTGGAGCTTGGGGTAGGGGGGAAGTAAAGAGGGAATGGTCTTTCTAGAGGAACCCAGTGTTAATTTTGAAGGGAGGAGGGCTTGGATCTGGAGCTGCCTTGTTCTGTAATCAGGGTGTGGGATTTCACTGAATTATAACATTTCAAAGAACTCACCTGGTTTGCTGCTTGTTGCCTTGAACCCTTTTACTGGGGGAGGTGGAGATGCTCTTCACTGAACGGACCCAGCTGTGCTTGCTTCCAATAGGTGGCCAGAAGGTGTCCTTTGCTGGAGGCATAGATGACCTTGGGGATGGACTGAAACCGCTCGCTGAATCTGAAATACCTGAAGATGCTGAAGGAGCAGGGGCAGAGGACCAGGAGCCAGAAATGGAGCAGGACAATCCTCCTGCAAGCGGTAACGTCCCCAGTCAGAAAAGCAGGGATGGGGGAGGAGGGGAAGGATGTTGAAAAACAGAAGCAACTACGGAACTGATTGGTTGCTGGTTGTACAGTCCAGCAGTGCAGCCAGGTACTGTAGGGCCAAACCACACTCCATCCCACTTTGGGGCACCCTACTGTGTGTGAGGATCTTGGACAACTTCACATGCATTCATTGAAGAAAGCTCAACTGATGGATGGAAAGGAAAATACAGGACCATATCCCCACCCTGTGGTGTAGTCAGCTCCAAGGGGAGGGATGTAGCTATGATTTTAACAGTGCACAGTAACTATTAACTGGGGACATAAAGTGAAGAAGAATCTTGTATCCTGTTGGAACCATGGAGTGAACCTCAGCTCAGCAGAGTGGCTTTCCCCAAGCTGGAATTTGGCTATAACAAGCTCTGGTTAACAACCTGATTCTGCTGTGTGAACCTTTAATAACTACATGCTAGGAATTCATGTCTCAGACTGAGTCTAGAGCTTACTCTGTGGGATCTGTGGACTGAATTTCCCTCCTCATCCTCCAGACAGTTTTGGCTTTGGATTGCAAATGGAAGGCATTTTGTGAATGAGAGTGGTTGTTTGGAAGTTAAGTTCTATCTTCTAGAGAAGGGGTCTCAGCATGGGGAAGCATAGAGTTATTGTTGTTGCTCCTCATGTTCCCAGTTAAAGACCTGAACCTCGGTGCATGAGAGACTCAGCAAACCAGTAATGCTTAAGTAATCCCTGCCCTCGGGTGCTCACCTGTGGCTTTTCTTTTTCCTTCTCCAGGACCTACCAAAGAGCGAAGACATGTTGGCTTTGTTGAGACAGTCCTACACCCTGTTAACATGGAGAGCCACACTCCTTCCTCCCCTCTGGGTGGCACCAGTTAGTTCGGGAGGCAGGAGGAAGGTGGAGGGGGCCACCCCAGGGATGGAGTCCTCTCATCTTCCCATGCCCCAGTCTGGATTCTCTTTCCTTAATAGCTGCATTTCCTCCCTTTCCTCCCCCTTCTATTCTCTTCTCTTTGATTTCTCTGTCTCCTGCCAATGGTTTGTTTCTATTAGATGAGTTTAGCACTGGCGAATGACGCAAGCTTGGCAGATGATTGAAAGCCTCTGCATGTCCACCTCTAGATGATACAATGGAGAAGTCCTTGCTCTATTGCAGTGTATGCTATCCCAAATTGAGTGGCCACTGCAGGATCTATTTCCTGTTGTCCATTTCCTAGTGCTTTGTCCAATCTACCCATAAGCGTGCCAAACAATGAAGCTTCCACCCCTTCCCTGGGAGACAATTGCATGACCCTGTGCAGCATGGAGGGTGGCAGTGCAAGCTTGTCAGTGTGCTTCAGCCCTAAAGGCAAAGCCTTCCTTTGAGAAGTACAGTCTCTTTGGTTCCAGTCAGTCCTTGGTCTCACTGATGGAGACCCACCATGGCAAGGTGGGAGGTAACTTATGCCGATGACAGCACCCCATGTGACAGAGACGCCTGAAGCAGACCTGAGATCCATCAGCCTCTGAGCTGTTTTTTAACATGACCTACCCTGGACTGTGAGATCCTGGTCTATACAGAGGTGCTTTGGGATACACTAATGAGAACCCCACAGAGGGTTGTTGATCTAGTCTTTAGTCCTGTTGGTTTGAATATTTCATCAAAACTTCTGAGGTTCTCTGAAGGAGAAGAAAAGAACACTGGAGCAAAGTCCAGCTCTGTGGGGCAAGGGGACACCCAGAGCTCACTGGATGGGGCTGAACAGAATAGAAAATTTGTAGAACATCCACGGACCTCCAGGACTTTCAGCAGAGCAGAGTAGGACTCCAGTGATATCACACAAGGGAGAAAGACCAGGAGGGACTATTTTAAGATGTGAAGCAGCAATGGAAGGCAAGTTAATTATACTGCTGACCTGTTAGACCTCACTTGATTAAATCAAGTGAGGTCAAACCATAATGTTGGTTGACAGCCCTGGAGACTTGAAATCCTTGAGTTAGATCTGCAGGGCAAAGTGGAAATGCAAGCTTCTCCCACCAACATGCCTCCAACCTAGATCTGCAAGGGGCCCAGTCTAGCGAGGGAGAAGGGAGCGAGTCTCCTTGTTCTCTCTACTGGCAGCAGTGCCCCTAAAAGAAAGCCAAGCAGTGCCAATAATGGGGATTTGGGGGGGCATGACCACTTAACAGGGGGCTACCAAACAGCTTATAATAGTCTTGAGCTGGATTTGAACTGGCGACTTAAAGGGAATGCTAATGTGGAAAATGCAAATAGTTTTTGTTGTGGAAAATGCAGATAGTTCTTGTTTGCCAAATCCCAAACTTGCCAAACACCTTTCTCCATGGTTATGTGGTCCCTACCGGGGGCTGTGAACAAGAGGCAGGTTCTTAAGCATAGTTTAGCTGTCTCTTTCTTTCTCTCTCTCTCTCTATACACCCTTTGATCCTGTATTGAGCAATGCCTTTCTGTGCTCCAGATCAGATCTGCTGTAATAAAGCTTTGTACATAAATATTTGCAGACTGTTTTATTGGGGGTAGGGAAGAGGGAAGGACAGGGAAAGAGAAAAGGATCCTGGACCAGGAACAGGAGGCTGGCCAGTCTTCTTTGTCCCATCTAGTGCCCAGCAGCAAAGCCAAGAAGCAGACTCATCACAGGTACTCTAAGTACATGAAGGTGGCATCCTATTATGAGGGTGGTGGAGTGATCCAGGCTTCTTCATGGTAAGGAAGAGGCTCGAGTATGACTCTGATGTTCCCAAGACTGATTATGGCTGCAGAGACAGAGATAGGAAGAAGGAGGTTGGCCCTGGAGCCACTACAGTGCTGGGTGGTTAAAGAGCAGGTTCTTGGGAGATGGCAGGGGGGTGCACCTGGAAGGAACTCCCCACCAGGAGGGGAAAACAAGGAAGTAGGGTCAGCACAGGACGGGCAGCAGCAAAGTTTCCTTATGCTGCCCCATCAGGTTCCACTTTAGGCTAAGAGAGGAGCTATCAAGCCCCAAGACCTTTCAGTCCCTGTCCTGGGCAGTGGTGACAGCGATAGGGATGCACACTGTTAGGATTGGATGGTAATCACTTCCACAGCTAAACTGGGCAGAAGTAGGACCAGGAACCCGGATCTGACACTATCTGTAACCCTTTATTTCCCATGCCTTCTGGAGAGCCTACTGGTACCCACTTAAAACTCATGGCACATGAGGCTGTATTCAATAATCACAGAATCCAAACCTACCAGAGCCAGTTGACCCCATCCCTTCACACTGCCCGTCTTGTAAACAGATCTGTAAACATGTCCACCACCAACCTAATCCCTTCTTGAGTATTTTGCTACCCTAAAGGCACCAACAAGAAAGCAGGAGACTATTGACTTGCTTTGAGGAGCTTATTAGTCCATTTAATCCCTCCCTTGCTATGTACCCTCCCCATCTGCTTTAATTACACAGGTTTGACTTCCCTGTGTTGCCTGCTTAAGCAGGCACTTCCGTGTTTGTACAATAACTGGTTTCACTTAGGGTGATACTGGATCTGCTCACAGCAAAGGCATTGTTGCTTAAGGGGAGCAAAGCCAGCCATACTCTCCTTCCAGCCACTGGCTTTCTATATGGATATGAAAAGACATGGGGTCCTGGCATCCACCCTGATGCTGAGACAAAGGCTAGCTTTGCATCATTAACAAATGCAATTTGTGTTTGCTGATCAACACAGGCCTGTTCCCTTCTGTGATCCCTCCTGCGGGCCCGTGACTGGCTTGTAAGGACTTGTCCTGGGCTGTTGAGGTATGCTGGCGGGATGCGTTTCTAGGATGGAAATTTTGACTCAGCAGGCAGTTGGCTCACAAACTGTACTGCCACTGAGAGAACGTGGATTTGGGACAAAGCTGAAGTGACCGAGATCAGGCAGGAGAGTGTTTCCTGACTCCCAGTCTTGTGCCTCTAATCACGGCCCCATGCAACCTTCACTGATCTCCACCAGTTTCTTCCAAGAACTTTCTATCCTGGCTTTGTTGCCTCTCTAGAAATGGTTCCCAGCTGTGCACTGAAAGACACATACAGTCCTCTGGATCCCTGTCTGTGCCTGTATTTTGCCATCTTGGCCTCAGGGGGCCTCGCTCTGGCTCTGTTACTCCGCTTTTTCTACTCTCCTCTTACTTTACAGTTAGGGCTGCCAGGCTCTGGAATGGGCTCCCAAGGGAGGTGGTGCTCTCTCCTACCTTGGGGGTCTTCAAGAGGACACTGGACAGATACTTGGCTGGGGTGATATGACCCCAGCACCAGTTCCTGCCCAGGGCAGGGGGTTGGACCTGATGACCTGCTTAGGTCCCTTCGGACCCGAAGTACTACGATACTAAGATACAAGAAGCATTACTGACATACCCCAGCAGAAACAAGGTAGGAAGGGAAGCAGCTGGATAGTTGTCTCCCTTGCACTACAGATTAGATCTGTGCCAAAGACTGTGCCTTCTGTAAATGCACACCCAGGCGCTCAGCCTTGGGAACTGAGGGTGGCTGGATGTGACGCTGGCCGGATCGCTTTCACGTGCTGTTGTCTACACAAACTAACCTGCCTTTGCCAGACGAGGCCGAGGCCAGGCTCAGGAGTACACTGTGAAGGGAGACCACCCTGAGGTGCGTGAAGCAGGAGACTGAGGGAAAATGGACACTGCTGGAAGCCCAGGCGGTCTCTGAACAGGCAGAGCTGCCCATCCCATCAGCCACCTCCTGTTTTGCGTGTCCCCTTTGCCACCACCCAGCTCCGACCCGTCCTGGGGCCAGCTCCAGGGCTTGCAGCTCGCCCTGCTCAGGCAGGCAGGCTGCGAACCATGGCCTCCTGCTGCCAAGGACACCGAGCTTGGCACAGGAGAGGCCGATGCCTCCAGGGACCCCTAGGCCTGGAGAAGCCAGGCCCGGCCCGCCGACAGGCGCCCAGCGGGGGAGGGGAGCTGCTCCCCGCCCCAGCCGGGGGTGCGCCCCTGCCACGCACCTGCCCTTTCCCAGCATGACCCCCCACACACGCCCCCACCTTGAGGCGGGCTCCACCCCGAGGCGGTGCCTGCCCTGCCAATGGGCTGCGCAGCGCTTCCCCCTCCCTCTGCCCACGATGTTTGTTCCCTCGAGGATTCGCCCCCTCTCCCGGCGCTTTTTATCTCGGGCACAGAGCATTACACCACACGCCGGTTCTTCTTCCGGGGTCACGGAGGAGTGAACGGTCACGGTGGTTGTCCTATGGCCTGCCGCGGGGTACCCGGAAGTCGTGGGGTTTTACTTCCGCTTGCGAGCTGTCACCGGCTGCCGGGAGCCGCCAGCAGGTACTGCGGCCCCCTCCCCAGCCCGGTGTCCCGTCACCCCCGCGCGTCGGGGCTGCGCCGGCCGGCGGCGGCATCCGGAGGCTCCTCCTGCGGCCCGTGCAGCGCCTTGCGCCGTGCGGCCGGACCCGGCCCGGCCCTGCCTCCGCCGGTGCCTCCGCGTGCGTGCGGACGGGCGGCTGGGGGGCCTCGCCCGACCCGCTGCTTCCGAGCAGGAGGTCCTGGGCCCGCGTTGCGGGCTGTCCCGGCGGCTGGGGTGGGGTGCATTTGCGGGCCCATCTTCTCCATCCCTGGGGTAGAGGCTTGTTTTGCCCCCCCTGCTCTTCTGCTTCTTTGGGTTGG
The DNA here is from genome assembly GCF_001723895.1 of Crocodylus porosus. Classification (NCBI taxonomy): domain Eukaryota; kingdom Metazoa; phylum Chordata; order Crocodylia; family Crocodylidae; genus Crocodylus; species Crocodylus porosus. The sequence goes on from NW_017728944.1 coordinate 1,743,104, forward strand.
GTTAAAAGTTGATGCTGTAGGAAATTTTTTTCACGTCCCAGGTCAAATCAGCCAGATCAGGTCCAAATCCTTTCAGTCATTCAAGAACCATGTGCGATCCTGCTATGAGCAAGTGTCCTCCACCCCAAACTTTCCAGCCTGGGGCTTCCAATACTTCCAAATCCTTTGGCAGGAATCCTATGTGCAGGCCCAAGCCTGGAGGCTTGGGGTTCGGATGCCTCTAAGTTTCGCTTGCCCACAGCCATATGGTTGCAGCAGCAAGCTAGAGAGGAGTCTCCCATTTTCCCTAAAGTCAATGTGTAGCCGAGATCCTCTCACTGGAAGCTGGTCAGTGGGAAGCTAACTATGAGGCTGTCATAGGGAACCCAGTCTGCAAGCAGACAAGGGTGCACCCTCCATTACACAGTGCCATTTTAATCACATTGCGTTGGTCAGGGTATTTCCCCTGCCACACTTGTGGTCACGGTGTTTCCCTGATGCTGTACGATCCTAGACGAGTGGGGCTGGAAAGGAGCTCCTGAGGTTACCTAGTCCCACTGCTGGCCTGGGACTGCCCTTTCTGCTTCCTGCTGAGGTTCCAGCTGAACTTCTCCCTGCACTGTTTCTGTTACGTGCTCCCCATGCCTGGCTCCACCAAGCCCTGGGACTTGCAGATCAACCTCCACCTGGTGCTGGCAGAGCTTTTCATCTATAAGACCAGGAAGGAGTATGTGAATGGGATGAGCCCGCTGAGTGTGTGTCCTCTGCTCACATCTTCAGGCTGTTTTACTAGTTGGTGTCACAGGGTCCCTTGACTCATTCAGAGGGCAGTGGGCAGTGGGCACTGGCCAGTGTGCTCTGCTCCATGTTCCCTTCTGTGTCCCTTGTCATTAACCTATGACATTGCTCCCATTTCCTTTTTAGTTGTCCCAAGAAATCATTTGATGGTGTCCCCAGTGGCCTCCCTTATTAAGGGAGGCTTGTAGTATTTGGTGATGGGCCTAAGCCCATGATTTTTCAGCACATCCAGTAGGCCTGCCTAAGGCAGGATCATCTCCATCCAAAACATCCCGTACAATCCATAGTCTAAACTTTACTTAATACAACTGTCAACCCTGACACAACACAGACCTAACACCTGAACCTGTTACAGGTAAAGCAGGGGAACCACAGCAGCCAACGTCCGGCTTTTATGAAATGTTGTCAATAATTTCTTAGCTCCTGATGCCTTAGCTCTTCCAAGGGCTGAACATGGCAGGTTCTTCATCCCTTCTTTGACTCTCCTTCAGATCTTCTCAGCCTTTTCTGCTCCACAGATCAGGCAGGTGATCCAAGGAACAGCCTCACATGCTTTCTAGTCAAGGTTGTGTCCCTCTTAGCTTTTTCTGATTCCCACTGATGCAGAGCCAGGGTTTCTGCGATTTCAGGGAATGTCTTGTTTCCATTAGACATTTATCATTGTTACTGGGATTTCTAAAACCTTCATGGAACTTAAAATTTGGGCCTGACTTGACCTTCTGAATGTTTGTACTCGTGAGGAACTTAATAACTGGGGGTGGGGGTTAGTGGGGTTCTGTGACTTGTGCTATAACAGAGCTTAAAGTAGGTCCCATTCTGCTTGGTGCTTTATGGTTTAGGCTGTGAGCTGTTGAGGCAGGAGCTTTTTCTTTTTCTATATAGAAAGGTAGTTAGGTCTGTTAGCCTGAAGGTAGGGCAGGGTGGCACCTTATAGATTACTTTGTTCAGAAAGATGTATACTTTTGTAGGTGACAGCCTACTTCTTTGGATGCCATGAATGAGCAGGGGCAATAAATTGTATTTAAATTATTTTATTTCTAAGGGTAGGGAAAGAGGGAGGAAAGGACAGGGAGCGGTCACTGCTGAGGGAGGGGAAGGTGGGGTGAAGAGATGAAAAGGGAAAAAACAAAGAAGTTAACCCACTGAGGGACATGAGGGTTAGAAAAGCTAGTCTAGCCAATGGGATAAGAATCCAGAGTCTCTGAGACCATACTTAACACAGACCAAACTGTGGATAGCTGTTCCGCAAAGTTGCGGTTATTTTTTTTTAAGAACAGCAAAACTTTAAAAAACAACTACCCTGAGGTCAGCGATGAAACGTCCAGAGAGGTGACGTGTGAGGGCACTCAACAGTGTCTCCTCCCCCTATCTTTTCCTCTATCCTTTCCCTATCTTTTTGCATTGAAATTATTTAATTCCTCTCCACTTAGTACTTCTGCTCTTTGCAAGTCAGTTCATAGCATCTGACAAAGTAGGCTGTCTTATATGAAAGTGTATGCCTTTCTCAACAAGTTGGTCTTTAAGGTGCTACCCTGCCTTGTCATCTTCTGTACAGTGGCTAGAAGAGCAGAGTTCCAGTATTTCCCTAAGTATTTATATGGCTTCCTCATTATAGTGTCTGAGTGCTTTGCAGTTATTGCTGCTTTCATTCCCGTGCTACTCTTCTAGGTTTGGGGGGCATTATAACTTGTTTTACAGGTGGGGAACTGAGAGAGAAGAGAAATTAAGTTTTAAGTGACTTTCCAGAAATCACACAGGAGTTGTGTGGCCAAGCAGGAAATTGAATCCAGGTCTCCTGAGTCCAAATCCAGTGCTTTATTTTCTAGACCATTCCACCATCTCTAGACCCAAAAGTGTTCATAATCTAACTTGACAAAGTGGTAGATCATGGGAAGGGGTGCAACATAACAGATCTTGTTACAAGAATGTAATAGATTGCACTTAAATATACACTTAATTCAAGTATCATACTTGAGAAATAACAATTACATTCATAAATACAAAATGGGGAATGATTGACTAGGCTGCAGTACTGGAGCTTGTAATGGTTTGCAAGCTGAATGAATGTGTAACAGCATTGTTGCAAAAAAGGGTAATAGCGGACTGGGATGTGTTAATGGACTGTCCACCACATATCTTCCACTTTTCAGTAAGCCTCCTCTGGTACACTGCATTCAGTTTTGGACACTATGTTTCAAGGAAGATCTAGAAAAATTGGAAAGAGTTCAGAGGTGAGCAACAAAAATGACTGAGAATGTGTTACTCAAGTGGAGTTTGGAAGAACTGGTATTTAGTCTACAGAAGAAGAAAGAACACAGAAGTGATTTGAGAACAGTCTTCAGATACAAAAAAAAAAACATAAAAGAGGATGGCAGTCAATGTTTGTCAGTGTTCACTGACACAGGGCAAGAAGTAATGGGCTGAAATGGCTGCAAGGGCAATGTAGGCTGGATAGTAAGAAGTCTTTTCTCTGTATGAGGGTGGTTCAGCCCTGGAATAGATTACCTGGCGAGGCTGTGGAAACTTCATCGCTGGGAGTCTTTAAGAGCAAGCTACACAGACACCAAGTGTGGTGGTTTTGACATGGATGATCTTACTTTCAGCAGCCAGGTGGAGAAGACCCCCTGAGGCTCCTTTCATCACTACTTTTCTATGGTTCTCGATTTCACCTTTTAAGTACTGATTTGTTGTGTTGATTTGAAAGCAAATAGGGAGTGTCAGTTCCTTAGGACAGCAGCGATCTGGTTTAAATGTTCTCCATAAATTTTGATTGACAGTGGGGTTTGATGTGGGACAGAGAGAACAGCTGATGATTACTAACAATTTATTGATTTAAATCAAATCCTCCTAAAGCTGCTTTATGCACTAATTCGCCAAGGGCACCATTACATTTTAAGTGGTTTAAAGCTATCTGATCTGTTTTTTTGGCACTGGTGACAGTGAGCAGGAGTTTCAGCTTAGCTGGAGGAGAGGAAGGAAGCACTATCCAGACAGTAAACATCTATTAGGAGCTTACAGAGGCAGAGAGATGTGTAACTAAAAGCTTTATTCCTGTTTAATACCTTTTCTCTTCCAACCAAGGACCTCCAAGGTGCTTTTATGAATACTAATTAAGCCTCTCATCTCTTCCTGGGAAGTAGTATGTATCTCCTGTAGCCTAGTTGCCTTCCCCTCCTCACTCCTATCCCTCTATTGTTAGTCCCTCGCTCGGGCGATCTGTATTTCCCTATCAGCTTTGTCATCTTTTTTCTGAATTCCCAATCCTAAACATTTACTAATAAAAGTCAATCCGCTCTTGCTTGCAGCTGGGGAAACTAAGGCATGGAGAGATGAAGCAAATTGTTTAAGGTCAAACCAAGTAAGTCAGGAATTGGGACCAGACCTCAGTTTAAAGCTTGCAGAGCCCTGCTCTGTTGTTTAGCACTTTATTTGAAATAGGTAAGTCTCTGGAATATCCTTTGAGCTCCCTGTGACTTCCAGCCCCAATAAAGCTATGTTGTAAACATTCTTCAGGGCATGAAAAGCTTGGGGTTATGTAGCCTTGGTCACTCGAATTGGTTAGTCTCTTTTAGGAGCCTGTGTTACAAAATGAGACAAGACCCTGGACTTGTGCAGACAAATGATACAAACACTGCAGGCTGCTTTTGCAGAGAACTGTGTCTGTTACTTTGTGTAGTTTCCTCCCAACATGCACACCCATACATACAGGACTATTGTTTGAAATTTAAATACTGTTATTGTTTCCATCGTATGGAGGAAGGCTCAGGAAATATGGGTGTTTCATGGGGGGGGCGCCCTGACTGATTGACTGTATACTGAAAGCACATTGTGTTAAAAAGATCAGCTTATGTTGTTAATCAACACAGTTCTGTCCTCAGTGATGACAAGGACAGTGATTTTTTTTTTTTTTTTTTTAACCAGACAAACAGACAAAAGTTAGCTAGCTGTACTTAACCCTACCTTGCCCTGTTCCTAGCAGGTGCTAAGCTTCCTTTAAAATCCATGTTAGCTGCCATAGTCGTGGGTTCAGAAGCCTCCTGATTCTGTCTTTCCACCCTTGCTTTCGAGCTAAACACCACTTGTCAACATAAGGACAGGATTAGAAGGCAGGACTTCCAGAAGCCCAACTCCCTGATGTGATCTACCACAGTTTGTTATCCTAATTGTGCTTGCCCCAACACCCAGGCTCTGCTGATACCTCTCAGCCCTAGTACCTTGGCACAGCAGAAATGGTCCAATCTGTCTCCTTTTGTTGCCCTTATTCCTAACAGTGTTGTTTTCACTGAGTGCTGATGTGAGTGTCGCTCAAAACTGGGTACCATTAAATGTTTGGTTGGAGAAATACACTGCTGCTTTTGCTTGGAAAGCTCATGCAACAGGGAATGCCAGCGATGGTGGGTCTTGAAACAAAAATTCACATTAGCACTCTCGCTGTGATGGCAGTTATGGAGCCCGGGTTTGTGGAAATTCTTCCCGTTTGGCACAGTAAACCCCACCAGGGTGTGATGTTGTTTAAGCACTGGAAGAACTTTAAACTGTTCAGACATTCTAAAGTCCTCCTGTAGTCATGAATCTGAATCATTCGAAGCATTTGCATCACATATATCACCATAGCGCTTAGCAAATAACAATCATGCCTGCCATAAAGGAGACAAGCACGAATTAGGGGAGATTTAAGATTGGAACACAGTGAAATCTGATCAGTTCTTTTTTTTTTTTTCCACTGTGCTTTTTATTTAGACACCACAAGTGGTGGCAAACAAATTGACACCTCTCTGTTTTGAACAGTTTACAAACCAGACCTAAGCCCTAGGGGGAACAACTGGTCTCGCAGTAGAATTAGTGACAAACTAAAATGGGTTGAAGCAAAATGAAAGGAACTTCTGCTTCATGTGTGGTGTCAGCTTGTGGCATTCTCAAAGCCAGGAAACTAGAGTCATGTGGCTCTGTCTCCCTGACATTATCAGGGACTGCGTAATATCTTAAATGTTTTGGTATGATGATAAGGGTCTCCACTGTCTCAGGAGCAGTTTCTCTGAAGCATCCGGTATTAGCTACTCCTGAAGGCAAGAATTTCCAGGAGTAAAAAGCCTCATGAGAAATCTTGTTTCCTAAACCTATTCCTGGGGCCAAAGATTTTTCTGCTGCACATTGTTTAAGTCTTATCTTTACATGAAGCCCAGAGAGGCTCCTCATTAAGGTTGCTCCAAACTCGAGCTGGCAGCTGCTGAGGATTGTTAATAAAAACAGTGACTAATTACATCAGACCTTGAGGTTTCAGCGAACACTTGTGAGACCTTGAGTTGCCAGCCTGGATGGTGGGAGTCTCACAGCTGAGCTGCCATGGCATGGAAATCAGACTCCTTGAATATTTAGGCAAGCCATGTTTTTTTGCTGACTTGCAGGCACTGGGATGGGAGCAAAAGGATTGGTGTCAGACACTGAACTCCAGGGGGATTGTCAGAGTGGGGAGGGAGATGGCTCAGCCCCACAAATTAAGAATAGTCGTGATCAGAAAGCGTGCTGGCTGGGGGTGGGTTGTGAATTGGAGGCTTGAACGATTAAGTTGCCACTGAAGTACTTTGAAAATTGTTTTGATAGTGTGAAGTGCTAATGAGGAGGCTGTATTTGAGGGGTGTGAGCTTGAGCGACTGCAAATTATATGGAGGAAGGCAACTAGCTTTGAATTAAGAAGGTGGCTAGCTATGCCAATAGAATGGAGTCCTGGTTTTCAGGGTGGGGGGTGTTTAATACTGTGCAGGCTTCCCCGGTCATGGGACATGTTGCAAGGCTTTGAGAAGGGTGTTCTTTGCATCCCCTGGTTGTTGAGTACAGCAGAGAGCCCATCTGGCTTTCAAGTGTCTCTCCTACTAGTGTGACTGTCTTAAAGTGAAATCAGTTGCATTCCTTTTGCCATGATCCCATACTGCATAGTTTGGGAACACACAGAGAAATTCCTGATAACATAACCAGTAAGCTGGAGTGGTGTGGCAGGGGGACTGGCTTAAAAGCCAGAAGGGTGCCATATTCTGCATAATTTATTCTGCCCCAGGATACAGGGAGGGTAGAGCTGAGTTTGGAGCAGGCCCAGCCCTTCAGGGTCAAAGGGGCATCCTGTGGTGGGTCTTGCTCACAGGAATTCCTTGCCATTACATTTTCCTTGCCATTCCCAAACTGGAGCAGCAGATCCAAATGCTTCCTGGCTTTTTGTTGTTCAATCCAAGTTGAACTCTGGTCTGAGCTCAGTTCCCTAATTTAGCATGGGCAGTAAAGGGAACAGGGCCTATGAGAAATGCTTACTGTTGCCATTCTTCCTTGTTGATTTGGATTTCTAGCAGGAGGAAATCAGGGCCTGAGAGGATGCAAGGTGACCTTTAACACAACTTCCAGATAATGCTTCTCGTGAGTCAGTGTATGACTCAAGTAACTGAGACTGCATCGCTTTTTTTTTTTTTTTAAAGCCTTTGAGTACATCTCTCGTATGTTCTTCCTGCTGCCCTCACTGTTGCTTAGAAGCTAGCGAAAGATTTTCGAGAAGAGACTTGGCTTAAAGTTCTTACCCTTTTGCTTTTGTGCTGGGAAATTCTTCTATTTTGACTTCTGATGTGCCTGTAGCACCAAGTGTTTAGTCACCCCTAGGTCTGATGACCCTTATACCCAACTTCCCTTTGGTGAATCTAAGAGGCATAGTTCAGTGATGCACAGTTTAATTGTGAGTCTTGGAATGGCTTGCCAGTGGAAATGGAGTATGATGGTGATGAATGTGAATTGCAGATAACTGGATCATCCCTCCTGATGACAGGTACAGAACTGGGTGGCTGGAGGCATCCTTTTCTGAACTGAATGATTTGATTCAGGACAGAAGGGGAAAAAGGCCCATCGAATGCATCTGCCTTCATTTGTTCTGAAGGGATTTCAGCCTTTTCTTGGAGGGACTTAAAAGGACCTGCCTGAGGGGATCTGAGGGTTGTCAAATTCAAAGCTCTGTGGCAGAAACTTGTGCTGTCTCTTGGGGTGGGGGGCGCGGGTGTTGGAGTGTTATAACAGCACTGTACCCCTCCTGGAGAGGGAGAAGCACGTTGTTTGTATGAGGTGCTTAAGCAGTGGAGCAGATGACCTAGAGAGGCTGCGGAATTGTGATTAGTCAAAGCCTTTAAGTGCAGGTTAAACAGACACTTGTCTGGAATGGTTTACACACAAATGATCCTGCCTTGAGCATAGGGGTTTGGCAAGATGAGCTCCTGAGGACCCCTCCAGCCCTGCCTTTTCGGTGAATCAGCATGTAAGTGTCCCTGTGCTGACTGATTAAGGAGTCAAGTGTCTGTGGGTCAGAGCTGATGGTTGCAGTATGAAGTGTTCCTGTGTCTGGAAGGAATTAATGAACACTCTCTCTCCCTAGCTGGAGGAGGAGGGAGATTGTGAGGAATCCTACCCTTAGCAGAAGCAGAAAGCGGTGGGAGTGCACCAGAGGCAAAAACAAGGATGGTCAAGGCACCTGCAAGGTTGCAAAAACCTACAGAGGCTAAATACCAACTTTCACCCCTCCGACTTGCACCCCTGCTTTGTGGCTTCCTTGTGCCTGCAGCCTTGCCCTTCTCAGGCAGGGCTTTCTTGATGAGCTAGGATGGACTCTGAGGCTCTGAGATTTTCCCAGTTTAATAGCAGGGTCTTGCAGGGACTCAGCAAGGACATCGGGCCATTAAGACTATGCCTTGGCAACATCCAGAGCAGAAAGCAGGCTTGCTGCTTCCCAGCTTTATCCTCTGGAGCTCTTCCACCCCCTCTCTGCAGGATAAAAATTTGAGATCAAGATTACAGCTGGGGCTGAGGCTGGATTTATTTATCGGATGAATAGACACAGCTACTTGGGAAAGACTCCACTACAGCAGGAAGCCTGATCACTTTGTCATGTGTTGGGGGTCCTTGCTGTGGCACAGGGTCTCTTGAGCAAGAAGTGACAGGACTGCATTGGTTAGGCAGTGACCTCTGAAAGGAGGGCTGTGCTTGCATGTCTTAGGGAAGTGGAGGGGACATGTGAATATTCTTGTGTGTACAGTGCTTCTGCCAACTAATGAGTACGTGTTGGAGAACGGGGGGGCAACGGTTTGTACTTTCCCCTCAAATAGTTTAGCATCTTCTTCCCCTCCTCTTCCCAATCTAAGGAGCACTCTTGCTGAGGCAGTTCATGAGCTTCTTATTCAAAAGCTCTCCAGAGGAGACTCACCTCTACAAGGAGGAGCTCAGCTCTCAGCAGTCAGCTTATGAAATATTTGGGAAGAGTCTCTTTATAGAGAAGCCTCTCCTGAAAGCTTTTGTGTTTCAAAACGTTTATATTGACTTGGTGGCACTGAGAAACAAACTGTTGTTTTCCTGCTACCTTATTTTCTTTTAATTCTCCTTCTCCCTCCATCTGTCTTTGTCTCCTTTGTGGTCTCACAGCAGGCTTAGCATTGTGGAGGCTTTACCAGAAACTGCTACAGACTGTGACAGAGAGAGAACTAATCTTAAAAATACAGGCCCAGGCTTTAATTTGACCAAAGACTTTAACAAGCAGCTGCCAAACCATGCTTTCAGACTCACCCCCTTATTTTATTAGATCCCAACAGCAGGGAAAAGTGTACACAATAGATGATCTTACCTCCCTTCTGGGGTGATGAGCATTAAATAATATTTGTAAAGTGCTTTGCTAATTATTATAATCAAAAACATAATTGCTGTGTGTTAACAAAACTACCTCTATGCAGGCCTGAGAGATCAGAGCTATGAGCACCATGCAGCCTGCCCGCTCTCTCTCTGTCTCGAAAAAAAGCCTGCTATTTGGATTTCTCTGCATTTTTTTCTTGTTTATTTGTTTGTTTAGGGAGGTAAACCTTTTTAAAAATACAGTGGTAATTAAATGTAAAAACACCTCTCCTCTCTAAGAACCCAGGACACGTTTTAACTTCTAGTAAAACATCTGTAGTTTTTGTATCTTTAAAAGGATCCACCTCTAATCCTCTCTCTAGGCATTTTGTCTTTTGATGCAGTATTTGGTGTAAAGGTTGTAGCTATCAAAGGAGGTGACTTGAGAATTACTTGCGAGAGCCATCAGATGAGCTGAGAACACACATTTGTAGTATGAAGTCTGGGGAGCAGGAGGCAAGGAAGAATGATCTTACCGGGCTAAAAGCCTTTTCTTACTGTAAGGCTTGTAATTAACAGGCAGACACGGGTGAATGTGAAGCTTAGGACTCAAATCAGCAGAAGCGAGGCAGTTCAAATGGATATTGATGCTCCAGGCTGACCCTGTATCATGCATGCCACACATCCTACACAGCTTACTTGCACCTGACTGTGAGCCCCTGCAGAGTTTTGATACAGGTGTCTCTTTTGGGTCAACATCTTTGGGGTTTGAGTGCTTGAGTTCTTGCAATACAAATCTGTGTGAAAGCATGCTGCATGCATTAGCAATTGACATTCTCTCGGCAGTGAATCTGAGACTTAGTTTGTCTGCTTCTTACTCAGAGTGATAGGCCCGTGTGGAGAACGAGGGCAGTGGCTGGAAGGATCCTGGCATACACAAGTTGAGTTGAGGTGCCCTGGGCAAACCAACACTGGACGCCATCTGCTTTCACAGGGTTATGGTCCTCAATCAGATGAACCATCACTGCCAGTGTTAAGTATGTGCGGATAAGTAAGGTGTTTAATGTATCCGCTTCACAGCAATCAAGGCCCTACTCTGACTGCTGGGTACTTCCTCATTGGAGAGGAGCGGTTAATGGAATAACCAGGTCCAAGGCCTGGTCTTGAGATGGGGCTTTTGGGGCAGGGGTTGGGTGTGGAAAGAAACCTTTTTTTAGTTGTTAGCTTCATTAAGGCCTATGGCACTATTTCTAATGGCAAAAGCAACAGTCAGACTCTCTCTCCTCCTGCTTTTTCTGTTCCGTTATCATTGCCTGAGGAATTTCTTGAGGCACTATGCATGGTTGGTCTGGCATCCTCACAGCTTGTTTTGCTTCCTGCCTAAGTGATACCTCTTGAGCAATACCAAAAAAGCCAAGTAGTAGCTCGGGCACCCAGACTCTGAGACAGCATTCTGATGCAAAAAAGATTTCAGAGAATATATAAATATGTAATATGCACTAGGGTGCTTAATAATTCATCTTCCACTCTGAAGAAAGCAGGCTTTAAAAAACAACAACGCACCCTCTGGCATTACTCTTCCCTCTTCAAGCTCCAGCCCTTTCTAATGGATAAGTCCAGTGTCATGAGCATCGGAGAAGAAATGCTTCATATTCCACCTTATGACAAGCTTATGTATTCCCTTGCCTATCAGAACTTGTAACTTAAGAAAGAGAGAGAGAAAGAAAGGGCGTTTTGAATGCAACTGACTATTTCCTTCCTCTTTAGAACTGAATTTTATAACTGTTCTAAAAATAGGAAAACCCCTTTTTCTCCTTGGACCCTTCCTAGGTGGTTTAATACAGCTCTCTTCAGATGCTGCTTGATCAGGACTTATCTTTTTATTTCTTCTTCTGGGCTGGTAAAAATGCTAGTTCTTTTCATATGTCCCTAATTCATGAGCAGAGAGATTTAGCTGTATTAGTCTGAAGCCTGGCAGAAGACGGGAAGAATTTCACCTTATTGACTTAACTGAATCAAACGTGCATAAGCTTTTGTGATTATGCTGTCTGATGAAGTGAGCTCTTGCTCATGAAAGCTTATGCACTTCTGACTCCTATAAGGTGCATCTCTACCTTGCCTTCTGATTGCATCACTGACCCATGTGGTATTATAGCACTTCAGGTTCTCTTAAAATCTCCTCCAGATGAAAAGGAATGTTTTAGTTTCAGGCGGGGGTGGGGAAGCACCAGAAAGCATAGTGTGGGAGCCAGGAATTTGGATTTTGTACAACTGTAGGCTGGTCACTTTCTACTCTGAATCATCTCCTGTGAAACGGGGTTAATGCTGTTGAAGGCTCTGGCTGGGGAATGGGGATGCGTGGTTTTGGTGAAGGATTATATGGCTAAGTGTTCCGACCTTGGAAGTCGTGTAAGTGCAAAGTGCTGTTCGAGTTGAGAGGAGGGTGACACTACCATAAAGAATGAGGCAGGGAGTATGCACATCGATATATAATTTAGTGCTCACAGATGTCTCCGCTTCTTTTCTTTTTTTTCTCCAGTTTGAGATTGTCCTCATCACAGTGGAAGGGCTTGTTGCAGTTTATACAAAATGACATCATCCTATAAAGTCCCCTCAGCTTGATTTAATTCCATATTTTCTCCTTCCCCCTTCTTACCCTACAATAGGGCTATTGAGTTTGAGAGGCTGGGAGCCATTTGGGCTGCACGCTAAGCAGCAGGCACCCTGCAGGACCCCACGCACTGTGCCACGTACCTCCCTCTTTTGCACAGTTACGGTGCCCTCATGCCCCACACACTGCACCATGCCCATGTGCCAGCATCCCACACTGTGCCAGTACCCTGCTTGGGTCAGACTCGGATATGGTCTGTGGGCTACCAGCTAGGCAGCCTTGCTGTGCAGTTACCAGTGGTTGTGGAGCACAGTTGTACGATGCTCTAGAGCTGTTTTGGCATGTATCTTGTTACAGGGACCTGCCATAGGCACTGAGCCAGCTGCATCTCTGACTCCTCTTGGGCATGGAGGGGCTTTAACCCTTCCTGCCTTTTGCCATGGCAGGTGTCTCCTGCCATCAAAGCTGAAGGTTGCATCTCTGGTATTGGCAGTGATTACCACAGCAGCTAGGACTTGAGCTCAGATACAGCATTTCTGTCCCCCCCATCAGTGGTCAGCTTCTTAAAGCAAAACATGTGAAACAAAAGTTTTCCAAAGATAGCATAGCTTGCTTCTTCCTGAGATTAACTCTTCTCTAGATCTTGGAAGAGCCAATTTTTAAGACTGTCAGCAGGCCTCCCTAGATGGCTTTGAGAATTGTCCCCAGCCTCCCTGACTACTTCTTCTAAGAAAGGCTTAACTCTTAGTTTTCTCTTGGTCCCCAGGCTCCTGGCTTTGGGGAAAATAAGGCTGTCAGCTTCCTTGGGCGTAGGATCCTTGAAGCCAGTAACTTGCTATCCATTGTCATTCAAGTGTGCATGTGGAGTGTTCTTGTCTAGATGTATATTGTATGAGCTTCCTGTCTGCTCTTCCAACAACCCCTATTACATTACATTAGCTCAGCCGTACAGAAAATTCAAATTCTCCCCCTCCCACCACCACCATCACTCTCATAGTTATGCAGTAACTTCATCTCACTGCCCAGCTTGTACGCATTGTTCATAAAGTTATCATACCTCTGTATTTTTAGATTACATAAAATTGTTTTGTCTGTCTCTGTACCTGCTTAGGAGTAAACACAGTTGGTTAACATAGCTGCACTGTTGTATTTTTTTTGTTATGCAAGACTGTTTGCAGTAAAATGGGTTGCCAACGTGTTTAAATTTATGCATTTGGGACCTGATACCTTTTGAAGTGAAACTTTCTCAGCTTCCAAGTTTATTTTGAGTGCCCAGTTCCTGCCAGCACACACTGGGTGTGAAAATGCAGCTGTTTTCTCTACTTCCTTTTCACTGTTGTATACAAAGGTGCTCAGAACTTGCCTGGCAGGGTGGCTAATGCAGGAGGCAGAACAGAATTTGCCTCTCTGCAGCTCTATGAGGAGTTCTTAGGAAAAGGGGTTTTGTCAGTGAAGCAAGTAGATCAGATGCAGATGTCCAAGAAACAGCTTAGGTTAAGACAGGGCTGCACCACAGTTACTGGAATGTGAAGGGAGTTGAGGGGTGATGGTTTGAATATCCATGGACAATGTAGAAGGGCCAACCCCCGTGGACCTTACATTTAACACCCATCATTGGGTGGCTGAGGGGTGTCCTTGGGCTCCAATAAAAGGCCCCTTTCTAGTGCCTTTGCCTTTGCAAACATTTCCATTGCTACAGCATCAGTAAGTGGTAAGATTGGTCCTCTGAACATGCAGTTGGCCATGCTTTCCACACTGATGGAGTGCAACAATGAGAATGTGGACAGGTTTATTTTGGAGTGAAGTTGCGCCTCTTAGCGATACCCGCAATGGTTTGGTTTTGTTTTTTAACCCAGAACTAGCAGCAGTGCATTTTCATTTGCCTGGAGCAAGTGTGAGCCTGGGCGGCAGCAGGGAGAGCCAAAAGAGAAAAGGGTCCCTACTTAATGTTGCCAAGTGTGAAATGGGAGGAAAAATAATGCCATATATTTGCTGCTGCTGCTAGGAGGTCTCTGAAACCAAAAGGATGGAACCTGCTTCTCTCCAGCAGTGTTTTCCGTGGGTGGAATTCACTTTACTTGGAGATGGGGGTGACTTCAGAGTGGCCCCTGTGCCTTTGAAAATCCTCCTTCCTCCCCTTCTGCTCCACTTGCCCCCACAATCAGAGCAGTCAGTCTAGGACCGATGATCTGAGATTCCGCTGTGTTGCAAAGGCTGTAGTAAGAATTGGCTAGTAAAGAAACTATAGTGTGCAAGTATCTTAAGAATCTGCTTCATGTTTCCCACAGGTGATACACTGATGAGCTCGCAGGTGCTGACCTGATTGCCATAGGATCCAGTTGCTTTGGCTGAGGATGAGCAAGCCTAGAAACTTGCAGCAAGACCTGGAACAGAGCCTCCCAGCCATTGCCTCTATAAGCAGCTCGTTCTCCCAGAGCCAGGGCTTTTCCCCCTACTGCTACCTCTCTCCAGAGAAGCGAAAAGCTATCTCGGACGTCCGAAGGACTTTCTGCCTCTTTGTCACCTTTGACCTACTGTTTGTCTCTCTGCTGTGGATAATTGAACTGAACGTGAGTTTGAGGCTCTTTCTACTGGGGAAGTGGCAAGTGGATCTCCCCCTGCAGGCCAGGGTGGATAAAAATCAACGATTAAAAAAAATAAATTAAAAAATTAGATTTTTTTTTTATTTAATCAGATTTTTTTAAGATGCTTAAAAAGAAAGCCTATATAAAGATAGTTTAAACTTAAGATATGTTAAAGTTCAAAAATATCATCATGGAATAGGGATTATAACTTTTAATTATATACTATTTGAGACAATATATTTATGTAACTTTTCTAAAAAAGTTTTATAAATAGATCACAACAGGTCATAGACTATATTAGGGGCCCAATCCTACGGGGTTCCCAGAGGCTTCTCTAAAGATTAGTAAAGATTAAAGAAAACTACTCTGCCCAATGGGCCTCTAAGTCTAGAAGATCCCATTAAGTGTCTCTGTGATGCTCAGTTTCAGTTCTCAAACTGGATTTGTGTCTCTAAAGATAACATCCTTGTTAACAGCAGTATATGAAGATTAGAGAGAACTGACCTGATTACCTACCCATCAGCCCTATTGTCTCTCTGCAAGTTGGTGTATATACAGCCAAGCCCTAACCTCTCTAAAAGTCCAACGTTTCAAGAAGTTACATGACTAGAGCAGTGGCTCTCAACCTCTTTTGTACTAGGACACTCATTTGCAAAGATTGATG
>NW_017728944.1:1758462-1785359 GCF_001723895.1 Crocodylus porosus
CACCTTCTCCCAGTGCCAGTAGGTACCTGTCTTCCCCATCCCCCCACCCCACCCCAACAGACACACAACCATCCCTTCCACACATGCACTGCCCTTCCCACCCTGACAGTCCCCAAGCCCTTTCCCTCCAAATCCTGCTCCCCATACACTCACCTGAATCTGGCTGCGGGGGCTGCTCCCATAACCCTGCCTGGCTACATGCTGGCCACACCCCAAGCAGCAGCTTGCAGGCTGGAATGCTGTTAGCTTGCAAGGAGAAGCCCATGCATTTTGTGTGTTTTTCTGGCACTTGCTTACAACCCTTTGAAATATTCTTGTGACCCACTTTTGGGTCACGACCCATGGGTTGACAAATGTTGAAACAGAGGATTGTTGGGGTGGAGTAGATCTCGGCAAGGAGGAGGAGTCTGCAGATAAATGGAAGGAGGTAGGGGCAGTAGAAACAAAAGAAAAACGTTTTGAGCAGAAGATTCCAGAAGTCTCAAGGGGATAAGTTTCTGAGGGTAGTCTTTCCATTTTTTTTGAGATCTACTGAGGGAATGGTATTGTAGAAGGTAAAACCTATCATGGCAACAGACTTGCCAGGCCGTAAAAGAGAGAAGAAATCAAAGCTAAGAAGAAATCTAGAAGAAAGTGGAGAAATTCCCAACCTAATAACATAGCTGCAGCACTCATTTGATGTCCTTCTAATTCAGCATGGCAAAAACATCCCCCAAATATCCACAATTAATCTAGTGAATTGGAGATAGTTCACCTCCCAATGACTTCACAAGTATCTGCTTCAATTAGCTTTGGTACATAAAATAATCAAACCATAATTCAGTTTTCTGATATAGCTGCAAAATTAATTTGAAAAAAATGAAAATAAATCACTGCTTTAAAATGTATAGCATTTCATTCTAAAAATGAAACCCATATCTATCTCTGAGTTGTGAATAATATCTAGTAAGGTTATATCAAACAGCAAGAATGTACTTTATTGTAGAAAACAATGGTTAAATCGAGGCTTCCTGATCAGTGATTTAAATTAATTTGATTGAAATCAAACCCACCCTGCTGCAGGCTTTGACTTTGGAGAGGCATTTAACTTACGAGGGGTGTTCAACCCTGCAGCATGTGTGTGACGTGTGGCATGGGCAGCCTCTGTGTGTGGCATATTGCAGACTGGGGATGGAGTATGGAACCCAGCACTAGATAGGGCAAGGAGCAGAAAGCAAGGCAACAGGTCAGGCAGGTGAAGGAGATCAGAATGGCACTGAAGGATGTGGGGCTTTTGTGGCATACTTGCCCAGAAGGTTGGCTCCTGTTCACCTATGTTAAAGGCCCTGCTTTGAAACTAGAGGGCCAGATTTCATAGATTTCATAAACATGAGGGCTGGAGGGGACCTCAGAAGATCATTGAGTCCAGCCCGCTGCCCCAGGGGCAGGAAGTCAGCTAGGGTCAAAGGATCCTAGCAAGATAAACGTCCAGGTAGATCTCAGCACGATCCTTAGCTGAGTTCCATAGCCCTACACTGGTTTATGTCAGATGGATATCTGGTCTATTCTATAATAAGTAGAAGTACCAGTCCACTTTTATGTGTCCCGTGTTGTATTCAGGTTGTCTGCTTTTTCTGCACTCCTCAGTATTGAAAGCAAAGAAGTTCATTTGCAGCATAGTCACCCTCAGAAACCAGTTACAAGACCTATATATTGTTGAACTGCTCAGTGTGAGCATTTGGCCAATGTCCTCTCATTTCTCCCACCTTAAGGTGGGGCAAATGAACCTTTTTGGCAAGTGAAACCTTGGCCTTTGTGTTGGCAACAATGAACATAGCAAGGAACCTCATGCTACCACAAACTGAGCCTATAGACCAAGGCAAGAGTGGCTGAGTGATTACTAGCAGCATATGTTTACAGCTCTCAGCATCTGAAAACCAAAAATGCTCAGTGCATTAGAATGGGTCCATGAGGAACCTTTCCAGTGATCGTAGAACTTGTACACGGCTTTCTTTTTCATCTAGAGTTAATTGTGCACTTATAACCAGAAACAACATCAACTGAGAGAGCTTGACTGATGAGCTTCTGAATCATAATTAGAAAAGAGGGAATAGGAACTGTTCAATTATGTGGTCCATGTACTCCCATTCCAGCCATGTCATAATAATTTCTTACACTGTGGGATGGCTTTTGTCTTCTGTCTAGACTAGTTTTAAACATCTTGGGTGCCTGGGCTTTTGAACTGCACACACTGCTGTTCTGCTGTGTTGCAGTATGAGCAGAAAGAAGAGCTGAAGTGACCTGTTTCCACATGCAACCCTCACTGGCTTGGGTTTATTTATTAGGACTGGATCCTGTGATTCATATGAGCTTGTTATCTTTATGATCCATTTACTTTATTCAGAGTCTGCACTTAAAACTGTATCTCAGTCAGGGGTTCACCTCATGTTGCCCACCAAAAACAGTAGGAATAGTGTTGAGGGTTGAAAAAGAAAGCCCCCCACCAAGAGGAAAGAAATGCATAGTCAACACCACACTAATGCCAATAGGCTGGAGTAGAAACTCAACTTAGGACCTGTTCCTCCGACGAATCCTGTGCTCTCCTGAGGTGATGATGCCATTCTCTGGGGGTTGGTTAGAGAAGAAGTACCTCTTTTCTGTGTAATTTGCTATCTGGTTCAAAGCAATAAACTGGTGACCAAGCTACCAAATTATTTTTCATGTGCCAGTTACACTCGCTGTCATGTTGGCTCATAAGTTTTCTTTAACTGGTGGCTGAATGGTAATGGTTGGGCCCCGAGCCCAGGCACTGCATTTAGAAATGTTAGGAAGGTTCATTTGCAATGTTATGAAAAGTACTGGGCTTGTGCTGTGATTAATGCTTTTTTAAGAAACATCAAACAGTTCTTTTTCTCTTTATTTGGCATAAGCAAATCAGCCAGTCCTCATTAAGTGTGTCAGTTGCTTGCAAGCATGACTTCTTCCGTTCACTGCAGGATTGAAGGAGCATCTCAATTTCCTTCATTCATTCAAGGCAGCAGGGTGCATTGATTCTTATTCCCCGCCCAAGACTTTTAATCCAAAGCTCTTGTTCCCATGTTGAGGTCATATGCCAGGTGTGAGCTTGGAATGAAGCTTTAATTTCTCTAAAACCTGCTGGATTATCAGTCCTGGAGACTGCTACAGAAATAAATGCAGCAGGATGGGAGTAGTGCAGAAATGTAGTGACCCCCAGCTCTGTGCCCTGGTTCTGAGCAGGAGGGAAGGCATCTTGATGGCTGCTTATTCAGTCCTTGGCCTCTTTGACAGAAGAGCGCCAATTAGAGTAGTGAA
The DNA here is from genome assembly GCF_001723895.1 of Crocodylus porosus. Taxonomy (NCBI): domain Eukaryota; kingdom Metazoa; phylum Chordata; order Crocodylia; family Crocodylidae; genus Crocodylus; species Crocodylus porosus. Next base: position 1,761,775 of record NW_017728944.1, read on the forward strand.
TTTGGGTAGGTGGATGTCCATCTACTATGAGCTGGACTGAGATCCACCAGCTTGTTTCTCTTGAGCCGTCAAACAGCTGTCAGAATGCAGGAGCTTCAAGTCCAGCTGGGCTATATTCAAACCAGTACCCTAAAGGTAAAAAGCTCGTTCCAATTACCTGAGCCATCGAATTCCTTTAGACACCACAGTTCCAAGCTTCTGGAAATAGACTCTATGGTGTTAAAAATACCCCTGCTGTCAAATTCTTATCTGTCTTGTGATTAAGTCTGAGGCCAAAAGCCACTTTGACAAAATAGGTGGTAACCAGTGGGCTCTTTGTATGTGAAACTAGCCTGAAATCATTTTGCTTTTTCTCTCTTTCTCTGACCCAAGCTACTTCACATTATCCTGGGAAATGAATAATAAACAATCTGGTCTTTCAACCATCTTTACTGTTCTCTCAGTTCACATAGAATTGTCAATAGTCTTTTAAGAAAAACAGCTTTTATTTATTTATTTATTTAACTTTAAGTACTGGTTTCCCCATTCAGAGTACACTTTTGATGGCTGGGACAGAAGAGAAGCATTCTCGTTTGAAATCAGACAAGGTGGCATACTGTACCGATAAGGGACGGTAAAGAGTCCTTGCTTCGGGAACCTGGTAGAATTGATCAATGACAGTAACATCTATAAAGATTTCCAAAATGATACTTCTAGGACAGTGGTTTTCAACCTTTTCTCACTTGTCAGCCCATAACAAATTTCAAATGGAGGTACAGACCACTTTGGAAATTTTGAATGGAGATGTGGACCTCTTTGAATTGTAAGCGTGGGTATTCACATAGTTTTGATTGATCGTAGTTATCTTTTTACAGACCCCTTAGACATAGTCTGTGGATCCCTAGGGGTCTGCAAACTACAGGTTGAACACCACTGTTCTAGTGTTTGGACCTGTGAGAAGAAAACGGAGATTAAAAGACCCCACCTACTTGGAGCAGCTATTTGGTGATAAGTAACTGTCACCTACCTGCTCTTGGGTCTTAACCCAATTTCACTGAGGTTTAAACTGCCCTATTTAGCTTTTATTTACTGCAGAGTAAGAGCAGGTACATTAAACAGTTATGTGGAACAGCTGCTCTGGGGTAAGACCCCGGCTCCTTTTAACTTCTATAGCATTAGTTTGTCCGTAAGCTTGAGGATGGTTTTCATTGCATAAGTCTCTTTTTAAAGTTAATGGATACTTTCTGAGACATCCTCCTTTATCCACACACTGTCTTAATGCACCTAATTGATGCTCTAGCTCTGGTACTTGGCTAACACTCCTTGGTGTAAAACAGACGGTAGAATGGACTGTTGCTTACTTTCATGAATAAATGTTTGTTGATGAGTCTGCTTATGCATTCCCCCGGCCTGTCTGATACCTAATCTGCACTGACGGCAACCTTAAATTAGAACTGTCTGACTTCTGTCATGAGCGTCTTATCAGCATGCTCAGTTGTTCTTTCTCTTATCTCTTGCTCTCAGACGAACAATGGCATCGAGAAGAACTTGGAGACTGAAATCATTGACTACCAGTTTAAAACCTCTTTCTTTGATATATTTGTAAGTATCCCAAACCACAGAATATTCCCCCTCCATGTCTAACATTAAACACACTGTAGTTCAACAGCCACAGCACTGAGCCAGTGTTCAGGGAAACGGGTTCTTTTCTAAGTTCTGTTGCTTCTACTGTTTGACGAGGGGCAAAATACTGCCCTTCTTGTACCCATTTTTCTGTCCTGCCTTCTTTCATGTCTGTTTAAGCCATAAGCTCTTTGGGACAAAGTTCAGTTGACACATTCTCTCTGCACAGCACCTAGCACTGAGGCTTTTAGTGAAGACAGTAATGGAACTAATAATTCATCTCTGCCTTCTTGTTTCTAAAGGTCTTGGCTTTTTTCCGATTTTCTGTGCTACTACTGGCCTATGCAGTATTGAGGCTGCGTCACTGGTGGGTTATAGCAGTAAGTAGTCAAGTGTCTCCTTTTAATATTTATGTTTTCTGTATTTTATTTTTTCCATTGAAGTTTAGAGGCTAATTCTGAGTCTCTTTTTCTGTTTCAGTTCACTACACTAGTGTCTAGTGCTTTCCTGATCGTGAAGGTGATTCTGTCTGAGGTGAGTTTTTGGCAAGGCTTCTAACAACGGATTTCTCATGTTCTGTTGTAACTTCCCATTTTGTATAACCCCCCTATGGTTTTGCTTTCTTCCCCCAGCTTCTGGTCAAGGGGGCTTTTGGCTACTTGCTTCCTATCGTCTCTTTCGTCATTGCATGGCTAGAAACTTGGTTTCTGGATTTCAAAGTCTTAACTCAGGAGGCGGAAGAGGAACGATGTAAGTCAGTTTTTGCCCCTTTCATGTTGCGAGATGACAGATGAAATGAAACTGCTTAAACCATAGTTTCTGTTGCTTTGGTGACAGTGTGACATTATAGGCAGGTTACAATAAGTCACCTGATGTGCCTCAATACGTGGTATATAGGTGCTTTACTAGGAAGAAAATAGCTGATAACGGGGTGGCCAGCCAGCAGAGTAATGCAGAACAAGAGCCAGTGACTGGAAACTGGAACCAGGTCCATTCAAATTAGCACGAAAACACAAATATTTAATGCTGGGAGTAATTACATAGTGAAGCAAACATCAAGGGAAAGGCTGGATTCTTCACCTTTCCATTCCTTTCCATTCCTTTCAGAAGTAACTATTTTAGTCAAATGTGAGAGATTCAGCTCAAGACAAAGGAACCTGGATGAGCTGCTTTCATCTAATGTTTACTCCTGACCTTAGAACAGGGGCCGGCAATTATTTTGGGTCGAGGGCCGCTTACTGAGTTTTGGCAAGCCATTGAGGGCTGCATGATAGGCATCCAGGCGCAGATAAATATTAATTTTCTAAATTTTTTAGGGGCCCTACAGGCCGGATAGAATGGCCTGGCGGGCTGCATCTGGCCCCTGGGCCACATTTTGCTCGCCCCTGCCTTAGAACCTGTGAATTAGTTGAAGACACTAAGCACCTAGGGATCCCATGGACTTTGCTGGAAGGTCTGGGTGCTGAGGCACCTGAAAACCAGACCAAAATAGAAGGTTTCTGCCTTTATCTTTCTGGTTCTTTCTGCTTCTTATAGCAGTTGTGCCTGTGACTGCAAGAGAATCTTCTTATCCCTTGTCTTGTACAAAAGGAGGGGAGGAGCAAGGGCAGGGAAGAGGGAGATGGGGAAGACGGCACATAAACCAGCAAGTATTTGTCAGATTACTTGCTCATAAATGGATTGATGCAATGGAAAAGACCAGAGGATGTTCAAGTCTTGCAAGGAGGCTTTAAGATGAAAAATTACCAAGTGTTTAATGCCATTATTGAATTAAGAGCACGTTGCACATTGCTTGCAGGGGAAGCACTTATTTAATTAGATGCTTAATTGCTTTTGGAGTTGACAGGCAGAAGAACCCATTGATCTCCATACAGATAAAATGTTGCATCTCAAACAAAAGGTGAGGGAACAGCAACAAAGTATGTTTTTTGTTTTTTTTTAAGCTGGTCTGTGTTCTTGCCAAGGTACAGTCCAGGACCAACACAAACCAGTTCCAAGGTTACTTAACTGAGGTGGTTTTACCTAGAGGTGGAGGGACCTCTCTGTTTCATCTCCGATATGTATATTAACAGCTTGCATGTCCCTTTTTTCCCTGTAGGGTACTTGGCAGCCCAGGCAGTGGCATCCCAAGGCCCCCTGCTCTATTCTACAGCCCTTTCTGATGGGCAGTTCTATTCTCCTCCTGAGTCCTTTGCAGGTGACAAATGTTTTTCCATCTTCACGGCGTACAGTGGCCTTCCAGGTCTGGGTTGAGTTGCTTCCGCAGCATTCCTTGTGGTTTTCCTCTTCCCTGTTACCACCTCCTGCAGAGCTCCTTGCTGAGCCTTACCTAATTAGACCTCCCCCCTCTTGGCAGTGGAATTAGCAATGCCAACAACAAGCAAGGCTGGAAAGTAAACTCGCTTTGACTTTCCCTGCGTGTGGGGTGGAGGGGGAGGGTTATGTTGTCTAGTTGTTCCTGTGGCCATCTGTGGAGTGGAGGAGAGGTGGAGAACAGTCATACTTAACATTATGTTGCCTTGACTCTTTTGCACTGCCAGTCAGAGCAAAATGTTTTCTTGGCTGGGTTTAAGCAACAGCTCTAATCCCTGGGACAGAGGGCTGATTAAATGCCCTGCCGGATGTCACTTGGAAGAGGCAAATGTCCTGCATTCCGCCTCCAAACAGCACAGCAGTTAATGTCAGCTGGGTGACAGGAGGTGAGGGTAAGATGAAGGCTTTATGGCTTTTTCAGAAGGAACATCACCATTTCCTGCTCTTTCTGTCCGAGAAATCATGGGCTCCCCTACATGGGTTTGTGTGTCCAGAGCCTGGGGTGAAGAGGGAGGCCCTATTAGCAAGTTCTTTACCTTGTTGTCTCTTTCTTTAGGATCAGATAATGAATCTGATGAAGAAGGTTTGGGGAGGAAAGTGTTAACGGCTCAGGTAAATAATGACAAAGTGGCTCCCAATGCTTAGACGCCAGCTTCTTCCCGTTACTCAGATTTGTTTTCAGGCTGTGGTTCATGAGACCTGCCTGACATGGGTTCATAACCAACCCTGCAGGATGCTGCGTAAATTGGCTGGGAAGGAAGAGCTGTCCCTTTTCCTCTTCTCAGAAAACTGAAAGTCATGAAATGTTTTAGCTACTAAGAGATCTAGGCAGCCGAGTCACATTCCCTTATGGTCTGTGGGACAAGCTGCTTCTGCTCAGAATCCCAGTCACCCCCTCACTGCAACATAAGTTGAACTTTCCTGGCTCCCTATCCCTTTAGCTGCCCTTTTTAAAATGGTTCCGTGCTCATGATTACAGCTGTCTTCTGCCTCTGCTTCCTTCCAGTTTCCTTTAACTCAGTGACCATCCTGAATCAGTAACAGGAGTCTTAGCCCTGTTATCCTGGCCAAATTTTGGCTTAAGTAGCATTCTTCTGCCCCTTTCTAAATCACTCCATAGATGCTGTTCCATCCTTGAGGTGGCTGCATCCAGCACCAGGGGAAGTGACTTTTGGTATGGCTTGTAACATTCCTAGTACTAAAATACTTTGCAAAGAGAGGGGTACCAGTCGCAGAGATGCTCAGCCAGCATGTGAATGACAGCAAGACAGGAATCATGGCTTTCAGGTTCCAGAACACAGGCTTCTGTCTCCTTAAGTGAAAGAAACTTCCTGTAGTGAAAGTGATGGCATTGAGTTCTTTACCTGCAGCCTATCTACTAGCATTAACAAGATTCTCTGGTACCCAAGGTCAAATGAACAGGTTCTTTTTTTCTCCTAGGAGAAAGAATATGTCCAGCAAGGCAAAGATGCAATGGAAGTTGTGGATCAAATCCTAGGACAGGAGGAAAACTGGAAATTTGAGAAAAGCAATGCAAGTATTGACAGCTCAGCCTGCAGGCAGCCCTGCTGTGTTTGTTCAGAGCAGAGGACAAAAGGGGCTTTTGAAACTTTTTTATTTTTTTGTGACATGAAGAATTAACAAGCATTACAATTACCCAGTTGAATTAGGACTCTATAGCAGTTCAGTTAAATGTAAAATCACCTCTTATTTAATGAGATATTTAATTACCTTCCTGGTTGAACCCATCACTCTTCTGCCCTCCCCTCCTGCCCCAACAGCAGGGGAGTGCAGTTGGCTTTTGACTCTAGTTAGGATGTAGAACCACAGTTGACAGTCTGGTAAAGGATCAAAGGTACGATTCATGTTTGCATTTCATGGTCCAGTCTGAGAGTGCCTGAAAAAATGCCCAGGTGACAGCCCTGCTAGAGCTCCTCCTGCTGGACCTGCTGTGTTTTAGTCCCCATGCTTGGCTAATGTGCTGCTAAGCTTCCTTTGGTTTGGGTAGGTTCCAGCAGCGTCTTTTGCTTTGCCTCTGCTGCTTCCTGGGTTCATGCTGTGCCACAGAAGCGAGACCTGATTTAACTTCCGTAGAGCCCCAGGACTCATGCTGGCCATCCTGCCCGAACCTTCCCAGGTTCTTTAAGTAAAGCCCTTCCTAAAATTTCAGCCACCTCTGTCTTGTGACCCTGGTCAATGTGATGGGGTGTTCAGAATTCTTCCACTGGTGATCCATTGCCTTATACATCAGCCTACCTAGGCAGACAGGCTTTCTTGGTTGGGCCACCACCTTTGTCCTAGGGTGCTGAGGTTTTGACTAAAGATGTATTAAGTTTTAACAACCCTCCTGCTGTTAACCTCCATCTGTGTTATGGCTGAGAAAAAAGCAAGGAAGGCAGACTGCTAACCTTTCAACTGAAATGGAGTTTGAAGCCCAGAGTTTCATAGCCTCATGCTGGCATTCAGAAGCTGCTTTGAGACTGATTTCCACAATCTTCACACCCAGCCTGAAGGGAGCTCTGACAACCAACTGAAGAATCACCTCATTGTCATCTCTCTTCACTCTCAGGTCTCAAAGTGTTGCCATAGGCTGAGTGCAGTCTCCAACCCTGAATCTTCAAAGTGTGAGACCATCAGATGGAGACAAACTTCACTACCTGTCCTAGAATTCCTGCATCATCACAATGTGCCTAAAAACAACTGCTTTTCAAGGGGGCTTCATTTCAGTACTGAATGTAGTGATAGAAGAGCATATGGACAAATACTTAGGAGGGAGAACTGCTCCTTGGCAATGTGCATCAGCTGCTACCATCTAACTTTCACATCTGCAAGAGGCTGTAGTGATACAAGTTAGCTGAATCACTCCAGCTTTGGCCTTGAATGAACCAGGGTTAAAGCTGTAATGGTTTTGCTTCACTGATTACAGAATCATGAAGATGTAACAGATGCCCTGTAACATCTTCTGTTTACATTGTTTGATAGCAAAGCAGTTATGCCTGCCTGTACTCAAAGATCTGTATCTGTTTAGACACAAACTTGTTAGTGGGCATGCTGGGCTCGAGGGTGGTATACAACTGTCAAATTTTTGACTTGCTAAATGTGACGGATACTTCTCTTGCACAGGATTTTGGTGATGCTGTTTACACTCTTGAAATACCTTTCCATGGCAAGACCTTTATTTTAAAGGTAAGGGTCTTTTGGGTCTAAGCCCCTTGGCACATTATGGCTGTGTCACATGGCCAGAACTCATATGCAAAGGAGCCTTGCTTAATGTCATGTGTATAGTCAGACACTCTCTTCCTTTAAGTACAGGTCAAAATTCTGCATGAACAGTAAAAATTCCTTATTAGCACCATCAAGCCTGTTAATTTGTTGTCCTGGGTAATAAAAACTTTGCTGTATTCTTGTACTGTTCTCTATTGTTCTCTCAGCAAAGCCTCTTCAGGGAAATCCTTTGGCTTGGCAGCTGAAACTAGACTGATCAGAGCTCTGATAAACATACTACAGCGTGGTCTTCATGGCCAAAAGTTGGACCCAGGGACTAAAGATATGTCTTTCAACCCCAGGTTCTTTGTATTACAAGAACAGGCAGACTAACTGCCTTTGAGATCAAGACTGATTCTACTTCAGATACTGCTTGGCATTAGAAGTTGCTAGGAAGTGATTCATGGCAATGGCTTGGCTATAAACAATGTTTTCTTGAAGCATTCATGCTGTGGCTGGCTTTGCTGTGTTTCAGTACATATGCTGCCCCACTTAGAAATGGCAAGTGCCTTACTGAAGAGAGCACATGTTATTGCATTAAATTTCTTCCTCTAAAAATCTGCACGTGGCTGCAGACAAATGTGGGTTGTTTCCTTTTTTTGCTGAAGCCCCTCTGATCTCCTCAAACAGCTACATAATCAAATGTTGCTGGTGGACTTGGGAGTGGAATGGCACCATACACTCAGTTTGTATTGAAAATCCATAGAGGAAGCTCACCTAGTCTTCGCCAGTACTGTCTGGCTCTAGCTAGTTCTACTGCTGCTATTTTGCTTTCTATGAACTTTTGTTCCATCCCTTTGGTAGTCTCTTGTGAACTTTGTTATCCTGTCCTTTTTAAATAATCTGAAAGGAGGGGAGCCAGATCAAATGGCTCAGTGTCTGCTTCCTCCTATCCCCAGGCCTTCATGCAGTGTCCTGCTGAAACAGTCTACCAGGAAGTTATTCTCCAACCTGAGAAGATGATCTTATGGAATAGAACAGTGGCAGCTTGCCAGGTGAGTGCTTGGTGAAGATGGCTTTTTAATTACCCCTGCAATCTGGGAGCTGGAACTCTTCAGCACAGAGCCTCCTGCATTCAGTGCCAGGCTTGGATTTGAAACATTGAGGCGTTAAGTCATCAGGACTCAACCAGGCGATCTGAATGCTCTGGAACTAGCCAGCTGTGCCAGCAGGTCTATCCAGAAGCCCAGGGCCAAGCCAGTGAGACATGTGGCTAGTAGAGCCAAATTTGTTCTCCCTCCCATGGCTCATTGGAGCTTTCAGCATTTCGGGTGACTGCCGTGTTTGGGATCCAGAAGAGACGCCTGCTTGTTGTCCAGAGCAACCCACTCATCACCTGCAAGATGGGCCTGTTGATCTGAATTGTATCACTGATGCTGAGTCCTCAAAGGCACATCACTGGAAAACCTCAGTGGCTTGTTGTTCTGCTGTTAAAGGCTTATTCAGGACACACAAGCACTTCCTTCCCAATTGCTCATGTGTGTGAATCCACAGACACAGTTAAAGGGAGTTCTCCTGTTATCTTTCAGATCTTACAGCGGATTGAAGACAACACTATTATCTCATATGATGTTGCTGCTGGGGCTGCAGGTGGTGTAGTGTCACCCAGGTGAATTTATTCTGCTCCACTACATTACTGGCTAAAGCCCATGAACCTCTTGCTCTAGGCCAATCTGCCTCCCATTGATTTTTCCCGGGGATGTGAAGTAGAAAAACGTAGTGTTGTAGAGCGCACCTATGAGCTGTCCCATATGTGGATAATGTCCAAGGTGCCATGTACAGGGTATAAGAAACCTCTGCCAACTAGCTAGCCCTACACAGAATAGACCCCCTTGGATCCTGGCACCCAGTGTCTCTTTTAGTCACCAAGCAATCACGAGTCACACAGAGGCAAGTCCTTTTCCACTATAATGGAGTCCCTGGAAAACATATAATGCAGAAGGTGACTAAGCTCTCCTCCTGCTTGGTGCTTTTTGTGACTTTAAAGGTAAGATTGAAGGTGTGTTACAAAGGTATGTGCACTGATGGCCTTTTTTTTTTTTCCTCTGGTGTCTCGAACAGGGTGGACCAGGATTATACTTGGTGACTAAGTTCTAGTACCTGTGATCTGGCTCACTGTGTCTGCAGCTAAGATTTTTTTCGTTACACCTTGTCCCACTGGTTTAGAAAAGTGCTTCTCAGCCAAGGTGCTGTGGTACTGTGGGGTGCCATGAGATCCTTTTAAGGATGCCATGGGATACTGTGCAGTATTTGCACGCCTAAGCATGCAAACAGCTACACAAGATTTGCAAGATAAACCCAGAGATTTCAAATAGGAATCCATAGTGTCAAAAACCATTTTGCCCTGTTTTGGGCTTTCTGCGTTCTACTCTTCTAGAGCAGAAAAACTGCTCTGTTATATTTCTGTAGTCGAGAAATGAGTAAAAAGCTAAGAGCGAGCATTTTGTGAGGGGGGGCTTTGTCTCTAAAAAAGAAACGTTGGCTTAGCATGTTGGCCTTTTCAAGTCTACCTAGTGTAAAATTCCCACTAAATTCGTGAGCACATACCTGTCTGTCTGTTTGCCTAGGGACTTCGTAAATGTGCGTCGGATTGAGAGAAGAAGAGACAGATATGTTTCCTCAGGGATATCTACCACTCACAGTTTGAAGCCTCCGCTGCTCAAATATGTCAGGTAAGAGCTAGGTATGCTTCTTATCAGATGAGATTTCCATGCCCATAACAAGTGTGCTCCTGCTAGTGGGTGGTGTTACCCTCAGGGCAAACCAGAATATTCTGGAAGTCATTTTATTGGCAGAACTAAGACCACTTCCACTGTCCCTTTTTTTTTTCTGTGTAAAGAACACTTTGTGCAGAACAACATGGCTTAAGCCAAGGAGGTGATAGGTACGTCAGTGGAATATGGGGGGAACCAACAGGTCTTAAATCCTGACCAATTCCACATCCTGTTGTGGAATCAGCTGGTGCACAAAGACAGTCGTAACACGTGTGGGAAACAAGCAGCTGAATGTCTTTCAAACTTTTCACGGGCCCTTGTCACACAACTGTTTATTACTGTGAAATACCAGGGTGATGAGGAACTGCTGCAAGATGGAGCCTTTTCCAGAGCACTTGCTGTCACTTCCTCATGCCAGACGTAAGTGGCTGCCCATCTTGTGATGAATTAAGCTGTGTTTGAATCTCTCCAAGCAAGGACTCTCTGTTACTATCAGAGTCTCAACCTCCAGAGCCTAGTGACCAGCTGCGCTGCTTCTCTCACTGACTTTGTTTTTCCTGATAATCTGATTAAAGTAATTGACATTTAACTTGAGCCTTTATAGCTGCCCCAGTCTATTTAAGAGCTGGGGATTTTGAGGCCTAGAAAATCTTGCTGGCTACAGTACTCCACAGCCTCAATTTTTGCACTGTTGCTTTTCCAAGAGGTGAGAACGGACCAGGAGGCTTCATTGTTCTGAAATGTCCCAGCAATCCAAGAGTGTGCACCTTCTTGTGGATACTCAACACAGATCTAAAGGTAAAGTGTGTTCCCTGTTGGCACGGGGTTGGTGTTTCTGGGCCTGCAAAGGTTCAGATACTTGGAGCAGGAGGTTAGAAAACCTGCAAGAAGCACTCGGCCCCCACAAGAACTGCAACCTTTCAACTTGACTGTGTGACCAAATCTACTTCCTCTCCTGCCTGTTGGCCAGTTCTAGTTAGATCAGAGCAAACCATTTGAGATCTACATAGGCTTAGCAGCTATTTTCCCAGCTGATGGGTGATACTGTGAACCCCATTTGAGATGCCTTAAAGGGTCCTGATTTTTGTGGAAAGGCATACTGAGCAGTTACTGGAATTTGAATATATTTAAGGCACTGCTAGTTGGACCCCCTCCCTGTGCCCCAAGATTACTGTCCTTGAATCTTGGCTATAAATATTGGATCCCTTTGTAAAACAAGGGGGAGTATTTTTGCACTGTTTCAGGCAGCAAAAATAGCCATATATATAAGTCCCCTTTAGACACTTCCCTTGCTTTCATGAGGATGGCAGTTGAATGACTCACTCATGTTGCCAAAGCCTTCAATAAAAATACGGCCTTTTGTTGAATACTTGTGTTGGGAGAGGTTTGTTTGCAAACACATTGCAAAAGGCACTTCAGCCCTGGAAGGTGACCCAGATCTAGGGTTTTTGGAGGAAATGCCGTATTGCTGTCAGTTCACACAATAGCATATACAGGAACTGTAAACTGGAGGTCAGGAAGCCTGGGGGGCTGCAGAAAGAGGCATGGGGCAAAGCCTCCCAACCTCCCTGAATTGCACTGATGTTGTTGACATGGTAACCTAGTGCTAAACAGGGAAACACAAAGGCCTTATTCATTCCTTGGAGTGCCTGCCGTCTTTTCCTACCCCCAGGAAGAAGCCGATGGCCTGTTTTTTGTTGCTCATAACATGATTAAAAAGGGTTTGAAAAGCTTGCAAAATCAGGTGCTATACTGCGGAATCAGACCAAGGGAAGAGCTTAGAGCAGCAGAACACCACTCTCTTGATCACTGCTGCTGTTGTGCAAAGCTTCTTGGGTTTGATTTATGTGGGGGGGGGGAGTTCTTGATGGAAACTGGCTCTGATGCTTGATCAGCTGCTAAAGAAATTGAGTATTTTCCACAGATAAGGAGAGTATTCATTTATAACACATGGAATGGAAATGCACAAGGGCTGTATGTGCTACACTTTAGGGCCTTTTCTGGCCATGTGAGGTTTTTAGGAGAATTTCTTAAGTGGGCAGTTAATAGCCTATTATACTCATGCCTTTCTCCATGGCATCTGGTGCTGGTCACTATCAGAGACTGGAATCAGTCTCTCTGATTCACCCTGGGCCTCTTTAGCATTGAAATGTGTGGTTAACGCCACACTATGCTTGTTTTGATCAGATATTCCCCTTTTTGACTCCTAAGAACACGTGCTGCCAACATCTCTCTCTCTTTCTCTCATATGCTCCTATAAGATGACTTCCCATCTTCCCATTTTTTACCCACAAAAAACTCTTTCCTTAGTCCCACCCCTCTGGCACACTGTGGAAATCCTGGTGGGAGAGAGTGCTGTTGGAATTGCTTTGGAGAGTAAGTCAGGACCTATCACTGATCATTTGCTGAAGGTCTTGGCTGTCTTAAGATAGCCCTTATGACTAGGTTATCCACTGAACAAACAGAACAAAATAAAAAAGATGGTCCCTGTCTCACTGTGATGTCAGACCCCTCCCATGGGAAAAGAGTAGCTTGAGTATCTTTGCTGTGGAAGCCCTGTGAGCTGCTGCTGCTGCTGCTTTTGGCTGTAGTGCTCTCAGATCAGTTGGACAGGCTTGTCTCCACCACTGCTCTTCCCACACAAATGCAGTTGCTTCAGAACAGCTGGCTCTGAGACGCATTGTCTTGAAGCCATCTGTGACCAAAAGGTGAACAGACTCATGCTAGAAACCAGAGGGCAAGGTCACATGCAGTTTGAAATGGGTAGGTGGCTCTTTGTCATGAAGCCTTTTATGTAGCTGATTCCTAGTGAAACTGGCTCTCCAGGAACCGTATGTCTGAACCCAGAGTGTTACAAACTACATGAATCATAATCTGTTTGTTTGGGGTTTCTTGTAGGGTCGACTTCCTCGCTACCTTATTCATCAAAGTTTGGCAGCCACCATGTTTGAATTTGTGTTCCACCTCCGGAAGCACATCAGCGAGCTTTCAGCCAAGCCTTGAACAGCAGCTCCTGACACTTTGCCCCATATTCCTTTACCTTCTCTCTCCTTAACACATCCCTGGCAGCAACGTCCAAAACATGGGGCAAAAACTGCCTGTGAGCTGCAGAGACCCTGCCACATAGCTGCAAACCACAGCATCTCCTGGCAGCCTGCTCAGGGAAGAGCTGAGACCTGACGGGGGAAGGAGGTGGCTATGACTGCAAAAAAACGCAACAAAACAAAACCAAAAAAACCCAACAACACCCCAGCACTAACATGTGAATGCACAAACTGTGCAGAACAGAAAGGGGTGGGAGATGCATTGGGGTGTCTGACTGGTTCTTTCAGTCCCTGCATGCTCCAGAGAATGTCTTCCTCATCGCCTCCAATCACTGATCAAACTAACAGCTGGAATCAGAAGAAGTGTTTTATGATTTAAACTCTTGTAACATGTGCCAAATACTTTGCTGATCGCTTCTGCTCCTCCTTGTTCTACCAGAAGTTACCATCACTACTGTATGGCCCTTCCCACTTGTCTTAGCATTTTTTTACATTTTTTTTGTGATAACCATGTGAAGACTTTCGTCTGGAACTACTGCATTTACCCAAATGCCTTTAGCAGGAGAAGGAAAAAGAGCAACGCTGTGCATTTAGCTGCCAGAGGGTGACACTGGATGCCATGACTCTGAATGGGAGCTGCAGATCCTAGTGTGTTACTGACTGTGGGACCCTCTTGCTTCTGATCATCTAGAGGATAACTTGGGCCAAGGAGTGGTTGGTGGGCATGTCTCATATGCTGCTGGCTATCCTGCATCATTACTCAGTTTCCATTGACTGGTATGAGTAAGCCCACTGGTAACAGTATTAAGCTAGGTTGTGGGGAGGCAAAGAGCTCCCTGCCCACTCTTCTGAGCTAATCATGGAAACTTCTGACAGTTTAAAAGTGCCTGGGTGAGGACCCTATAACTGGTACCTAGCCTCTGCCCCACTATTACTACTGTCCTGTTCCAGATGCCCATTCCTCTTCATCTAAAGGCTGTGAAAACAAGGGGTGAACATCTCTGCTCATCCACAGTATCTATGCACCCCTGGCTACAGACACAGTGAGGTCTCCTTTGTGATTGGACATGGAGCAGGGACACCTACACAGTACCTCCCCCCACCCTAAGCCCTTATTTAAATAGCTTTCCTGTACCTTTGTTAGGCTCAGCCTCTTAAATTATGTTCCTGACCACCTCCCCACCACATCCGGTGAATGATGGAGCACTGGAGTCTACCTAAACCTACTCTTGCTACATCTTGCTACCATTACCACATAATGGGCACATGGGTGGGGGGCCAGGGAAGGGAATGATTTTTAAATATGAAAAAAGGGAACAAATTTGCCTTATTAAGAGATGTTTGGCTTAATAAGTGACTGGGTTGGGGTATATCCAACTGGGAAGGTCTACTGCAGTGAGGGCTGTCAGACCCAGGCAGTTGTAAACCTGTTTTCATCAAGGAGTGCAATATGCCTGTGTTCTGTGCAAATAATGAAGCCCTTTAGGTGAGGGGTAGGTTGTAGAGGGCAGAGTGTTGAGGGTAGGATTAAGAAGAAATATAAACATCAGCTTTTTGACAGGCCTGGCTATGGCCTTTTCCTCTGAATAAGTGTTTTGTGTAGCCGTGACCAATTTCCTAATGGTTGAAAATACATCAGCTTGCTCAGTCCCTCTTGCCCAGAGTCCCTTGCAGAAGGGTGTGGTGAGGGGATGGGAAGGTTTTGCACTATCTCCTCTACCTTTCAGTGCTGTGGGAATGGTTGACATTACTCTACATGGCCACCTGTACAGTGAGTCTTCCTAGGATTTGTGGTTCTTGTATATGTACTGGCCTTCCATGTCTCTCATGGCAGAAAGAGCTGGTCACTTTAACAACCTGTTGCCTTATGCCTGCAACCTTTGTAACTTGATCAAATAAAAACCTAAACCAGAAGAGACTTTTTTTCTGTTCCCCAGTGTTTGTGCTACAACCCCTCAGCATGTGTACAGTCACTGGAAGCTCAGCAAAGCCAAACTTAAACTGAAGAGCCCTAATAGGAGTCAGATGGCCAGCTCTGTTTAAGTGCTCTGCATTGCTGGGGTTGGAGGGTGCACAGTGATGAAGGCAGTGCTGCCTATAGCACCTAGGAGTCCCAGGTGCTCTCCCAGCCATGTACTAGCCAGGCATGATCTAATGCATTCAGTCCAGCAGGGCTGTTCCTATGCATCAAGTTAATTTGCAGGAATCATCCGCAGGTAAGTAGCTCCTAGCTGCTGGTCTTCACTGTGTAGCAGTAAGTAAAAGCAGGGGGAATGCTCCTCAGCCTGGTGCTTTCCACCACAGGCACCCAAATCCAGTGGTTACAGCTGTGCCATGTAACTCTGGACAAATCCCTTTCCTTCTCTGTGTCTGCTTTCTTATCTGTATTTTCAAGGTATTCTGTTCTCCCTCACCTTTCTCCAGCACTATGAGGGATACAATGTGGTCTTCTCCAGAACTTGTACTGTCCTTGCTACTGCAGCTAACAAAGGTGGTGAGTCAGACCCTCTCCCTTTCTCCATAGCAGTCACATCCTTGCCTCACTCCCTCAAAGCTTTTGGAACTGCTTCTGCATACACCAGGGCTATGTCAGGCCCATTACCTCATGCTTTTCTTTTAAACAAAGCAAAGCCCCAAGCCTTGCAAACTCAGCAGCGATTCAAGGAATCGGGTTCAGCTGAACATGGCAGCAAAATCCATCTGTCTCCACCTTCCCTGTCCTGGGGGCACATGAGAGCCTGTCCTTGATGTGTGCTCCCCTCAATGCCAGGACAGTCGGGACCTTTCTGCCTGTAGCCAACGTGTGTCTGGTGTTGATAAAGCAGAAACAGCCTGCAAATAGCCAGTCCATAAATGGCATGAATTCCTTGTGGGTTGGGTTGTGGAGATCAGCAGAGCTTCAGCCCTTTCCCAGTGCCAGCTCTTTTAATTATCTAGTAAAATGTGAAGCCCATGGTGTACAGGCTAAGCCTGATCTAATGAAGCCGTTGCTAACCACCAAGCCCAGCCACCGTCTGTGAACAGCCAAGCTGGAGTATGACCTGCTGCCCATGGGGTGATGATGGCATAGATAGGGGAGCCTGGACACACCTATGGCTGTGTGTGTGTCTGTCCAACGTATCCTACACATCCTTCTCCTGTGTTCTCCCACTGAACAGCAGAGTGTATAGCACACAGGAGCCTAGAATAATGGCTCTGATCACACAGTGCAGGCTGTACCCATTATGGGGTCAGTCATGTCTATACAAAAGGTGGTAAGAAAGGTCAACCTATCCCATGTCATACCATAGGCCTTGGTGGCACAGAAAGGCAGTAGCTGGTTCTTTTGTGAAATCCCAGGAGAAAAACCAAGCAGAGTCAATGATCAAAGCCAATTTGTGCCTTTTGACCCCACTATTTGTCTCTGGGAAGACTGCTACCTTTGCAGGACAGAGGAGAAAACAAAGGCTGCCTGATTGCTATTGTACAAGCACTCAGTGCAAATTATTTGGAGTATATTCAGAAGCAGATTAGGGGTGGGGGGTGGGGGCTGGGGAAGACTGATGAAAGGGGTCCAGTTGAATGCAATCTGTGTAACTTGCACTCTGCCTTTTTTTTTTTTTTTTTTTTTCTGTTTTTTTGCACCGGTCCTGGAAGCACTGCAATACCAGGTCAATGCATGGAGTAGATGGAGCACGCTCCGGTTCCACCACCCAATATCAAAAAGAATCTGCTCAATATAGACCTCCTATGGAGGACATATCAGAGACAATTACCCTGGGAAAACACCCTGGGAAAACCACCTGATTGATCATGGTGTCTCCCCTGCCAGGTAAGTATGCCACTCACGTAATACCTTGATCTCAGAGGAGGGGACTTCCTCTGGGCATGTCAGTCCTCATGACTACCTGAGGCCCTGTCAACCTCAAGCTCCATCTTGGTAGTTCTGAGCTTAAATCACCCCCTTTTCATGAAGCCTGACCACTTTCACCCAAGAGCCATCTGCAATACTCAGGGGTCATCTCTCCCAGAATCAGTCCAGCTCATCCCAGCCTCTGCCTTCCCACGTGGGTCTAGGCTGCCTTAGAAGTGCCCCAAACCATGTGCTGTCCTTGTGGGAGAAAAAACAAGCCCACTTACATCACTCCATGACCTCAAGCACTGCAGAGATAGGGAGTCCATTCTCCAAGAGGCCTGCTGTGCTTATTGCTCCAGGCTGGGAGCCTGAGTGAGGGGACTCTCACATGATTGCAGCTTATGACTTGCTTGTGAATAAGGAGACTACTGAACTTCCCAGTTGCTCTTTTTCAGAGCAGTTTCCCTGCAGAAGGAAAACAGAGTTCTGTGCAATCAAATGCCCATATCATTGATGACACTTTTTCTTTTGTGGCTCTTCCTTTTGATTTTAGCTAGTGGCTGCATGCAGTCGGGAGGTTTATCCTTTAAAAGCTAGGAACATGGATGTTTGTCTGCAACTCTTCTGCTGTTGCTGTAGACAAGAGGAGCCAGAAAAAAATCCACTCATCAGGTATTAGTATTATTATTATTTACTTCTCTGTAGCCTCTAGGACTGGCTCAGTGTGGAGGCCCTATACTGGGTGCTAAGTTAGGCAGGCCATTCTTTGAAGAAGTGGATGAGAAAGGCAAGATTATCCTGCTTGTAAAGAAGGGGAAACTGAGGCACAGGGAGAGGAAGTGGCTTGTTTAAGATCCTACAGGGAGGCTGACTGTGGTAGGGATGGGTGCTAAAGCAAGGCTACAAGCATGAAGCTACTCTCTGTTCTCAGGTGTGTGAATTTGGTGTCTGTCATACAAGTTTGTCTCCAGGGGTCTTGGCTTTTGGCAAGAGTAGGACACCTTTCCTGGTTGGAACTCCTCTAGACTGATTATAGTCTGCCGCTATTGAAGCCTCTATTGCAACTCCCAACTATCCCACAATGGACTAGGGCATTTTTCTCTTTCACCACCTATCCTGAACTGGTTGTAGAATAGTGTTTGCTGCAGCATCCTGAACACTATGCAGTAGTCCACCCCAGTCAGCCTGATTTCCATGACCCTGGCATGAAACATTTTGCATGAAGCCTTCGTAGTCCCATGAGAAAAAAAGATGTGGGGTCCAAACAGGCACTAACATGCAAGTTGTGGAAGATACTGAAGTCCCTGGGAGATGGGTGCCCATGGCTGCATAAGCTGTAAATGGTCTTTTTTCCCCACCTCCCTCCTTTGAAGGTGAGGGGTTCTGGCTAACCAGGAGGGAGCTAGTCATAATACACCCCAATGATGAAGAAATAATACACCTGAAATTGCTATCTGCTCCCCTTCCCCACCCCCCAGCACCCCCATGGCTGGCTGGACGGCAAATCGGGGGATCCCCTATAAACATCAAAATGGGCTCCCCTTCCAAAGCCCCTGGTGCCAGAGTTTCCCAGCTTAGGGTACCTCAGTCTGAAACACCCCTGCTGCCCACCTCTGAAACACCCCTGCTGCCCACCTCTAGCTTCCCCCTCCTTCTGAGACTCTGTGCCAGGCCCCTGCCACCTTAGAGCTCCCTCCCTGCTTGTCCTTCAGATGTGTGGGTTATGGAGTGACTTTCAGGGCACTCACCCCACTTCTTGCCCACGCAAGCCTGCATATTCTTTCCCCAGGGCACACAACACTGGAGCAATTAATTGTAGGAGAGGGGGTCTTTTTCTCCTTGGTTTTTAACTCTGATTAGGAGCAGGGGGCTGAGTTCAATGAATGTGAAGGGGGCTGGACCTGATGATCTTCCGAGGTCCCTTCCAGCCTTACAATCTATGAATGTGCCCCTACTGGATGGGCTTATACGCATCTACAGCACCCCTACCTGGACAGGCATATAGCTCTCCACTACCCATGCTCTTCATGCCCCTAACTTAATCATCTGTTGACTGTGCATTAACCATTTGCAACCCCTTTACCAGAGAGTTATTACTATACTATGTGCCTGATGGTTCCTTGTTCCCTGGTCTGCTGGGTGACAGTGGCCCCCACTTGCCCTGGAACTGTGTCGTTCCAGCCACTAGCCTCAGGATTGTGTGCATTCCTGTGTGTGGAAGCTCAGTCCCAGCCCCAAGGATGGGGCAGGGGCAGGGGCAGGGGCAGGGTGGGGGGATGGATGTAGGCCGTAGGAGTGATGGGGTCTCTCCTGTCATAGGAGTGAGACGCTCCAGTACTTCAACCAGCTGGTGAAGCGCAAACGGGCTGAGGCCACCAACCTGTGGAACGAGCCCGTGGATTCCACCCACATGGAGCGGGATGACGACCGGGAGCTCTACAACCTGCTGCAGAAGCGGGCCAAGCTGCGCCGGGGATCAGAGGTTGGTGCCCTTACCCCCATCTGCCTGGGGCCCTCCCCCAGGCTGTGGGACTTGCCTGTATCTCCTGTGGAAGATCATTCATTCTCTGCCTTTGTGCTTGGTACTGGACCTGGGCAGGATTTCTGAGCTCTATTTCTGGGGGATATGGCAAGTCACTTCTGGGTTTCCCACCTCCTTGACCTGCAGGTTATGAGCTCGGGGCAGGGGCTTGCCCTCACTCTGTGTGCAGCTTCCAGCACAGTGGGGCTCTGAATCTCTACTTAGCCTTGTAGGTGCTGCTTGAGCATACCAAACAATAATTTTCCCACCAAAAAGGGGCTGTGAGAGAAGAAATAAGGCCAGGGGGAAGCACTGTGGTGAGGTCCATAGAGTCTTGCCCAAACTGCTGCATCTCCAGAGCACTGGAGTGTTTTGGCCTTCTCTATGTCTCTCTTTTGCAGGTGGGAAAACTGAGGCATGAAAGCACTGGGGCTTCTCACACAACAGAGTAAGAGCTGGGGTTAGATGCCAGGAGTCCTAGCGCTCGGCTCCCCTTGCTCAATGACACTGGATGCAACCCAGCTGATTCCCAGACCCGTCCCTCCTGTTCTAACTTGCTGGACACCAGGCTGCTCCTAAAGACAGGATGCAACCTCTTGCTCCACACCCCCTGCTGGAACCACTGGATCTGCTCTCCAAAGCATCACTGTCCCATCCACCTCCCGTGGGTTTCCTAGTGTGTGGGACCATGACCTGGCAGTTGTTGCTGGATAGAGAAGGTAGCAGGAGAGGTTTGCCATGTGGAGTGGGAGCTGTAGTCTGACACTCAGCTCTGTCCTCCTCTGCTGCAGGGGTACCGGCGCCTGAGCTTTGACATCAGTGCCCACCGGCAGATTCGCCGTGAGGTGAAGGACCGGTGGAAGCACATCCTGGAGGCCTTAGGTATGGACACAAGATTGGTCAAGGGAGGTGGGGGCAGCTGGACAGCTATGCCCTCCCTCCTGATTCAGATGGCAGTAGTTAGGGCACCCCCCCTGAAGCCATGGTGCACATGGGCTGGGCTGTGCCATGCCCTTGCTCCTAGAAGGTAGCCCTTTGGGCTGGGGGTCATCCTGTCCTCACTCCATGCTCCATGCCCTGTGCTAGGCCCCTGGGATGCCCGCATGGCCCCTTGATGATTGAGGGGATGGAGGGTTAGGATGAGAAGCATGACAGAGGTGTACGTGGGCAATACTTCCAACAGAGGGTTGTCCTTGCCCTCCCTTTCCTGGGTGCCATCTCTGTAGAGAGCTTGGTCCAGACAGAGGGCAGAACCTAGAGAGAGGCATGGCTTGCAAATGGCATTTGAGCCCCTTCCAGCTGGTGGTAGAAGTAGGTTTTTATCGCCCTGATACGCTGCATGGTACTAACAGGGACCGTCTCTCCTCCCCACCGGGCAGGGTTCAGCGCCGAGGCAGATGGCCTGCTCACCGTCACCTCCACCATGTCCTACAGCTCCCTGCGGCACCCGCAGCAAGCCCGTGCCCTGCTCACCTCACTGGCCACAGAGACCAGCCTCTTTGACCGGCACTGCAGCCCCCCAGAGAGATACCTCTTTGTCCTGGTACGTGTGTGGGGAGGGGGCTTGGAGGGGAGAAACTAAGCAAATGGCTGATGCTTCCACCCCCTTGGGAGTAGCTGGAAAGCAGGGACCCCGCTGCCCTCACTTCCATCCCTGCTCTAAATCCCCTTGGGTGTGCAGGGGGGATCCCGAGTCATCACTGTGGGCAGCCTGACTGGGCCCATGCAGCCAGTTCCACCCCCCCTCCCCAGCTCCTCTTACATCTTGGCCCCCCTGTTGCCTGGGGTCCACAGTGCCTTACGGCCCCTGCTCTGCCCTCTGCCACCCTCGCTGTGTTGCCCTCACCAGGACCGGCTTGTTGTCCTCGACGTTGGTGATGACTTTCTCTCTGCGGCCCGGCGCTATTACCCGCTGGAGGAAGACGAGGCCCCCCACAGTGAGGAGGAGCCCTTCAGTGAGGAGGCCATCTTGGTGACGCTTAGCCCAGGACCTGAGCTGCCCAAGGGGGTGGAGGAGGAAGAAGAGGAGGAAGAGGAGGTGGCTGAGGAGGTGGATGAAGACACCCTGCTGGCCAAGCTGATGGAGTGAGGCCTGTGTGGGCAGCGGTGGGCATTATGGCTGATGCTGAGAGCTGCCACCTCAGCTCCTAGTGTGGCAGGGTACCTGGCAAGGTGTGGTGAGCGCCCCTCCAGCTGCAAAGGAGCCAGTTGGCAACTCAGACCCTCTCCTGCCCTCTCTCCATGCAGATTCCCCCCACACAATGATCCCCCCTCCCAGCCCTGCAGATCCCAATTTTGTAGTTGTCAGTCATCAGGTGCTGGTGGGGATGAGGGGGAGAGCACGACCACCTTGCACTTTCCCATCCTACTAAATTGGAGAGGGAGAGAGCTCCTTGGAAACTGGGAGGTGGCTGCCCAGGGTGCCTGTTGGCTGGAGAAGGTTAGGATCTCCCCACCCAGCCTTCCTCCAGCACAGCCAAACCCATCAAAAAATTCAGTGCAACAGGTTCACTCCTGGCCCCTGCTAGCATTGAAATGCGGCTACTTCTGGGGTGGAATGAGCCAGCTGGCTCACAACAGCTGTTTTGGAAGTGAAGAACATCTTAGCCAGGGTGCAGCAGCGACCGGATAAAAGCTTTGAACCTTCCTTTCTTGTTGGTGTTGATTCTTTGGGTTATCAGCACTCAGCAGCCCTAGTCCAAGCCAAAATTGCCTGTAGTGACTTGTACTGGTGTTATTGGGAGCAGAGGTGGAGTCTCTGCTCTTGTATAGGAGGGGGTGCTGGGTTCTGCCAGTGACCTGCAGCTTGCAGGGGGCCTTGCCCCATTCCTGAAGCATAATGGTAGGTGTTACCTGCAAGGGACAGTCACACCCATGAAGTAGGATAGGTGACTGTAGCTGGACTAAGGGCTGGCACATGTATTGAACCGGACGAGGTGGAGGCAGGCACTGTTCTTTTAAGCTACCTGAAGTGGTAAGGTTTGCTGGTTCCATCTGTTGTTCACACCAGAAAAATAATCCTTGGGGATTTTATTCCTGAGTTTTTCATAATTTCTCCAGGGGACCTCAGGGCTTTTTCAGATGCCAAATCAATCACCTGTCCCTACCTCTACTATGACAGTCCTTTCCCAGCCACCTTCTCTTGCCCTCCACCCATCTACCCCAACTCTGCCATTTCTTACCAAGACAGCGCCTTGAATCTTCTGGCCCTGGTTTGTGTCCTCCCCCACCAAAGTTATGCCAAAGCTGTTCTGGGTTCAGTCTGCCTCCCAGTCCATGCCCTTTTAGGCCAGCCCAGGTGCCTGCCTACTCCCCTCTTCTGGGGCTATAGAGCTTTGCAGTACAGCCATCCTGCCTCTGATACCCCCTTTGCTGTATTTCCCCCACCTGTTGTATCTTATCAGTAAACCTCAGCTGTGAGGGTTCAAAGAAGGTATTGGAGCCTTCCACTGCTCATGTGCATAAAGAGCCTGGAAAAAACTCGCCTTCCTACCTCCCATCCCTTCACATTTCCTCTCACTGGAGCCCAACAGGGATTAGTCACAGAAAAGTGCCAGGAGCAAATGGAACCAGAGGGGCAGCCAGAGCTGGCAGCAACGCCATAGGCTGGCATCAGTTGATGCCTCCGAGCCAAGGGATTTAGATGGGCTCAGTTTTAATCAGCCTGCCCCTCCCCAGGCACTCTACTCCCCACCCCACTCATCTTGGCTCCAGGGACCTGTTAGCAGTTAACAAGTCTCTAAATCAGTTTGTTTACTGTCCCCTCATCTCCCTTGATTGCTGCCAATGCAACTAGAGTTTCAAAGCAAAAGACTCCCTTACTAGGCTGTGGCTGGATTGCATGGGGGATTGGGGGGGGGCATCCTACACAGCTCTGCTATAGGTCTCTGTGATGAGGGCAGTGTGTGTTGAGAGGGGTTGGGGACATTGCCTGCTTGGTTTAGCAGCAAGGGGTGGGGCGGGGGGCTCCTCTATTTTGGCGAGGGAGGGGACACTATCTGGAAGGCAGCCAGTTAGGATGACAAACAGCAGCCTGCCCCCACTGACCTGAGAAAAATCGTTCATGCTGTGGGCAAGAGCCTTGGGAAGCAGGCTGGGCTGCAGCCCTTGGGCCACAAAGCAGCTGTGAGATCAGGAGATTTCATAGATTCCATAGACATTAGGGCTGGAAGGGACCTCGGGAGATCATCGAGTCCAGCACCCCGCCCAAAGGGCAGGAAGTCAGCTGGGGTCATAGGATCCCAGCAAGATAAGCATCCAATTTACTCTTGAAGGTGTTCAATGTAGGCGCT
>NW_017728944.1:1785370-1824880 GCF_001723895.1 Crocodylus porosus
GTCAGGTAGAGGTCATCCACGCAGGAGAGAAAGCTTTGCGCCCGCTCAGATTTAGCTTCAGGGGGAAGCGGTGTGGGCAAGTGAGGCCAGGTTAGGCACTGACCACTTGGCAAAGCGTCCTTCCTGAGGGCACTGGGGATCAGGAAGAGGCAGGGTCTGTTCAGCTGGGTGCTTATCATGTTCCCCAGGCCTGTGGTCAATGTGACACTGTGCCTGACCCAGCTCAGCTACAAATGGCCCTCAGCTCCAGTCTAGTCCTGCTTAACAAGCTGTATTAGCTAGCCTGTCCTTGCCACACTCCTTCTGGTTCCTAGTTCCACCCCTACCCCCACCATGTCAGAGCAAGGCATGGGGCTCTTCATGTAGTGGCCAGGGGTTGAATGGCCACTGTGAGTATGAGCCCAGGTGCAGCTCCATCCAGCTGCTGTGCTTGGAGGACTTTTACTTGGCTCAGCACCATGGGGCTCAGCTATAAATCCCCTTGCTCCTTATTAATAGCAGGGACAGGCTGGGGGAAT
Source organism: Crocodylus porosus (assembly GCF_001723895.1). NCBI lineage: Eukaryota > Metazoa > Chordata > Crocodylia > Crocodylidae > Crocodylus > Crocodylus porosus. The sequence goes on from NW_017728944.1 coordinate 1,785,889, forward strand.
GTGGAGGATGCACAAGCTGAGATGCCACCATGTCAGCACCCTGCCAGCCTGTCCCAGTCCCACCTCTCCCTCCATGGGCAGGTGCACATGAGCATGTGTGTGCTTACGGGCAGGGTTTACCTTATGGCAGTAGGTTCTGCATGGGCCCCACTCTTGACCAGAAAGCCTAGGGCTGAAAGGGATGGCTGCCTGCTGCACTGCTGATGTGCTCAGCATTGGACCATGGGGAACTCTGAGGGAAGAGCCTGGAATTAAGGTGGCAGCTGCCTCTGCACAGGGGTTGGGATGTAACTTTGCACCACTTTGTAGGGAAAGGGCCAGCCAGTGGCCTTGTTGCATAATCAGGCTTTTAGGCAGGTCTTGGAGCTCTTTTACCCCACGAGTGGAAAATCAGCTGATGGGCCAGTCAGTGAGTACATTTCCATAGGGATCAGCCTGCAGCCCATGGGATCAAAGCAGATTTTGGAAGCACATGTGTAGCAACAGCTGCCCTGCACCCTCCAGCATTCATTCATATGCACTGCTTTCACACTCTCCTCCCAACCTTGGTTGGGTTTGGACATGGCAGCCTGGCTGAGCCCAGATGGCTTTGACCTGTGAGGGGAGTGACAGGGACAGACAGGGTTATGGGGATCAAGCATCTTCTCCTGACAAATATTGTTTGCACCCCCATTTTGGTGTTGAGGGAGGAGCTGGGATCTGCCCCATGGATGGCCTGTGCTAGGGCAGTGCAAAGCGGAAGTCCTGGGCAGCTAGGGCAACACTGGGCCTGGGAGTGAGCGGGGTCTGGGCCTGAGGTCAGGCAGAGCTGTTAACAGAATGGCTGGTGTTCTGGGCTAACCCGGGTACTCCTGATGGACGCCATAAAGGGGCCAGTGAGTGCCAGGCAGTGGGGACATCCCCGGTCCTTTCTCTAGCCCTGCTGGAAGGAAGGGACCCATGTGGCACTGCTGTCTACCCCAACTCATGGGATAGGAGAGGTGCAGAGAAAATGTCCAGGAGCAGGAACTTGCTGGAATCTTCCCACAGACCAGTGTGACACACACACAGCCACGTGTAAGCGCACACACACACATACACACACATATGCAGGCATGCATCATCACACATTTCCCCCAAGCACCTGCTCATGGCAAGGGGGCCTTGGCTGCAGTCCATGCAACATGTACATGCTGTGCCAGTGACACCACCTAAAATAGCAGCAGGGAGGCTATATATGCCCAGGCTGGGCAGCCGCATCCCACAGGCTGAGGCGCACACATACCTGGCAGAGGAACAGGCTCTGGACACAGCCATGTTTGGCAAGAGCGTGGTGCTGTGCAGTGCGGGGCTGCTGTCGGCAGCTGAGCTGGGCTGCCTGGTGCAGGAGGAGGACACGGGACGGAAGGAGTCCTTCCAGGCTGAGTGGAAGGACCTGTCACTTTCCACCAGGCCTGAAGAGGGGTGAGTGATGATGATGACATGGGCTCCCCAGGTTTGGGGGGTGGGCACCAGCACTGTTGCAGCCCCTTCTTGGCCAAAGGCATCTTGCCAACAGGGCTGAAGGGAGGCCTGGGACCCTCTGTGGAAATGGGGCCAAGGGTCCTGGAGCAATAAGTGGCCCTGCCTCAGCCCCTCCAAGGTGCCCAGGTAGTCACAGGCATAGCCCCTGGGCAGAGCAGTGCCCAGTGCTCAGCATCTCCCCGAGCCCAGCCCCCTGTGTCTGCCTCTTTCCCCTTGTTCTTTGGCAGACCTTTGGCCTCTCCCCACTCCAGGAGGTGCACCACCTCCCAAGTGGGAAGGGGAATGGGGAGGGTCATATCCAGTTTGGCCCCATCTCCCTGCCCCAGCACAGCTCTGCCACCCGCTCAGCTGGGGGCAGAAAGGATCTAAGTGTCTGCTCCTTCCCTGGCACTGACAGTCAGCACTTTGGGTCCTGGGACTTATCTGGGCTCCCTGGCTTGGGGAAGCGTGTGTGTGTGTGTGTGGGGAGGTGGGATGCCCCGCTGAGCTGTGCCCACATCTCCCTAATGCTGCCCCCTCCCCACAGCTGCTCCCGGCGGGAGGTGGATGACCAGCACAAGGAGACATTCTGGCAGCAGCAGGAGACGCGCATTGTGGTGCAACGGTCACCTTGGCAGGTGCTACGGCTGGGCCGCCTGGGTGAGCCCCTGGCCCAGTACCACCTGCCATACCAGCGGGTCCTTCCCCTGCCCATCTTCACGCCAACAGACCTGAGTGCCAAGGCCGAGCGGACGGCCACCCCGCCCCAGCTGCATGATATGCTGGACTTCGAGGAGGCGCTGGCTGGGGGTACCCAGGCCAATGGGCTTTGCCCAGATAAGACGGCCGTGGCCGAGATCACCAAGGAGCTGCCCCCTGTCATCCCGCCCAGCCGGCCCAGCTTTGGCAAGGACGGCCTGCCCCGCTCCTTGTCCCGCTCCATATCCCAGGAGGCCCAGAGGGGCTGAGAATCTGGTACATAGACTTTCCTTTAGGGCTCTGTTTTCCCAGCTTTTGGCTCCCTCTGCATGAGAAATACCCACAGGCCCTAGTGTGCTGGGACACATGGTTATTAGACAGGCCCGCTGTGGGGCAAATCCATCCCTAGTGTGAGCTCAGTGAGGCTACGCCATGGGTGCATTAGGCTTCTTGAGTTAGACTGTATGCTCTTTGGGGCAGGGACCATGCCAAGTTTGTCCGACACCTTGCATGCCAATGATTGCTCATATAATAAGGCTGTCTCTTTAAGGACTGTCTTCCTGGAGGGACTGTCAATCAGCTGTCACAATGGCTGATAGATTTAGCTTCACGGAGCAGGGGACCTTTCCAAGAGACATTACTGCTCTTGGGCCCCCAGCTAGGTGAGGTCTAGTGTTTGGAGAAGTTCATTGCAAGCCTGGGCAGTGAGAGGAGTGCATGCTGGTATTTGGAAGCTGGGAACTGGGACCCTTGGGTTCTAGTCCCAGCTTGGAGAGGGCAATACAGGCTAATGGCTAGAGCAGGTACCTGAGTCAGAAGAGAGTGAGTGGCTGTTGGGAAGGGAGCACTGTCCAGTAGTTGGAGAGGCTGATAGGACTCCTCTTCCCCACTGTGCTCCTGACCTGCTGTGTCACTAGGAGCACCTCCCCCTTCCTAAACTGGAGCCTTTCTTTTGGATTGGGTGAATGCCCCTGGGCAGAGCAAAGGCTGCTTTTACTGCCATGGGTTTGGGTAGCTGAGGGTACTGGAGGAGGTCAAAGGGTTCAGAGGTAGGGGTGAGCTGGGATACAAGGCTCACTGGAGCACTAAGGGGAGAGGCTCCAGAGGGCAGAAAGTGGGTGAGCTTGGTGCTCTTTCCAGCAGCTTTTGATTCTGGGGAGGAACCTGCTGCACATGTCTCTGTTGTTCAGTGTTTTCCCCTGTTTCCATCCAGGATCACGTTCTATGAGGCTCATTGAATAATAAAATAAGAAAAGACTGAGTGAGTCCTTCTGTTTCACTGTGGGACCTGCTCTGGGTTGGGGACACACCCCAGAAGGATCAAAACCCAGGCAGGCCAGGCAAACACTTCCAGCAACTGGCCCCTTTGCCACTGGGACTTCGCACACAGAGGCAGGACACGGGTGTCTTAGGACTGGGGAATCTGACCCCCTCCCCCTTAGCTGAGCAGCAGAAAATGTTGAGACTCTGCCACCTCCTTCCTGCCACTGGGGGGACGAATCAGCAAGGTGGACTCTGAGTAGTTCCTTAGTGTGTCTTGCTTGTGTTTACCTATATGGACTATCCTAGTCTCAGCACACAAGCCAGCTGCTGGGACACCAGTCTTAGCCTACACACACATGCCTGGCTTCCAAGGAGAAACTCAGCCCCTAGCACTGACTTCACTCAGAGATGAAGGCAGAAAGCAAACCCCTGCTGCTGGCTACAGCACCCCACAGGGATGTGCATCACAGACTGACAACCCAGCAGTTCTACAGCCTGAAAAAGATCTTGTAAGCCATAGGTACAGCACCACCTAGTGGCTCCTGCTGGTGTAACAGCCCTTCTGGATTGATGTTGGGTCCTTTGCCAACAGCCCTGGGGTTTCCTGCATAGCACAGGCACTAGCAAAGCCCATGCCCTTGCACAGGGCTGAGACAGTGGGACCTGGTCACAGGTGTCTTCCAGCTGAGTAGAAAGAGAAGCTGCAGTAACAGTTGCCAGAAGCTACTCTTTTCTCCTCTTTGCCTGCTCTTTGGTGCTCCAACTTAAGAGTTGTATGTCCAGCGCTATTCGGCAGGGTTGGGATGCAGGACTCCTAGGTCCAACTGCCCCATACCCTCCCAATGAGCAGTATCATGTTGTATTGAGGACCCACAAAGGTCTACCCTGGAGGCCTGTTCTCCATGCAGATGCCCTGAAGAAAAGCCCCCTTCCCTTTGGCTCTGCACTAGGGCTGTCCTGCTTCCCCTGGGCTGGGAAGGAGGAGGTAGGTATGGGACATGCTGCCTCCAGGACTTTTCCAGCACTTGGAGACCCCAGGGCAGCTCCCCTGGCAGACTGTAGTTTGCTACCTGTTGCAGGGCAGCATAAGGGAGCTCAGGTGTCCTGTTCCACCCCTTTCACTACCTCTCCCCAACCCGGAATAGCTCCAGATGACCCACCCAGGCCTGGACTTAGTACCAAGTACAGCTTTGTCATGGAGCAGGGCAGGGGGTGTGTTAGGGGAGAGGGTGTGGTGGGGGCAGGGAGGAAGGTGAAACCCACAATGTGTGTGGGGGAAGGTACAACCAGATGTGTTTGGGGGGTGATGCCCAGTGTGTGCAGGGCTGGGGGAGTGAGGGGAACTGGCCTAGCCTTCCTGACCTCAGCTCAAGAGTGAAGGTGGGGATGGACCCTCTTCTTCCCCTTATGCTTTCCACCCATGGGCAGCACAGCCTCTCTGGGGAGCCCCCACCAACTGGCCTCTCCATCCCTGCTGTGTCCCAAGGGCACTGGGAGGGTAAGCAGCGCAGGGCTGGCTGCCAGGGAGCTGGGAACAGATGGCCAGGGAGGGGGCACATAGCCAGGGCCCAGGGAACAGTGTGCTCAGGCCAGGACAGTACAGCTAATCTGGGGTTTGAGGCCTGTGCTTGGTCTCCCTGCACCTCCCTCCTCCACCCTTCCCTCCACAGGGCTGGGCACTCGGACAAGAAGCAGGATTTGCCATTATTCAGGTGGCGATGCTGTTACATAAGCCAGACAGCTGGCTTTGCTGGTGCCCATCCAGCCTCATTATTGGGTCCAGGCTCTTCCTGGCCCTCACTGCTGTCTTCAATGCATGTCTTCTCAGCCAGTGGCAACACCCACCCCCATCCTGGCAGGTATGCCAACCCAAGAACCCCCATAACCCACCCTGCACAGGGCTGGGAGGGTGAGGGGAGGCAGAACCATTGCCTCCTACAGGGCCCAGGACACTGTTCTGGCCAATTCTGCCCCAGCATTGGGAGGGGAGTGGAGTCCAGTGGCTAGAGCAGGAGTGGGAACTAAGTGCAGGGACTCCTAGGTTTTGTCCTGGTGTATAGGGACAAAAATTACACATAAACTGGTTTAAGTGATCAGAAATTGGTTTAAACCTGTAACAGAGCAGAAGCTCAGTGCACATAAACCAGTTTCAGCCATTTTGCAATGGTTGAAACTGGTTTAAGATAAACCTGGTTGAATGTAGTATATCAGACTTAAGTGATTTGCATCAAACCGGTTTATGAAACTTCTGTCCCAGACCCCTTCCCCATTCAAGTTAAATCACAGTTCCTCAGCATCCCAGCATGCTTTCCAGCCCTGGGCTGGGCTGTCTGCTCCTAGCTGGAACAGTGAGGATTGGCTGGTGAGGAGGGTTCAGGGGGGGCAAACCCAGGTGGAGATGCAGCGCAGTCAATGGGGGGGGAGGGGGGAAACAGCTCCTGCAGGCAAACCCTGGCTAGGGTCTAGGGCCAGGAAGAGGGGTTAAACACCCCTTCCCTGCTCAAACTTACTGCTGGCTGCAACTGTGGACTACAAATCTCAGAGGCACCTGGAAGCAGGAAGGGAAAGTCATGACCATGAGCAACCAACTCTGCAGAGTCCTGTTGTTGTGAGTCTGGACTGTAAATCCCAGAGACCTTGGGGGAAGTAGGAAGAGGAAGTGAACACACAGCCAGAGAGCCTGCTCTAGTGGCCCCCAGCTTCTGGCCTGAGCTATTGCAGGCAGGTGGCTGCATTTCCAGAATCAAAGGTAAATGTGTATTTACTTCCGTTTCCCTTTAACCTCTGCAGCTTGGACCAAGCTGCAAAGACTGAATCGATCCAGTCTTGGGCTTTTTGACTGTTTGCAGCAACTCTGCCCTCCTGCCTGCAGCACGGGTGTGTGAGCTTATATGGGGATACACCCTCACAAACCTGTGCCACAGGCCCGGAGACTGTTTATGGCCTTGGCATAGCTTTGTTTCTAGGAAAGGAGCAGGTGGTAGCTTCTAGAAAGTGAGGGGATTGCAGGGGGCATCAGTGTTGCACAAGGGGCCGTTCGAGCTCCTGGAGGCTAAGTTCCAATTTGGTCCCCAGAAGTGAGTCACACCACAAGCCACAGAGACAAAGCCTTTATTGCTTGCAAGCAGGTCGGCCTGGAGTCATGAGACTCAGATCAAAGCTGACCCTGAGTGCCTATTCTCCATTGCTTATATACTCGATTACAAGGTACTGGGAAATTCCATTAGCACAGGCATACTTCGGGTTACATAGTTGCAAAATTGGTTGTAAAGTTTGGGACTTTCTAGCCATTAGCTTGTGTTTTGCATTCTCACGCAACAAAGCGGAAAACCCAGTTGCAGGTGCTTCTTTGGTACATTCTTGTGAAAGCATGAGAATAAGAGTAAGCAGTTCTAGCCCCAGCTTGTCCTACATCAGCACTGCCCTGACCCTACTGGACATGTGGAAGGCACCCCAGGCGCCCAGCATGGTCCTGGGGCTGTTTGTTTGACTGACAGCGCTGGGTGACTAGTGACTGGATGGCTCAGCCGAGCAGAGGCTGGGTATCAGCAGTGCTCAGGGCAGAGGAGAGCTTAGGGATGAGAGTGCTATTAGCTTAGCCATGGCGACCCCAGGGCTGGGCTAGCAGGGGGCTGTGGGCTGGGAGTGAAGGGCATCAGGAGAGTTGGGGGAAATGGGACACTTCCACAGTACCTGCCTGCAGGCACATGGCTGGATTGAGCTGCCCTATGAGCACGTTGTAGGCCCGGTGCTGTTATCTAACAGCAAGGCTGCATGGGGAATTGTGGTAAGAGGACATGGCACCTTTAAAAATAACAGACTGGCAGTTAGCAGTGTCACACGGGTCTGTGCTTATCTTGCCAGCCGCTTCTGTTTACACCCATAGTACCCCCCATGCCTACGGCAGGATGCCAAGCCTGTAGGGAGCGGGGACTGGTTTGGACAGTGGATGCCTGGCTGGGTTATATTTAGGCAGAGCAGGCTGTTGTGGATGGGATGAGCCAGAGACTTCTTATGGATCTAGGGCCCCCAGCTGGGGAAGGCCTGAGTCATGCCTTGGTAGCCCAGCAAGTGGATCTACATGCCCCCTCCATGCTGGGCTCCTGGGTGGTGGAGAGCTGGAGGTCATGTCACCACGACTGGGCCTCTGCTGCTATAAAAAAAAAAAAAAGCCACCTCCCCCTTCCAAGCTGAAGGATCCACTCCCCGAGTTGCCCAGTGGCAAGCTGGCCACTCGGCATTTCTGCAAACCAGCCACTAGAGGAGACAAGGAGCCCTGATGGTCTGCCCCTGGGTTACCCTGGTTCTGGGGTGGGCAGCAGGGTACAAGGTGGGTGATGCCCCCTGACAGACTGAAGTCTGCCGTTCCCCAGGCCTTGTGCATTGGGACCTTGGTTCAAAGCCCCCTCTGTATTTGGTGCAGATTCAGCAGTTTTGCTTCTGAGCAGGGCATTCTGGGACAGCCAGAGCCCTGTTACTGGTGTCTATAGGGGCAGATAAGAGGCAGCTGGGTTATAGGGACTAGCAGGCCTGTCCCACTGCTGTTAATAAATCAGGGAACAGTGCTGCCAGCTGAAACCCCAGAAAAAACCAGGCTCGCAGGGCCACCCCTATGAACACCACCCCACAAAGCTGCTCACCTGAGTTAGAGATGCACTGGCTGGGAAGGGAGCAGCTGAGAAGGCAGCCAAACTCCCCAACCCCTCACCACTGGGCAGAGGGCTCCCTGAAACTTCACCTCCTCAGAGCAGCATCTCATCACAGATGGGACTTGAATGCACAACCCTCATGTTGATGATTAGCAGCTGAGCCATGAGGGGGCTTCTCAGCCCTTGCCCAGCTCTTTGGATGGGAGGGGAAGGTGTAGAACAGCAGAGCTTACCCAGCAGGACCTGCTCTTGGTAAATCCCCCCAGGCCTGGGCTTTTCCCTGCTCCCCATTAGGGACCACACTGAAGTCCTGGGACCAATGTGCTGGGGAATGACTGTCTCCCACACAGCTGCAGCCTCAACAGTCATCTCAGCCTGTGGCCATTCAAAGGGATTGGGCCCTTTGGGCTGCTGCAGCCCATCTCAGGAGGAGCTGGAGGTCTCACAACAGTGACAGAACAGGGTCCTTGGAAAGAACGGGAGGAAACTGAGGCACTGTGCAGGGAGCTGACCTGGCTGAGGCAGGGCAGGGGCTGAACCGGGTGCAGAACCCAGGAGTCCTGGTTCCTGATCCCTGGCTCCAAGCACTTGATTCTCTCCCAAGCGGTGTATGGAGCCCAGGTGTCCTGTCTCCCAAGCTCTGGCTGCACAATTCATGGTGCTGAAACCACATGAGGACTGTGGTTGCTCCTTCTGGCACAGACTTCAGATGTGCCAGATGAAACCCCAGAGAAACCAAGCTGGCAGGGCCACCCTTATCAGAACGTGGCTGCTCCCTCTGCTCCCACAGCCCAACCTTCCTCTGACCCCAGCCACAAGTGCTCTGAACTCCACTGCCTTTCCCTGGCTCCCCTTACTCTCCTGCTCCTTGGGCCACAGTGCACTCCTGCTCCCAGTACCCCAGACCCTGTGGATCTCCTGGCTGCCAGGACAGATCTCGCTCCTCCCTCAGCTCACTCCCCAGCTTGAGAAGCAGATTCAAGGAGGTTCTCCCACCCCCAGCCAGCATGGCTCTTTCACCTCAGCCCAATTCTGTCTTTCTTTCCAAAGCCTCAACAAAGCAACGGGGTGGGGAGTCAGGCACAGCCCTGGGCCCTTCTATACTACAGTTGTCTGTGCTCTGACCAGGAGGAGGGACAGGGGGTTTATAACTGAGCCAGGCACCAGCCCTGACCAGACCTGGCTGCTTGGGTTATGCTCAGTGCAGAGATGCACCTGCCCCTACCCAACCCTTTCTCCTGCTTGCTTACAGCAGGGATCATGTGTCTCCAAGGAATGAGCAGAGCAAGGACTTGGAAGTTTATTATTATATAAAGAATTTTAGTGCAATACGATATTGGAATTTTATTGCAATATAAAAACCAGTTCCATGGACAGACACCCCCACCCATGGATGTGGCAATAGGCAGGACCCTTTACCCCAGAATGAGCCTGCGTTAAGCACCTACTGTGCCCCTCCCACCTCAACCCATCTCAGCAGCATCTACATCAGCCCTAACCTGCTCCTCCCCACCAGACTGGTTTTAAAGGGCTCCCTGCCCCGCGGGCTGCAGGGTCACTGGAACCTTGCCTATGGAGGGGACTGGCATTTCCATCCTTGCCACTGGTGCCTGGTCTGGAAGAGCCTCTGCTGCACTGTCTTTCCCTGCAGGGGCCTATCACTTGCCCCAATCATGGCCTAATTTTCCCTTCACCATCATTCACGTACGACTGCCATCTCTGCCCTGCTCCAGCTGGGAGTGTCTGTCTTTTGGGCCCTTACCCCATGGCCCACAAGAAGAGACTGAGGTTGGGCCAGTGGGTTGTGCGAAATATCTCCTCCACCTTCCCTGCACATGGGGAGACACAAGAGCAGGGATCTTGGCACCTTCCCCTCCCTCCAAGGGACTCAAGTGTTAACCCCTGACTCGCATGAAGCAGCTCAGCATCCCCACAGTTTATCCCTGGGGAAATTGAGCCATAGACAGGGGGAGTGCCTGTACCCAAGAGGGAGTTGGGAGTTGGGTAGAGAACCTAAAACTCTTGAAGCCCCTTCCAGTCTAACCACTAGACAATGCTCCTCTCCCACATCTGGGACAAGAACCCAGGAGTCCTGGCTCCCAACCTCTAACTACTTAACCACACTCACCTCACAGATCTGGTAAGAGTCCTCTGAAATCTTTCAATCACCTTATTTTTACCTCAGAATGAGGAACAGACTCAGGCTTCTGAATCCACTATCCCCTTACCTTGCCCTAACCACTACCCACCCTGCCTCCCCATAGCACCATGCCCCTACGGTTTGCTGAGCATGCCAGATCCCAGCCCCCCTGCCTGACCCCCCACCTCGTAAAACCCCTGGCAACTAAGGAAAGCAGCAAAGCGTGGTGAAACGCACCCGGGGACAAGTGCCCTGTGCCTGCAGCAGGGCACAATTCACCCTGGCACCTGGGGAATAGCCCAGGGTCCTCCATAGACACAGCTCTAACACACACAGGATGACGCATCTGCCTGCAGGCAGCACTAGCTCTAGAGTTCTTCCTAGCTGGAAGCTGATGCCCTCCGGCAGGGGGTGCCCCCCAGATCTTCAGCCCCTCTGGGCATCCTGGGACATGGAGCGGGACAAGGAGCGGGGCAGGCCGCCCTTGCCAAAGCTGGGCCGGCTGGGTGGGATGACAGGGGGCAGCTCCTTGGTGATCTCAGCCACACCCATCTTGTTTGGGCAAAGCCCATTGGCCTGGGTACCCCTGGCCAGCGCCTCCTCAAAGTCCACCATGTTGCGCAGCTGGGGCGGGGTGGCCATCCGCTCGGCCTTGGCACTCAGGTCTGTTGGCGTGAAGATGGGCAGGGGAAGGACCCGCTGGTATGGCAGGTGGTACTGGGCCAGGGGCTCACCCAGGCGGCCCAGCCGTAGCACCTGCCAAGGTGACCGTTGCACCACAATGCGCGTCTCCTGCTGCTGCCAGAATGTCTCCTTGTGCCGGTCATCCACCTCCCGCCGGGAGCAGCTGTGGGGAGGAAGCAACATTGGGGAGCTGTGGGCACAGCCCAGCAAGGCAACCTTCCCCCACCCCCTTCCCCAAGCCAGGGAGCCCAGAAGAGCCCCAGGACCCAGAGCGGTGACCATCAGTGCCAGGGCAGGGCCAGCAGGTAGCAGAGCTGTGCTGGGGCAGGGAGGTAGGGACAGAAGGGGTGTGATACTTGCCATTCCCCACTCCCACTTGGGATGAAGCACACCTCCAGGGGAGGGGAGGGGGCCCGGGGTCTGCCCAGGAACAAGGGGAAAGAGGCAGACACAGGGGGATGGGATGGGCTAGGCTGTGGAGGATACTGAGAGCAAGGTGCACTGCTGTGCCCAGTGGCTGTGACTCCCTGCCTGGGGCTGGCTGAGCATCATGGAAGGGGCTGAGGCAGGGCTACACTTTGCTTCAGGACCCCAGGCCCCATCTCCACAGAGGCTCCCAGGGTTCCCTTAAGCCCTGTTGGTGAGATGCCTTTGGCCAAGAGGGGGCCACAGAAATGCTGGTACCTCCCCCTGCCCCCCAACTTGGCAAGCCCATGCCATCACTCACCCCTTCTCGGGCCTGGTGGAGAGCGACAGGTCCTTCCACTCGGCTTGGAAGGACTCCTTCCGTCCCATGTCCTCCTCCCACACCAGGCAGCCTAGCTCGGCTGCCGACAGCAGCCCCGCGCTGCGCAGCACCACGCTCTTGCCAAACATGGCTGTGTCCAGAGCCTGTTCCTCTGCCAGGTGTGTGTGTGCCTCAGCCTGTGGGATGCGGCTACCCAGCCTGGGCATATATAGCCTCCCTGCTGCTATTTCCGATAGACATGGCGTAAGGGGCTATATCTGTCCTGCACAGTCACTCTCCAGTGCTCTGGACACCGGATACTGCCTCAGCCTGAGTGTTACTGGAAACACCTCACCCCCACTAGAGCTCCCATGAGACATGCCAATATTTATACTCTTGCTAACCCCTTCCCTCATGCAGCCTTTGGAAAGGCTGTAGGGACTCCTGCTTGTCGAGGGGCTAATGCTGGGCCTCTCTGGACTGTGGCGCTTTGCAGGACTGTTCCTTTGCCTTCAAGAGCATGAACCATTCTGTTCTGCTCTGCTCTGCTCAGCACACAGGGAGAACTCAGGAGTCCTGGCTACCAACCCCTACCCTGCTCCCCCTCTCTTTACTCACAGCAATAACTCACGACTTCTTTCCCACCACCATCCCCTAATCCTTTAGATGCTACTACTTTCCCTAAGCCACAGGCAGAACCTAGGAGGCCTGAGCCAGTCCAATCTCACTGCTCTAACACAGCCCCTTGCACCCCATTCAGAGAAGAGAATAGAACCCAAAAGTCCTGACTCCTAGCCCTCCACCCACCCTCCCCTGCAACACTCAATGCTAAAAACTAGACCTGCGCTGAAAGGAGGTGAGCCAGCTGTTAACCGCTGGGCCCCAGTACAGCCCAGATGCACACACACAGGAGTGGAATCAGTGGGAGCTGAGAGCACTGTAAGAGTCCCATCCATGGCTGCAGCGGATCAGGTGCCATACTGTAGCAGGGCACTAGGGTGCCTGCTACTAATAACAGGAATATGGGCAGCTGCCACTCACCAGGGCAGCACAGGTGTGGGTTGCTGGGACAACCCCAGAGGTCAGCTGACCGGAAGGGGGCAGGGCCTGGCCTTTATAAACAGCCTAGGCTGAGGCCAAGAGGCAGTTCCCTTCTGGCAGCTGTGAAGGAGAGAGCTCTGATGGGAGTAGGTAGAAGTGGGAGGCTGGATGACCTGAGCAGTTCCTGGGTGAGAATATCAGGCAGAGGAGCCCTAATAGGGAAGGAAAGAGTGATGAGCCAGAAGGCTTAGGGTTTATGTTTTAAGCCAGGAGGCTAGCACTTGAGTTGGGTTTTTGTGTTACGGCTGATTGGCTTATGGTTTGCATTAATATTAGACCGGAGGACTGGGTGAGGCTGTAGGGGTGGAGGAAGCCTCATAGGAGCTCCCCAGTAGTGTGGGGGGTCCTGGTGCCAGAGAAGGCACAGCAGTTTGGTGCTGGAGAGTGGTGCTGCGTTTCAGGGAGCCCCGATCCTGGCCCCAGTGGGGCAGTACTGGGAGGAGCCCAGCGTGGGTGCAGGTGAAAGGCCCAGGGGGGCGTAAGGCCCAGGAAGGGGGGCTGGGGCCAGGTAAAGCTGAGGCTGCCTCAGCCCCAATTGGGAGACGCCCAGTGGGGTGTAAGCCCCAGGAAAGGGGTCTGGGGCCAGGTAAGGCCAAGGCCACCTGAGCACCGAGTATGGGAGTTGCGAGCAAGGCTCCAGTGCAGGCGAGCGCGAGGCATAGGCCCCGGTTGGGGGCAAGACCATGAGGCACAGGCCTCAGTGGGACATAAGACCCAAGAAGTGGGTCTGGGGGCCAGGTAAGGCCAAGGCCGCCTGAGCCCTGATTGTTAGAAGCCCAGTGGGTGCAAGACCCAGAGAAGGGGGTCTGGGGCCAGGTAAAGCTGAAGCTGCCTGAGCCCCAATTGCATGAGCGCAAGCCAGACCCCAGGAGGGGGCGAGCGCGTTGAGCAGGCCCCAGGGTGGGTGACAGTAGGACTTACAGGTAGCCCCAAGGCTAGAGTGCACTGGGGCAACTAGACAGATCATTGGCTAAGTGACATCAAGGCACCATGTCAAAGCAGATGGAAAAGGCAGCCTCCCCTAAACATTTAAAACATCAGAGACATTGTGGGTGAGATTGGTGAGGGTGCATTGACACTGGCTTGACATGGTAGCCAGGGGGTGCTAGGGGAGGTCACGGCACCCCTAGAGGCTGCCCTGCCACACATACAGATCTGGTCTCCTACCAGGGCAGCACACCCAGCAGCTACCCACTGTGTTATACCCTGTTGTTTGCAAAGGGGCTTTGCTGCTTTAAATGCCTGTTATCCCACTTCACCTCCATGCCTGTGTGCCAGGGCTCCCCCTTCTCCCCCCAGCACACTTAGGGCCAATACCACACCTTCCCTAGGGAACGCCTTGCTAAGGTAGCTGATAAATCCAGGTGCTCAGTGATATGGCAGCTTCTGGGGGCTGAGACCTGCCAAACTCAGCTCGCTTGTGGCTTAAGTCAAAGGCCAGGAGAAGATAAGCCAGGCACGCTGAGCCATGAAAAGGAAGTGGGAGCATACCGGAAAACTAAAGGAGGGAGAGGTGGTGGTGAAGGCAGGTTGGGTTTATCATTGATGGACTGGATTGGGCACCTGGCCTGGGCTGTGGAGTTGACAGCCTGCTGCTTGCCGGGTTTGGGGGATTAGTTCATCCTGAAACCTGACCCTGCTGTTCCTCATCCAGCAACCCCCAGCTGGGGAGCGAGGTGCCCCACGCTCTGTGGGGAACAGATAAATAGCATCCTGAGCTTTGTCTGGGGATGTCATGTGAAAAACATCCCCTCAGCTGGGATAAAATGTACTAGGACACCTAAACTGCCCTCCCACAGTGGGAGGGAATGTGTGTGTGTGTGTGTGTGTGTGTGTGCATGCGTGCATATACATGCACATATATGGAGTCTCCCTGGATGACGGCTCCCTGGCAAAGGGGTGCTGCAGCTCATGACTGACTCATATTTCCAGCTCAGAGCTTCAGGACTCAGTGCAGGGGACTTACGTCCAGAAGGTAGGTAGAAACTAGTGTGGCGATACTTAACCAGGGTGCCACAGCATTGCAGGGGCACTACCAGATTCTTTGAAGGGTGCCTCAAAGTGTGAGCTGATAAAAGAAGTATGAGGAGATAAGCAGATAAGGGCAGGCTCAGGTTTGTTCCTGCCTGAGCAATCCCCTATACCCACAGCCTGACCTCTCTGCAAGGGAGGTAAGCACTAGTATTTTTTGAAATTGGATGCCGCTCAGTTCACAAATGATATGGAGGGGTGCCTTGTGCCCAAAGAAGTTGAGAACCACAGGACTAATGTCTGGAAAAAGGGACCTGGGAGCTAGAAAACCTGGGTTCCCTACCCAATTCTGGGAGGAGGAAAGATCCAGTGGTAGAAAAGGCAGGCTAGGATTCAAGACTCCTGCCTTCCAGTCCTAGCTCTGAGAGGTGAAGCTAGCAGTTACAGCAGGGGACTGGGCACTAAGGTACTAGGGCTCTAGGTCCTGCTCTGAGGAAGGGGAAAGGGCAAGGGAGATAGTAGCAACCGGACCATTTCTCTACCAGGTCCACAGAAATCTCCTGTTCTTTTCAGGCTTCAGGTTTACATTTTCTTCCTGAAAAAACTCATTTCCAACACTTTTCTTCCAAGGCTTCCTGATGTTTTGGGGAGGGAGGAGGTTACCAGTGGAACCCCTCACATTAGACCCACCTCTGGCATGGATCTCTCCAATGGCTTGAATACCACAGCCTGGCTCAGGAGACTACTCTGCAGGCCCAAGTCCAGTCTAATGACGTCGCTGTCACTGGGACACCGAAGTCAACATGCAGGGTCTGGCAGGAAGGACTGTGGAATCTCGAGGGGCTTCTTCAGGGCACATCTGCACCACCTCCACCCGGGCCAGGAGCGCCCACTCCCCAGGTAGCAGTCCAATGCAATGGAAGACAGCTGCTGCATGGGGTTCACCTCATGCTACCCTAAGTCTAGGGTGTGCCAATGGCCACCAATCCATGCACTGCTCTTCTGGTGGCCCTGGGGCGCTCTTCTGGTGGCCCTGGGGCACTCTCCTGGCATTTGCCAAGGAGAAAGTGAGCAGAGTGTGCGTTCATGGCAGCCCTCTCAAGCCTGATCAGAGATAGCATAGACTGGGAGTGGTCAACCTGTGGCACAAACGGCACAGGCAGCCTTTGTGTGTGGCACGCAGCAGATCAGGGAGTGGACAGGCAGTACAAAGGCAGAAAACAGAGCAGCAGATCAGTCAGGGACAGCAGGGCAGGGAGCAGAAAGCAAAGCAGCAAGTCAGGCAGCGAAAGGGGATCAGAGTAGCACTTGAGGAGGGTACAGGACTAATTTGTGACACTCCTGCCAAAAAGGTTGGCCCCCACTGAAAGAGAGCCACTCCAAGTGGCCTCCTGCCCTCGGCAAGGAGATAACAGACTGAACAGGCCAGGGAGAACATGAACCGGCTGACTCCATCTGGTCTGGGTTAGTGGATGGCAACTCCAGCCCTGTGGCTTTGCGGACAGTTCTGGGGGTCTGCAGACCCAGACTCTTCCCTCAGCAGTGAATTCATGTGGCAGGCCTTCTACTATCCCTGTCCCAGCAGCCTCCCCCTCCCACAACAGACAGCACTGAAAGCAACCACTCCTGGCCCTGCCCCAAAACAGCCAGCCACTAGCTAATCAAAACACATCTTTCACCCCCTGCCAAGCCTGGCTCAGCTGGGATCGCTCCCTTTTTAATGGCTTTTCGCTGACATAATTTATAGGTTGAAAAGCCTTTTCCAAAACAGCCTGAAAGCATGTGGGGCTGATAACCTGTTCCAGGCCTCATGTTATCTAGCTGTGCAGAGATATTTCACAGCCACAATTGACAGGGCACTCATGACTCTCTCCTCCACTCCCCGCTAACTCCATTACTGTCCTGGTTTGCATTCAGCTGGGCCAATTAGCCCTTTCCCATCAAATGTAAAAGGTTGGGGGTTGCAAAGGAGATTGGGCTGCCCAATGGGATTATTGGAGAGGAGCATTTGTGGGTTCCTCCCTGTTTCAGGGACTGAAATGAGCTAGGAGGCTGACAGTGATGAAGAGAAGCAGGCAAGGCCCTGGGACAGGAGGTTTCCCTCTCCCACAATGGCAGCACCAGATCCCAGTGCCCTGAACTGGTGCTGGGAGTGGTGCTAGTCGCAAGCTCAGCCCCAGTACAGGCAGTACTAAGGAGACCCAGAAGAATGACAAGGGGCTTGTCCCTTGTGTGTAAACAGGGAGGCACTCCTGTAGCGCAAGGCACAGCAGACAGGCCAGAATTTGGGCTCAGGTGGGTTTGATGCACAGAGGCTGGAATCTGGGGACTGTCATGAAGCCGCTGGGTGGTTAGGGGCAGTGGAAATGTCTGGTCATGGAGCTGAGGGGTCAGGGGCAACCAGAAGGGACAGTGAGTCAGGTCTGAGGGGGATCAGCAAAACTGTTAGGGGGGATCCCAGGACTGGGATGGCAAGAGGGATAGTAATTGGAATGAGGGGCATCAGCAGAGCTGAGTGGGGGACACCATGGCTGGGCTTGCAGTAGGGGAGGGGGCCAGTGAGCCAGGACAGAGCAGCCTTAGCAGAATCCCCCCCTCCTCCTGTTCTCACAAGCATTCAATTCATTTGCAAAGAAATCGTACTAATTACCAACGAAGCCCGAAGCGGCTGGAGAGCTGTGTCTGGAGAGGCAGCTCTTCCAACAGAGCCCCGGCCCCTGGCCCTGACACTAACCTGGTTAGGGTGGATGAACGGCCACAATAAAGTCGCCTTTCAATACACTTGGCAAATGATCATCCGGTGCGAGATAAACTAATCTGCCCACCCTGGACATATCTTCATTAACTTCCCTACAGGTCCCTGCCATGGTTCCCTCCCAGCTCACCTCAGCCTGTGCACTGGAGCTGTGGGTAGAGGCATGGGGGTGGGTAGTGAGAGAAATAGCATTGATTTCCATCCTCCCTGCAGGGAGCACCAGATCCTCCTTGCCTGGTGCGCGTGCGGCTCTAATTTGATTGGGCCCAATTAGTACATTGCAATGCCCTGAGCCACATGAGGAAGAGACTATAAAGGCAGCTGCCCCAGCCCCAGCTAGGGCACAAAGTGGCCAGCCAGTTCCCCAGCCATGAGCAGCATCACTGCTGTTGGGGAGAGCTACCAGAAGTTCAACCCCCGTGCCTACCTGCAGAATAACTACATGCCCCCCCGTGCTGACTTCACCTCTGAGGACTGTGTGGTGCCTTGGAAGCTGCGATGTCTCGCTGAGGCCTTTGCCACAGGTGAGTGTTTGAGAGGGGTGGCAGGGCAGGCATGAGCCTATCCCAGTCCTTGCTTTGACCAAGGGCTTTACAAGCATTAATGACCAGGCTGCACCGGGAGGTGGGACAGTGGGAACGTCTCCTTTTTTCCTCATTGGGGAAACTGAAGAACAGACTGGTGACACCACTAAGTCAGCCAAAGAAGTGATAGCTTGCATGGGAATGGGACCCATGAGTCCCGGCTGCCAAACTCATGCTCTAACCTCTGCACCATGTTCTCAATCAGAGCAGGGGTATAGCATTTAAGTGTCTTGGCTCCTACGCTCAGGCTGTCAAAGGTACAACACACAAGCTGGATCCAGCCTGAGGGGATGTCCTATCCAACCTGCCAGCTTCTGGCAGGCCAGGGAATTTGGGGACAGAGCTAGTGGGGGCAACACCTGCGAAGAAGCCAAGGCCCTGGCACCCTGTTGGACTTGGCCATCAGGAGCAGGGGTGAGCAACCACTGTGCAACACAATCCAGCTCACCCTGCAGCCACCTTGGGCTTCCTCCACTTGATCCACCCCTGTTCACCCCACCACTGCTTGCTCTGCTGCCACCTCTCCTGGCTCTACAACCTTTGCCCCCTGTCCCGCAGATGCAGCCTACAAGGAGCCGGTGGGACATGGAGTAAGTTCTGCTGAACCCACAGGGGGTCCAGGAAGTGTGTTATTGCATGAGACTTGGCGAGTGGTCAGCAGAAACTTCCAGGTTGCAAGCCAGGCTGGCTACAAAGGCAGAAGCAAATGCTTCTCTCTGTACCTTAAATACTTGTATAGAAGTTTCTGTAACTAATAAGAAACTGTTTCCACATGACAAGCCACAAAATACTACAGCCTAAGTTGGAGACACCTGCATTACATTGTGTTTCCTTTTCAGAGCAGGGATGCAGAACCCAGGAGCCCTGGCTTCCATTTCGCACCATCCCCATTGAAAACTGCCAGCATTGCTCTCATATCGTGTCTATAGCATTAACTGTGCTGCAGGCACTGTGGAGACTGTTAGGGCTCCCTCCCTTCCCAAGGGGAAGGTGAGTAACCCACAGGTTACACGCCAAGGTAAAACAGCAAGTGTAACCTTTTTTATTGCAAAAACAATACGCACCAAATCAACACCGCAAGCTTACAAGCCGCTAGTGCGTCGGGCTGGAAGAAAGGCACTCCCCACCCTGTTCCAAGTTATTACCTGTTGGGTCTCGGGAACCCCACCCTGCATCCAGGGTGGTAAGACTACCTCCTTTATTGGGTCCTCAGCCTCGTCCTCCCCAAAGCAGTTCTGCTCAGGTCCCAGTTTTTCTGACTTTTATACCCTCCTTCTCATTAACTCTCTCTTTCAGAAGGGGGTTCACTTTTAGCCTTACTGCCTTTCTGGGATTAGAGCCGAGCATTATCTCATTTTGCAAAGCTGTCATTTCTAAGTAAAAACTGTCTTTAAGTTCCTCTTGGGTTGGGATTTCCAGGGCCATTGGTCGGGCAAAGACAGTTTTCTCCCCCTTTTTTTTTTCTTTCTTATTTTCATCTTTGCATATCAGCAAACAGCAGCAGATGCATTAGGTCATTATCCTTGTGGTTTCCACAAAGCTGACCGCCCCGCTTCAAGGTGTCAGCTTGGCTTCCTCCCAGAAGCCTCTTCGGGATGGGCCTCACAGAGACCAAGGCGACAGTGGGTCTTACGGCCTCAGTAACATCCATCAGCTCACACCACCCTGATCTGGGTCTCTTATTACTGGGGAAGACTGGAGAGTCTAGGACAGTGGTTCTCAACCTTTTTTAGGGTACTTAACAAAAATGCCACCTCTTAGCTTTTGCTTGTTTTTTGACTACAGAAAAATACTAGGGCAATTCTTCCATTGCAAACAACTCAGAAAGCCCACAGCAGGGCAGGGTGTTTCCCATTTGAAATCACTCGAGTTTATCTTGTGAATCACATCTGTATACCTAACAGTACTAACATTGTATAACAGCCTGCAGCACCCCTGAAAAGGTCTTGAATACCCCAGGGTGCAGTGGCACCCTGGTTGAGAATCACTGCTCAAGGACATGGGCTCCAATTCTTTTCTCTGATACACCACTGCAACCCCACCAACATCAGTGGGTGTGATCAAAATATCCTTCCCTCTTATAATTTTCATATTGACACTGGCCTCTCCCCTAGGTGAAATCCACGGCCACACCCTGATAGACATTGGCTCTGGTCCCACCATCTACCAGCTCCTGAGTGCCTGTGACCACTTTGAGGAAATCATTGCCACTGACTACCTGGAGGTAAATCGTGAGGTCCTCCGGCAATGGGTGCAGGACAAGATGGATGTCTTTGACTGGAGCCCCTACATCAAACATGTCTGCAAGATTGAGGGCAGAGGGTAAGTGGTGGCCAGAGTATGGCATGGGTGGACAGGGCCAAGCTAACAGCAGTGCAAGCAGATTGAATGGACTGGGTGGTGGCAGGGTTGAGGTTGGCCTTGTCTGCATTTACCTGTGTCTGCCCCTGAAGTGTACTCTGGGAAGGACCAGAGACAGCAGGGGCTGGCAGAAGGCATGGGATCATCTACATATGCCTGAAGCCTTCCTCCAGGCAGCAGAGGTGGTATAACCCTGCCAGCAAGACACAGGGCTCTGATGTCCAGAGGTTTGGTTGCAGACACACTGTAAGGAGAACTCTGGCCTTTGTGACCAGGGTCAGGAGCGAGGGGACCCACTGTGCTGGGGGGCTGGGTAGTGTTGGAGACACCAGGCAGCTCAGCCTAAAACCCCAAGGTCTGGCTGAATTTTTAAGTCAATGGAGATGTGTCCAAAGCTGGGGGTGGGGGGGACGGGACCTGTTGTTGTTTGCTAGTTAGGAATGGATAAGAGGAAAGTGGGGATGGAGCTGCAGGGATGTGCAGATGGGGTGGTGAGCAAAGGAGAAGGGGCTCGGGGTGTCCTGTCAGCTTGCATGTATCGCAGGTAGGGGGCCCCATACAAAGAGTCTATGACCCCCCAGCACTAGCCATGGTATGACATGCACTTACCATAGTATGACATGTATGCAGTCACAGTGATATGCAGTTGCACATGCAAACAAATGCTCTCGTATTCACACTCATGCCATCTCTCTCTGTCATGCTCAGCTGCACGCACGCACATGCATACTAACAGTTTTGCAGATTCAGATTCACACTCACACTAGAGTCATAGAACCACAGGGTTGGAAGGCACACAAAGAGTAGGTGGTCCGAGTCCCAGCCCTAAGGCAGGAATGCTCCTCCCTGTCCAGTGCTTGTCCATCCTCCTCTTGAAAACCTCCAATGCAGGATAGTCCATATAGCCTCCCACACCCAGTCACACTCCCTCCAATTCACACTCACTGTCACCCCCATATGGTCTGACACGCACATTCCCACTCTCCCCTCTTTGCTGTATAAGTGAGTCCAGGCCCATGACTCCTTCACTCACCAAGTGATGCTTCCCATACGCATTCATCTCCCTTGCGTGCCTGTAGCACAAATCAGACTCAACATATTTGTTAATGCCCCCTCCCTGTGAGCAGCTGAGTCTCCCTCCCCAACCCCTGCCATGCTCTCTCTCATGGGCAGCCCTGATCCTTTCCTGGCTCACACAGGGAACAGTGGAAGGAGAAAGAGCAGAAGCTGAGAGAGAAACTGAGGCAGATCCTGCCCATTGATGTCCACCAGCCCAACCCGGTGGGCTCCCCGCTCCGCCAACTGGCTGATGCCATGGTTTCCACCTTCTGCCTGGAGGCTGTGAGCCCCGACCGGCTGAGCTTTGAGCAAGCCCTGCAGAATATCACCTCGTTGCTCAAGCCAGGGGGACACTTCCTCCTCATCGGAGCCCTGGAGGAGTCCTTCTACCTGGCTGGGGAGGCCAAGCTCTCGGTGGTACCAGTGAGCGAGGCCGATGTCAAAGAGGCCTTGACCAAGAGTGGCTACAAGATCCATGACTTCCGTTCCTACATCATGCCTCCTGGCCTGAAGATCGGGGTGGATGATGTGAGCGGAGTCTTCTTTGTCCATGCACAGAAGCAGCCTGTGGTGTAGGATGCAGGGCCGGGCAGGGCAATACTCTTGCTCTTGACTAAGATAGACGTGCAGCTTTGGTAGCTAGATAAAACCCATAATAGACAGATAATCCCACCAGTGCATGATCCTCCATTAACCTCTCCCCCCTCCCTGCTAGCTACACCACTCATGTCCTTAGTATATTTGGCAGTGAAGGGGTAAGCAGGCAAGTGAATTAGGGGTCCCTTACTAAATTCTAAGCTTCTATTAACAACAAGGGCTGTGGGCAGAGGCTGCCTGTTCCCAAATAGGGAGCATGTAAGGCCTAGTTAGGTTTTGGGAGCTATGATAGTACAGAAGATGGGGGCAGCCTTCCCTAGTCTTTGAGGTTTAGATATTTAAAGTGAGATCATATTCAATTCATGCATTTGCAAAGCATCTGCTGCTTCAGCAGCTGAGTACTTATCAGACTTGGCTAATCAGCCAGGCCTTCTGGGGGCTGCAGCAGCACTTGATATTTTTCTGCTTCCCCCCCAGCCCCAAGTTAGCACCCAGGGCAACTTCCCCAGTCACCCCAATGTAGTTGTTATACTGGCACGTACAGAGCACTCTCCTAGGTTCAGTGTGCTTATAGGACATCCTAAAACTATTCTGCATCCCTCAGAACAAGAGGAGAGCTGCAGGCTTGTTTCATAGATGGGGAAGGGAAACCAAGTCACAGAGCTATTAAAGAGGGGGTGGTTACTTGAAAGAGAGAGATTTAGAGCTGTTATTAGAAGTCTGCTGCTTCACATTTCTGCTCATTCATTCCTCTGTGCCTCCCCCCTCCCCCGCCCAACTCAGCCTCATCGTGCATGATGTAACAGCAACCTTTGGACAGAGCAGGCCAGCCGATAGTGTGCAGCATCAACTCCAGAATAATTTCTAGGAGGCAATCGAAGAGGAGTGCATTCCCATTTCCAGGAAGGGAAGTTATCAGTAACAAGACTAGTAATTAAATCACTTTTGTAGTTGCACAGAATATAACTGTCTGAGCTAGAATTTCACTGGGATTCCTGGGGCAGAATTATCAAAGTTCATGGTCTGATGCCAGTCCAACTGATCAGGAATTGAAAGGAAACTTGGAGATTGATATTTTGAGAGTGAGTTTAAAAAAAAAAGCCTGGGAGAGTCTTACACAAAGCTAAGTATGTTTATGACTTATTTTAGTGACTGCATATGCTGATTTTGTGGCAATCTGTGTTTTCCAAGCAGAAGTATGTTTGAGATACGAACTCTGTGCCACAGCTCTACTGCATGAGAATCTAATGAAAATAAAACCTATGACTTGAATGCAAGTGAACTGTTTAGTTTTACTATTTCCATTGGGCAAAAGCACCTGGAAGAGCCCTTGAGAGGTCACAATGTTTCCCTTTTCCCCAAGGCATGATCAGCCAGCTGCCACGAATGGTTGAGATCTGTTTGCCCAACCTGTTCTTAGACAGTTCACCTCTCCTTTGGTGAATCCTGCCACTACTAAACCATCCTTCTGATAGAAAACTTTTCTAACATCCAACTGAAATCTCCTTTGCTGTAATTTAACTCCATCACTTCCTGTCATAGATACAGTCCACCCTCATTCCACGAGCCACCAGGGAGCGACCTCAGCTGGTGGCTCCTCCACAGAGCCATCTCCACAGGCATATGCCTGGCATGATGCAGGGACATCCCCAACACCTGTCCCTTCCGCCACCCTGGCACATGTCTACCTTGAGTGCATCAGGCTGCAGCCTTTTTACCACCTCCTCAAGAACCTTTTGCCAAAGTTCTGGCTGTATTACTCCCTGCACCTTTTCATTTATGCACGCCACATCCCTGACCCCACCAAGTCATAGGACCTCCTGGTCAACTTCCTCCTGGCTCTGGCTAAGCTGGCCCTCTATCTGACCAGAAAGGAGGCTCTGGCCAGGGGGGAGGGAGTACCCCAATTGACTGTGGGTCTTCTAGTCTTTGATCCGCTCACATCTCTGGGCAAGGTTTCAGTGGCTCCCTGCAGACCATGCCCACAGTCCCCTATGTGTCCCAACTAGGTCCATCTTAGATGGAATAGGCATGGAGAACACATTTCTTTTCTCCCTCTTCTTGGCAACCTTTTACATGTTTGGAACATTATTCTGTCTCACCTCACAGCTGTTAGAAAAAGACCAAAAAGCAGGTGAGATTCTATAGGAGTGTGAAGTGGTTAGGATCACTGCTCAAAAGACTTTCAAAATGCAAAATCTTTAACTCCGCTCCAATCCCTCTAAAGTTTCGTACAGGAATTCTCTCCTTCCTCCTGCAAACCAGCACATGGCATCATTCTTCCCCAAATTAATCCTCTTTCTAAATCACTCTCCAAAATTGTTTGGAAGCTAAAAGGCTAAGGGGCAGCGTTTTGCAGAGAACTTAGTCACTGAGAATCTTAACATTAAGAAACATCCAGGCTTCAAAGGGATTTTTACTTTTTTGTATGGTCCCCTGCTATTGTCTAAGGAAGGGGTCAGCAGCGTTTTGGGAACAGTGGGCTGAAAGAACCCAGGAGTTCCAGAGGTTCCTACCCAGCCACTTGCCACCACCGAGCCATTGTGCAGGCAAAGCCTCACACGGCCAAGTCACTGCTGATATCTAGGCTTTGTGACTCTTGCTGGGTCAGTTCTGGCCTGGGGGGGGCGGGGCATGGGCACCAACTGCTAGCTTAAGTTCTGCCGTCTCTTGTCTCTGGCAGATGGCCCAAGACAAAGACTGCCAACAAAGCCCACAAGCTGCACTGAGAAGGGGTAGTTTAAAGGACTCCCTGCCTAGTTTTCAGAGGCAAGAAGATACCCACACACTTCCACTGAAGATGGGAACAGCAATGGCTCAGCACCTTTGGAAAAATTAATATATTTTTGGAAAAATATTTACACACTTCAGCTTGCAAAGCTATGTATTTACTGTCTGCAGTGACTGGTCACATTCCCATTTCCCCACCCAGAAATACCAGGTCTCAAACTGCACTGGAAAGAGCCCACGGAGCTTATAGCTACTTTCCAACCCCAGGAAACTTCAGGGCCACTTTGGATCTGGCACAGCTCTATTGCTTGGGGTTACCTCATTCATGGAGGGCAGGTTTACCAAGTGCACAGAGGGAGTGGAAGGAATTTCAGGCTTAGAATAAATCTTGAGACATTAAATCCTACCTTCTATCTAGTGGCATTGCAATGAGCTCAGAGGGATTTGGCCTCCGCATTGACGTTAGCAAGTCTAATGTTACTAACTAAACGTGGTATTTACACTGTGCCAGTCACTGTGGTATGCAAGCACTGGGTACAGGACAGAAAGCCCTGTTTGGAGGGATCGACTGATCCCTGGCTGAGCTTAGGTGGAGCTTCCTTTTCTATGGCTTTGCCTGCTGTTGGAAAAAGGCAGATCGCTGCTGTGACTGCTTAATTTCTTTCCCTAGGGAGGAATTCCAAACAGAGCGGGCAGGCAGCAGTAAAGAAAGCAATTTGGTCTGGACTTGGAGGTGTTGGAGTCTTAAGTTAGAAAGCTTCCCTCCGCTCCTAAGGATTGGCTGCCCATTGCTCCTTTCCATCTCTGCCCAGGAAGATATAATGAAGAGCAGGGCTGTGTTAGGGTCTTTGGATCTGATTGTATGAAGTTGCCAGCAAGCATCACAATCGTGTCAGCTGAACAGCAGGAAGTAGACAAAGCCATGGAAAGGGAGTGGAGCTGAATAGAATTTTAATGTATATATAAACCCCAAGCAGAGCCCCTGGGCTGATTTCACAGCCTCCCTTCCAGCCCTTGTTGATGCAATTTAGAGAGGGGGAGGCTGTGATTCCGGTCCCATCAGGCTTCCTACAGAGAAATCTAACCATTTGCAGTTGCAGTGTAAGCCAGCTTGACCACTGGGCCTGCTGGCCAGGGGCTTTGAATCCAGCCCTGCTGATTCCTTCTCATCCACTTACTCCATGTCAGTTGTGCTTTCCAGCCCAACCCAATAACTAATACTAGTTCCCAAAATATCAGCACATCTTGGGTGGATGCTTGCTTCCTTCCTCTTGTGCAGGTGTTAGACAGGGCGACAGTGTCACTAGCCCAGCCCCAGTCACCAGCTGGCTGCCCCACCATGCTCTACTCAGTTCAAGATTGGAAGCACAGCTCAGGAATTAAGAACTTGGTGTGGAGTTAGGGGTGTAACGAGGAGGTTTTGCAACCTGGGTAGCAGATCCATTCCTGCACTCCCCCTGAGTTGGTGCCCGGGGCAAAGAGATATCACTATAAATTTTAGTGCCCTGAGTGGAACTTGGGGGGGAAGCACTAATTTGTTAGAGCTGGAGCAGCCCCTGTGCTGTGCCCCCCACCGCACCCCCCCTGCCACAGAAACCTGCACATTACCCAGCTGTAAGAATCCTGCCCTGGGGAATCAAAGGCCCCTGATGTGTCCCTGCATCTGGCTTCTATGGCCGAGCAGTGTAGGAGTGCTCCTGGTTGGTTTCTAGGGCTAGGTGCCACTGGGCTGCTCCTGCACTGTCCTGGCACATGGTTCTTATAGCCAGGAGGTACAGGGCTTCTCCAGCTTGGCTCCTACAATAGGGGCAAAGATTCTGGGGGAGGGAGCATCATTTCAGTGACCTCCCCAACCACAACTCAGTGTCTGGGACTGGTGCCCCTCTTGCCTCCCCTGTCCCCAGTTACACTACTGCTGGGGCTGGTGCCTTCAATATGCACCCATAGTAGTTATGCTACTGTTTGGAGCTGCTAAAATGGACCCACCTGGATAGAAATAGGGGGTGAAGGGTAGGGAGGAAATCAGATGAAGGATAGTAATGATTAGATTAATTACAATTTTATTTCCAGAGAAACCATGACCAAAAGCAAGACAGACACCTGAGATGGTTCGCAAACCACATCAAATAAAAATAGGCGACTTGACCCAAGTCTAATACAATGAAATGATCAAACTCCAAAAGAGCCAATTTAAAAAGAGAGAGACAGCAACAGGATGCAAGAATCACATTCACATCCCCAGGGATGAGTGATTTGATCTATACAAGGCCTATAAGGTCTGCCTCATACTTACATCCAAGACTGCACCCTTCGTTGAAAAAAGAAAAGGATTATTTCCACATGTATATTATTCCCATTACCCCATCCCTCCACTTGGATACTGAGGAAGGAAACATTCTTGAACAAAAATGAGATTTTAAAAAAAGAAAAGAAAAGAAACCCACATCTCTGTGCTCTTTCTTCCCCAGCAGCAAAACAGCTGCTCATGCCATCAGTCCTTTCAGGTCACCTTCAGCCCTCCTGTTACAAGCACAGCTAAAGGGGCTGGCAGGGCAGATGCGCTAAGAGAAGGTCAGGTCATTTTCCATGTGGAAACAGATGCAACATTTTGGGGGTAGCAAAAAGGATGACAGGACAGGGACTGATTGTACAATATGATAGGTTGGCAGACAACTGTATGGTATACATGGGAGGATGGCAAATCCAGCCTGCAGCAGGAAAAGTGCAGGCTGTGGAAGGACAGGGAGGTATTTTTTTTTTAATCTTCTGCCTCTAAAATTAGACACTCAGAGCTTTAAATAAGAAGTTAGCCCACCCTTCTAGAAGGCAGGGGTGGAGCTTGCTGCAAGGGTCAGTGTCTCACACGCACACTTCCTTCAACCGTATTGCAAGACACTTCCATTGTCTTGAATGCAACCAGTTGTTTCACACCCACCTCACTCCAATCTATTCCTCTACAGAATGCCCAAGTGAAGCCTCAGCAACAATCCTGCAAGCTATCCTGAATGTCTCCATCATGCATTAGAGCACCTATGTGGAAAGCTCCAAGAAGAAGAGAGTTTAGAGATCAGCCCCTCCAGTGCAACAGAAGTTTAACTGGCCTGAAAGCATTTACTTTGTGGGAAGAATTTCTTTTAGGTCAGGGTGTCAGACTCATTTAGCACCCTGGGCTGGATCCAGACCCATGTTCAGCAAGCAGCATGGCAAGAGGCACTGGTTTTATCCCACTCCTCTCCTCCCTGTGGCTACCTGAGCTGCTATATACACAGGGAGCTGGGGACAAGGGGGCAGGGAGGAGGGGATTAATGCCACTTCTGCTTGCCCTACTGCTGAATTCCTAGCCCCTCCAGGACCTCTGTGAGACACTTGCATTGGCTGGATGAACTCTGCAGCTCGTATCTGACACCCTTGTCCTAGGCAGTATGAGCTCCTACTATAGCCCAAGAAATCTTTGCTGTTACTCAAAGTTGGCCTGCCCTGTTATTGCAGCATTGATCTAATACAGCAGCTGGGGCCTAGCCTCTCAGATCCACCCACATAAAGATTAGCCCTTCTCTGCTTGTAAAAAGTAGGTGCTCCCAAAACTCCAGGTGCCAAAGACTGTACTGTTTAGCTTCCTACATCCAGGAGGGCTTAATGTGCTAGGAAATAAAACTGCCAAGTCACATAGTTCTCCCTTCCTCTGCTCTGGATACAGACCTGCAGAGATACATTCCTTTGCTAGTGGCTCCTGTGTTACAGTCTGGCCCAAGTTTCTGTTGTGAAGCAAGATAAATGAGGGAGGCCAATTTATAAACTCCTTAGTGCTGATGACCTGGGAGGATGAGACCTGGTGAGCTAATCAAATCCAGGGCCTGCCTGTGTCCCTACCTTTTATTACTCAAGGGTGTTAGTTTTGTTTGATCATCCTGAGCTTCTCACAAAACACCGGGGACCAAGTAGAAAAATGTCACCTACTGCAGCATGGGGTCTATTCTTGGGCAGAGGTAGAGTTTTGGAATTGGCAAGTAGGTAGGCAGGGCTTGGAATTTCTTCAGGCATGCAAAAGGCAGGGTGAAGGAGGACTGATGACCAGCCAAGGCAAACCTGTTGTGGGACAGACACAACAGAGGGGACAGTGGGCAGCTGCAGGAAGAGTTTAGGTTTTGAAAAATAAAGCAAAGCAGTGTGAGGAGACAGACAGACGGTGCCTGCCTGGGTGAGAGGTGGTCTGGTCTCTCTCACTCACAGAAAGTGTGGTTGCACAGAGGATGAATCCCATTAACATCAATTTTGTAGAGCTTCTGATTGTTACCAGGATACTCCCACCCTCTTCACAAAGGGACTCTTCCTTTTCTCATCTGGACTTCAACTTTGCAAAACAGTCATGTGCACAGAGACACACATATCCCACTTGCCACTCAAACAGCAAATTAAACACCACAGCCCCATGCCAGCCAGGAGTCTTGGCTTCTGGTGCCTTCCAAGGTTTTAAATGGAAGTAGAAACTGTCCTATATGCTGTCAAGGGTTCACAGGCAGCCAGGGGACATTCAGGTAAGGCAGGGATTCTCTAGGAAACACCTGGGGCTTGACAATGGAGTATCCAGCAGAGACCAACAGGTTCTCTAAGCTGATGTGCCAAGCCGTTCTCTAATGGCACTGGGGTGGATGGATGCCACCGGCTTTCCACTTCTAAATGCAAGGATCTGTGCAGCCAAGAGAATGCGAAGTAGCCTGGCTCTGGTCTCCCAACAACCTTGCACAAGCAGATCAAGGAGCTGGAAACACCAAACGGGCTGGCAATGATCGCCACCTAGTGCCAGCACAGCCACATGGCAAGTGCCATGGCAAAAAGGGGCCACCACTCTCCAACATCACTGACTTAGAAAGGGAACCCTTGGTCCTTTGGCAATCTATCAGAAAAGGCACACAACAACCCTCCCCCCCAATCAATACAGCATTCCTGGGGTCTCTGCTTTAACACACAATTCCCCAGCACTCTAGGATTCCCCCCATGAAGTCCTTATTGTGTTGGGTATAGCAGTCTACCACCTGATACAGTTAAAATGGGGGAGAGGACTGGGATGGGGTGTGTGGCAGGAGCCAGGAATGCCATGTGGCACACAACAAATTTCAGTGACACTTTGATCTGGGCACCTCGGCAACTAGTAAGTGCTGCAGAGACAAGGGAATCTGCAGGACCTGCTCCCTCCAGGGCAGATGCTTTCTCCCCTTCCCTCCAGTTAGGGCACACTGGACAGAGCTTTGCAGCATCCAAAAATTCACAACTAATCAATGAAGGGGAAGTGGAACCTTCCGAACCTGCCCCACATTTCACGCTAGACCAAGTTTTTCAAAGATTGCACAAGCATCTAGAGGGCACCCTGGGCTATCCAGCATATTTAAGATTAACTATAATCCCTTTTCAGCAAGCAATAAGGCTGTGGACCTTCAGAACCTCAGAACTTCATGATCAGATGTCTCCGCAATGTGCTTTTGTTATCTTTCAGTTTACCATGCCACTAGTTGCTTTGGCCATTTCTCCACTCCATCTGAAGTCCCCCGAGCAAGACCAGAATCACTCAATGTTTTCTTTTAAATGGTGGAAATGGAAATGAAGGTTGCCTGGTAGCACAGAAGAGAGTTACAGTGAGTGGGGAGGACAAGTGGGCGAGATGGATCACCGATGTTCTGACAGATCCTTGACACTCTAATGGGGAGAGTCACAAGATCAAGAGTAAGAACTTCTGAAGGCAACAAAAGAGTGGAGGAAGCAAAAGTAAAGTTCTGAAGAAGAATGTGGTGTTTTCCAGTGCTTCCAGGAGCTTGGGAAGAGAGCAGGCCTTGGCATAGCAAGAGGCTCCAGATATGGACACTTCAACAGTGGAAGACAGAAGATGCACAATGTCACCACTCCTCAAGAGAAGCTGTCTTGAGACCAGGGGTGCTGTTGGGACAGTCACCAGGAAGGTTTTGCACAGCACCTTCTGTCAGGGAAGAGTTAGCTCTTTCCCATTCTACTTTCCTCCAACAGCTTCAGTCTGTTTTGATAATGTCCGAGTTTGCCTTCAAGAGGTACAGGCTGTCATCAACGAGGAAACTGCAACAACAATGGGATGAGTGTGAGCGGAGGTTAACAGAGGTGGGATAGTGTACATGTCTTTCCTGCAGCAAGTTTACCTTCTTTAAAGAACCATGTAATCAGTACAATATTTCGCATGCTATTTGCAGATTACAGGCTATACCTACCACACCAGGAAGTCATCTTCATGCTGGCAAAAACACTTGCCCGAGATATTCCCCCCACCTTCTCAGTGTGTCATAAGACTGATAGCAGCAGCTGTTGGCACAATAGCAAGGGAACCAGAAAGGACTGGGGGAAGGTTTGATTTGGGCTGTGGGAATGGGACAGGCCTTACACTGCCAGAAGAGACCAGGCTGGGCACTATGTCCAAATGCAGATCCTTGGAAGGGAAAACCTGCCTGGGTGACTAGCATGCCAATAAAAGGGCATCATTTGCCTAATATAGCTCCTACAATTCAGATCCCATCAGTTCATTAATATTAATGAACTTATGTGACATTCATGGTTCCAAGTCGTTGCTTGTGGGCTGATGCACTGCACCTTCAGGGCTCCCTGCAGTGTCACTTGCTTATGTCATGCTGATTGTTAGAAGCCTAGCCCCTGGGTGGACCACTGTGAAGACAGCTAGGCTCTAGAGGAATACAGCATAATAGTGGCACAGCATTACACACATCAAGGGAACCAGTATACTACTTGATGCCATGATAGAGTATCTGAATAGTATACCTATCAGCACGTTTCAGGGGTAGGGCAATGCTATCACCTCCCTGTTACTGATGGCATCCTGAGACATAGGAAGATTTAAATGACTTGTCCAAGGCCACACAAGAGTCAGGATTTTGGAAGGGCAGAACTGAACCTGGGATCTCCAGAATCCCAGATCAGAACCCTAGGGAGGATTTGGGGTAGTCACTCTCCCTTCAGTGGGGCTAGGTCTTAAGATCAGCCTCTCTAGCTGGCACTCCACATAGCTCAGACTGAAGAAGTCAGGGTTTCCTTGCCAAGATGCCAACCATATAAAGACAGCTCTGAACTGGCCATTCACTAGTGGTGGGGAAAGAGTCCTTCCAAGACTACTTCCCAAAGGCTTGGTCTTCCATGTAACAGGTGACCCAAGCCTGATCTGATGTGATCAGGGCACAGTTTGGCCACATAATAAGAGGGGTTGAGTTTCAGATCTCCTCACTGGAGCTTCTCCAGGGTTTAATCTTAAACAGGGCGCTGCTTGTTACATCACCACATGGTTTCTTCACCCAAATAACCTCCCAAGGTAAGAGAACAGTGTTTGCATGCACCAGGCTGACCTGTAGAAGAGGACGTTGACAGGAATGGTGCTGATGTGCCAGATGGCGTGTGCATCAAAGATCCAGAACAGGGGAGGGAAATCCAGGAGCTCAAGCAGCGCCAGAACCTGGAGAAGCAGCACCACCACCATGCACTTCCAGACGTAAGGGAGGTGCTGTTGGTTCCTGACACACCAGGCCAGCCACCAGAAGAGGTTGAGGAGGCCTGGAAGACAAGAGGATTATGGTGCAAGGGATCTTGCTTGGTGATGTGAAGTGGGATTAAGCTTCTGGGATGGGTGGGTGTCTACTGGTCAGAGGGAAGAAGGGGAAAAGACCCGTCAGCCCTTGGACTTCAGTCTCACTGTTACTTTGCTGCCTTAAGCAGTCAGGGGCTTGTGCCATTCTTGCCATGTAGGTCAGGGCTCTCAGAACTGGCCAATGCTTGCCCCAGTGGGCCCACGCTAGCATGAAGACCCGATCTCGCCTATCCCTTTTCAGAACCACTGAACCACTCCCCTTTGCCAGTCTAAGGAACAAAGGCCCAGACAAGGTTCAAATCTCTGCAAGCCCTGGAGATTATCTTGGTTTTTCCTCAACAGCATAGCTCACAACCCAGTACAAGCTTCCCTGAGAAGTGCCAAAGCCATGCAACCAGATACTCCAATTCCCCATCCTTCCTAAAGGGCAGTCACTACATCAGTCCTTCAGATGTCCAGGACTTCATTCCACAAAGATTTCCAGCCCTCCCAGTGTGCCTTTCCATTGCCATGTCCCTTCCTTATCTCCTCCACTGCAATCTGGTCCAACTGGATTTAGGTTGGCCCAAGAAAGAAGACTCCAGGACTCCTCCTCTGTTCCAGAGGTGACCTTGGGGCTCCTTCCACTGCTTTCCCTTCTCAAATCTGCCAAGGTAGCAAAGAAGAGGGGAAAAGGCAAGGTGAAAAAGTGATGTGGCCAAACTGCCCATGGGCCCTGCCAATCTTTAGCCCCTCAAGGCCATTTACAACTCATTCTGGGATTATTTGCCTTTTCTTGAACTGTTGGTGATGCTGTTTCTTGAACTGTTAGCGGAGAGTTTCTTCAGGTATTTCTCTGAGGCCATATGGGCTACAAACTACATTTTGAGGGGTTTTTAAGGAAAACTGAGACTCCCCAAAACCGACAGGAGTAAACACCAGAGATCATGGAGTAAAGATGAGAGGGAAAGCAAATGACTCAACCATTGCCAGTAAAGTCAGTGGCAGAGGTAGGAATAGAACTTGGGTGTCCCGACTCTCAGTCCTGCTGCTGCAACTGCTGAGAGCTCAGCTGTGCTATTAAGTGTTTAGGCTGCTACTAATTGGCTGAACAGCAGTGGCATGGACAGGCACCACGGGATGCAGAAGGTGCAGTTTTCTGTTAACTCCGTGCAGGGGGCAGATGGCATAGTACAGTGTCAGTGCTGGGCTGAGAATCAGCTGTAACATGACACCCCTTCTGCTGGAAAGGACAGTGGTAAATGTATTCTATCCCTTCAATTTTGGCTCCTCTTTCTTCTAGCACAGGGGTCAGCACCCTTTTACAGAGGTGAGCCAGCTGCTTGGAACCTAGCTGCTGCTTTGGGCCACCACTTCCGTCCATAGTACACGAGCCACTTTCTGCCACTGCCTCTAGTATCTGTCCCCAGTGGCAGTGGGGAGGCAGAGATGCTAAACAACACCTGCTAGGCAGGGGGAGGACAGGAAGAGAACAGAGCGGGGTGCTGTGGAAGGAATCAGTGACCTGGTGTGGGTGGAAGAGATGAGGCATAAGTTGAGTTGAGATTTGTGCCACTGATCCCCCTTGCCACTGAGGGCTGGATCCCATCACTCTACATGCCAATTTGGCCCACTGGCTATAGGTTGCCAACCCCTCTCCCAGTCCATTATAGATCCTGGATCTTCCATGGACATGCTCATGGAGACCTAAAATAGACCCAAGTCCTGTTTGTAGGGCTAGCATCCAACTGCAACCAGGTTTGAAGCCCAGGCACATTTACATTAACCCTGAGGTCCCTTCACAGAGAAATGAGACCTCCCCAGAAGGAAGAGGACTGTGGACACAGCCACTGTCTATTCTCTGCTGGGCCTTACCTATCACCACATTCACAGCCATGTTGTAGCCGTAGTCAAAGCGCACAAGTGTCAGGTATGCGACGTGACAGGCCAGGAACAGGATAAGGAAACCCCCAAAGGCATTTGCAAAAGCTGGACGCTTCAGCCCCAGAGTCCTACAGTGGAAACCGAGAAGATGCAGAGAAGCACTTGAGCACCAGCGGGGTCACACGACCCCTTATGATCCACTAACAACATGGTCCTGACTCCTGCAACCTTCTCTTGTACTTGTCACCCCAAGAGATGCAGGTAGGATCATAAAGATGACAGTGAAATGCTCCCATACAACATACACGAGGGGACTGAGTCCCTGAGCTCAAAGGCCCTTCTGCCTCTTTGGGCATCTCCTACTTTGCTTTCTGGCCCTGGTTATACAAAGGTTTATCAGCACTGGGATCAATGCCAACGCTTGATTCATGAGCTATACAGCAACTAGGGACTTTGGCCTGTGACTGCCACTACAGCAGCCAGAAGCCCCAAGCTTTGGGACCATGAGCAGCCACCTTTCAACAAAGCTTACACCTAACTGACACTCAGAGATGTGCCATTTCTGCTCCTGGAGCCACTGGGGCTAATCCTAGAGGCAACATATGATAGCTCACTCCTAGTTCTGCTTTCGCCTCCTGAATATTAACTGGCATGGTTAATGGGGTTGAACAGAGTCCCTCCCTCTCCTGCAGCACAAGAAGTTATATTTTGCTCTTTGAGTCAATAAAGCAGGAGACATACTCTCAAGGAAGAGAGCAGAGTAACAAAGGTCACTAGGCTATCCAAGCTTATCGTGGAAGGGCTCCAAACCAAACTGCACCTGTGGAGGACAAAGCACACCCAGCATCTGAGACTCACCTGACACAGCACAGGTAGATGGAGTGCAGGATAACAGCTGAAGCGCAGAAGTAGTCCATTTTCTGTGAGGGGGAGGAAGGTGGAGAGAACAAAAGGCCTGATTAGATAGTTGAGAGAAGGGTGGCAATGAAACTGAGGCAGGGATACCACAGACCAAGGGCAGGGCAGGGAGACTGGTACACTCTAAGGGCTGAGTTGCAGAAACAGAATATCAATCTCTTTAAGCCTAGGGGTTTGGGAGGCCAAGAAACAGTAGCCAGATTTCCAAAAGCTTTGTCTTAAGCCTTACTCAGGATCCACTGGGAGTTTCGTCTGGGTTCAAGAACCCCCTCCATTTGGCTCACAATGACTATAAATGCGCCATGCAGCTGAGAGTGCATTTACTGGCAATTGCAGCATGGATTTTCACTGCTATCAGGCCCCTGAGTGTCCAGATAAAAGTTGGTAGTCTGGTTTCTTAATGCAGCAAAGCACATTGATAAGCTGAAGACAACAGGACCATTCAGATGCTTGAACTTGAACACATACGCTCCTGCCTTGGAGAAAGTGGACCCTGGCTGACAGGACAGTCAGAGTAGGGAGAATAACCTGAATGAATTCAGCATGGAGTCAATTTTTAGGGTCTCCCACAGGCCCCACACCCCCTGCCAAATTTGTGAGGTTGTATTATTTGTTCACTAGCATTTAGTCGCCAGTCCTGGATCACAGCTGCACATGCCAGCTGTGCAAGAACACAGCAAAGAGTTCTGCCCCAGATAGCTCACGGACTAAGTAGAAAGCAAGAACCAAATAGGTACATGGCAAGTGTGACCTGCTTTGCACTTACCATGTTCTAGGTTTCTTTCTTTCCCCTGTGAGAACACTGCACAAGCAAGAGGCACTAATGCCCAGGTGGATTCTCAGCCTTGTTAGAAATACATTTTCCACATCAGACAGTATCCTTATAGTCCCTTTTTGCAGTCCCTAGTTAAGTCAGCAGCACAGGATCTCTCAGAACAGGATGAAAGCAAGGCAGATCTTTCCTTGGCTTGTAGATTTCAGGAGAGGAGAAGGAGACCTCACTGCTAGACTCTGCTGCCTGGACATGCAGTCATCTTATGGTGGGATCCCACTTACCTCAGTTACATCAGTGTCCTTTGTATGGAAGATTGTAGACCACACCCAGGCATTTAGTGAAACCTAAGAGACGGACACAGACAATTAGATGTTCTGCATGAGACAGGTCTCTTGCTTGAAAGGGTTTACAGTCAGAGATAAACACAGGGAGATAGGAAACATTCAGCAGTACACAAAAAGTGAAAACTTGGAAGAGGGCTTTTTAAGAACTCTTTCATTAGGAAGTTAATACACCATTTGTCTGCAAATAATGCTTAATAGTCAAGATCACCTTCTGTTCTCATTTAAACAGACATGCAGCTCCACTGACCCCAACCAGAGCTCATCCAAGGAAGAAGGGCATAACACACCCCTCAGTCCTCTTCCTTTGTCAGGAGGGATTGATTACTCAAAACCCTGCAGCTGTATAGAGCTGAAAAGTGTCTCCTGGCCTTTAGCATTTGACTTGATAGGTCAAAACCCCACCTAGTAATTCCTGCACTGAACCCAGGATATGTAGCTGAGCCACAATTGTGCAAAAAGTCCTAAACCACTTATGTCCCAGAGCCTTGGACTTATTTCTGTCCCCAAGTGCATTTGGGAATTATACTTTAAGTGTATTTTGCTTGATTTGGGGGGGATTTTAAAA
The DNA here is from genome assembly GCF_001723895.1 of Crocodylus porosus. Lineage (NCBI taxonomy): Eukaryota > Metazoa > Chordata > Crocodylia > Crocodylidae > Crocodylus > Crocodylus porosus. The sequence goes on from NW_017728944.1 coordinate 1,822,765, forward strand.
ATACTAACAATATAGAACACATGTGGAATGTAGACCACAAGGGACATTTACTCCCATTCTATTCACCCAGCTGCTGATTATAACCCCTGCTTCACCAGAGTGCTGTGAAGATCAATCAGTTCTTACAGAATGCTTTATGAGCCTAGAGCAGTTGTTCTCAACTTTTTTTTGTACCAGGACCCATTTGTAAACATAGGTGGCCACTCTGACACAGTGCCCCTCACTCCTGACCTGCTGCCCCCACCCCCAAGCCCCCAGTGTGTAGGGCAGCACGGTGTGTCTGTGTGTGGGGGGGTGACAATCACCCCTTGCAGGCTGGAACTCTGCCAGCCTGCAAGGGAGAAGCCATGTTTTCCCATATTGTTCTCCTTTAAAGGAGAATCCATTTATAAAGTTTGTTGATCCATTTTTTTTAAATTTAAAGTACATGACCATGACCCTTTCATATATTCTTGTCACTTCTGAGTCATGACCCAAAGGTTGAGAAATGCTGGCCTAGAGCAAACAGCACTGCACTAGAAGTAAACATGTTACTATTGGAGATCAGGGTTCCACCCCTCTGATACACAACTGATAGGTGTTTTCACCCATTTATTTCCTTCTTCAGCAATACAGGTGATCTCAAACCTTGATGAAGGCAAAGCAGATCTCTCCTTAGCTGCAGTCCTTGTCACATAGGGTCTTTAAACACAGGGATAGGAGATCAATATATATCCCCTGCTTCTGGCTTCACAGGCCCTCCTCTGCCCACCTAAATAATGCTCTTGGGGGTCTTTTGAAAAAAAACGTTTCAGCACAGCTCACACGGAAACTTCAGCAACAGCAGCTATAACCAGCTTTTCTTATTTTATCTGAGTGTAAACTAAAAGGAGCTCAGCCTCTGATTAGGGAAAATAAGCCACAGAGGCAAAGCAAACGACCCTAAACCAGTGGTTCTCAACTACCTGCAGCAGCCAGGAAAAACTGTCCTGTGCACTCCCCCTGTGTTAGGTCTCTCTATTCAGCCTCAAGCAGGTAGCAAAGCTGCCTCCTCCCTCGCTGCTCTTTCTCTGTGTCTTTCCCCCACTATGCTCCTCTCAGAAATAAGCATGGGAACTGTTTTGTCCATTTCTGTTTCCAGGAGGAGTGTTGCAGGCTCTATATCAGAAAGAGCAGCACAGCATGAGGGAGCACCTGCCTGCTCTAGGCAGATCAGACAGCTCTTACGTGGGAGGAGTGCACATGTGGCACAGCCATATGAGGCAGTTTCATCACAGTTTCACAGCCCTTCCGAGCAGCAGAACCTAAGCAGCACTCAGGTAAGCTGAGGCAACTAACAACAGCAGTTCTCAGCCAGAGGTGCCACCACATTCAGAGAAGGGGGGTGGTAGGGTACCTTGACTCTGAAGATTGAGAACCACTGACCCAAAACTAATCAAATGCAGCCACTTCCAGAGCTGAGGGAAGAGTCCTGAAGTGCCTTTGATTACTGGATCAAGAACATGCTCCTAAGGACCACCAACAGCAGCTCTGAATTTTGGAGTAAAACTGATCATCAGGAAACAGACACAGCCTGAAACTAACCAAACACGGAGAACCCCAGAAAAGAATTCAAGCCTCCTAACAGATCAGGACACAGTTTGAACAGAATCTGTAATGGATACAAAGAGTGTTCTGTGCAAATCTAAGCCAGGGTGAAGCAGCCAGGAGTTTCTGTATTTTTAATAATACAACTGAAGAAAACTGCTCAGCTTATTTATCTCCCTGTTGCCAAGGACACACAGCTACCAAGAGTTCAGAGTTCTCAGACACTAAGGGTTTTTAGACAGACTTATTATATCTTATCAAATGAGACAATGTAATGGTTGCATAGTAGCAGCTTCCATCTGCAAGCTTCAATAGCAGGACAAGTATAACAGCAACAAAAAAATCACTCTAAATCCTGTCACATTCAGAATCAATGTTTAGTTATGGTGATTTTGCTTCCTTGTATCACTAAGGAAGTATGAAGATGAAAACAGTTACATGCAAGAATCCAGTGGAAAGCAACAAAATGATTAGAAGTCTGGGAAACATGACTTAATGAAGGACAGTTGGAAGAACTGAGATTTAGTCTGGGGAAGATGTGTGTGTGTGT
>NW_017728944.1:1825657-1832700 GCF_001723895.1 Crocodylus porosus
GGCAGCAGGGAACAGGGATGTGCAGGTTTTCATGATCAGCTGTTTATTTAAAATCCCCTTGGGATAGAGGAGCCTTCCTAGTTCAACATCAACAGCACCTGCTATTATGGCTTCAGCACAGGGGAAATGCTTTGATGAAGTGCATGGTTAAGAGTTGCCAGATTGCGACAGGGCTTCTGTAGATGGCCTTTTTATATGCAAGCCTCCTATCCCAGTACTCAGTGGCTCTCTGCATGTCTTCCCACTCCCTGAGAACCAGGTTATACCAAGTGGTCTGACTATGAATTAGTGTTAAAACAGGGGTGCTCAACCCCCAGCCCACAGGCCAGATTTGTCCCACAGGACTTCCCAGAGGTCCAAAAATTTGGCAGAGAGGAGAGCAGTGGCAGTGTTAATCGCTGCTCCCAAGTTTCCAGACCCATAGGGTGACCTGCAGGCTGCAGAACATGGCCCTAAACACTAGACTGGATCCCACGCTGCCCACCCCCACATGTCCAATTTTGTCTGCAGACCAGCCCTGCTCCACTCATCTGGACCGCAGAGCCAAAAGGTTGAGAAGCACTGTATTAAAACATGTATTAGAGAACTCAGTCTTCCTCTGCACAGAGACTGGGGGTATGAGGTCAGGATTAACTTGGTGAGGGACACCAACAGGAATTATAGACACAAGAACTGGCAGCCTGAATTAGAGGCAAGGTCCAACTTTGCCCAGGACCCTCTCCCATGGCAACTGTACCACATGCTTTGAATAAAAAGACAACAAAGAGCTGTAGGTGTGGAATAATCTAGCCCTCCCTAGAAGGTCTCATCCTGATCTCTAGCAGTTCTGGGTGGACTTAAACATAAGGCAACCCTCATCCACGCTATCAAGAGACGTGATTTTTCCACTTTAATCAGCACCGATGGGGTCCCACTGGGAGTACTGTGTCCAGTTTTGGGTCCCTCACTTGAAGGAGGATGTGGACAATTTGAAGAGAGTCCAACATGATGTGAAGACTTCAGCTTTTTCGACAACAGGCGGATGTTCTTGGGAGGAGGGGTGGTATCAAGAGCTGGGATCCAGCTGACAAGCACAGGAAACAGCATCTTTGGTCATCATAAAAGGGGCTTTAAACTAGGTTTCACAGGGGATGGTGATCAAAACCTTCCAGCAACACAGCATGCAGTGCAGAGGGGAAAGGACTTGAAGGAACTCAACTCTGGGAAAGGTCCAGAGAGCTACAGGACCTGCAACAAGTGGCACAAAAGGTAGCAAGGAGGTCAAAATGCAAAATATATCTGATGCATATATAAAAATGTGAGCAGTAGGGGGACTAAACAAGATGAGTTGGAAGCTACAGTGTGAAAAGAACTATGATCTGACTGGCATCACTGAAACCTGGTGGGACAGTTCTTATGACTGGAACATGAACTTTGAGGGTTGCACTCTGTTTCGGAAAGACAGGGTTGGAACAGGGTGGTATTGCCTTGTTTGTCAAAAAACACATACACTTGTTGCCTCACAAAAAATTAATCCCTATTAGGTATCTGGCAGCTTATCTAGACAAGGAAGGGGGTAAGCTGAAGGAAGAGATAACAAGATAGACAGAGAGCTTTTGTTGGGTTTGAATCAATTCAAGTCAGCAGGGCTGGATAAGCTTCATTCCAGGGTCCTGAAGAAACTGAGGGGAGGTCTTGGAGGTCTTTTGGCAACGATCTTCATGAAGTCATGGAAGACAGGCTAAGTACCAGAGGACTGGAAAAGGGCCAATGTAGTGCCTGTCTTTAAAAAAAGGCAAAAAAGAGGACCCAGGGAGCTACACACTGGTTGGCCTCACTTCACTTCAACACGTGCAGCATATTGTAAAGAAAGCCACTTACAAACATCTGGAGGAGGAAAAGCTGATCAACAAGCAGCCAGCAGGAATTAATGAAAAACAAATTGTGTCCAACAAACGCCAACTCCTTCTTTGACAAAGTAACTACTTGGGTGGATGAAGGGAATGCTGTGGATATAGTGTATCTTGCCTTCAACAAGGGTTTTAACAAGGTGCAGCCCGACATTCTCAGACAAATTGGAGAAGTGTGAGCTGAATAAACCTACTACAAAGTGGATAACTGGTTCGGTAGCTGTAAGCAAGGGGTAATTATTAACAGGTACATGTCAGAATGGCAGGAGGTTTTGAGTGGAGTCCCATAGGGGTCCATCCTGGGCCCAGTGTTGTTTGTGTTTATTAACGATTTAGATGCCGGCATAGAAGCTTCTTGAGCAAGTTTGCAGACAACATGAAACTGGGAGGGACTGTGAACAAGCTGGAGGATGCAAGCACAATTCAGAAGGATTGTAACATTGGAAACTTGGGCTAGAGCTAATAGGATGAAGTTCAACGCAGACAAGTGGAAAGTGCTGCACCTTGGAAGGATGAATCAAAAACACAAATACAAAATGGGGGACATCTGGCTGGACAGTGGCTTTATGGAAAAGGACTTGGGAATCTTGGTAGACCAGAGACTCAAGAGGAGCCTGCTGCATGATGCAGCCACACAAAAGGCAAATGCAGTTTTGGGCTGCATCAACAGAAGCATTAGGTGCAAGGCACAGGAGACAGTGCCACTACTTGGCACTGGTCAGGCCTCATCTGGAGTACTGTGTGCAGTTCTGGGTTCCACATTTTAAAAAGGACATGGAAAAGCTAGAGAGGATCCAGACGTGGGCAACAAAGATTATCAAGAAATTGGAAAGCAAATCATACAAGGAGTGGCCGAAGGAGCTGGGAACATTCAGAAAAAGCGCTTAAGAGGGAACATGACCGCAGTCTTCAAATACTTGAAGAACTGCCATAAAGAGAGGGGAAAACACCTTCTGTCTTAATACAGAAAGCAGGACTCACACCTACGGCCTGAAGTTGCAAAATAAATTTAGATTGGATATCTAGAAAAAACTTCACTGTGAGAATAGTGGGGTAATAGAATAGATTGCCTATGGAATTTGTGACTCTCCATCGCTAGAGGTGTTCAAGCAGGTTAGATAGCTACTGGTTGGGGATAAGCTAGATGTAGCTATGCCTATTGGCCATTTCCCATGCTTCTCAGCTTTGCTGGTTGCTTTTGCTCCCCCCCTCCTCCCACTTTTTTTTTTTTTGCTTTATGTGTCAGGGTGTTTTTAAGCCTCCCCAGAGGCGTTGGATGTTGGCAACAGCTAAGGGTGGGGACTTCAACTGGGGTGTGCTAGGAGCAAAGCTGAAAGTTCCTGAAAGTTGCCTCTCTGTTCAGAGTCAGACTGATCACCATATTTGGGGCCAGAAAGAAATGTTGCCCTATGGTCAAAATGGTATGGACTTGTAGAGGGTTTTGCCTTCCTCTGTAGCAGGGCGTGTGTGTGGCCCTCTACCTGGGACCTCTTGACCTTATATTAACAACATTTTATAGAAGGAGGACATTGGCTGTTGTGATTCCATGCTTTGCCTATGGCACATTTGCGTGTTAGGTCTATGTTACACCAAAACTGACAGTAGTTTTATAGAGAGTTTAGATTATGGTTGTATGGGATGGTTTGGACAGGAATGATCCTGCCTCAGGCGGGGGGTTGGACTACATGACCTTTGGAGGTCCCTTCCAGCCCTAGTTCTCCAATTCTGTAACACAGAGCAACAATAATGATCAGGGGGGCCTGGGAGACAAGTCCTATGAGGGAAGGCTGAAAGAACTATGGTTATTTAGTCTCAAGAAGAGCAGGTAGCATTGGGATTTGATAAGTCTTCAGATACCTGCAGGGTGATTATAGAGAGGTTGCAAATGGGCTTTTCTCTGTGGTCATGGAGGACAGGACTAAGACCAATGGCCTCAAGCTGCAGAAGAGGAAGCTTCCTCTTTTGCAGAAAGGTCAAGTATAAAGTTGGTCAAGTATTGAAACAATCTACCTAGAGAAGTTGTGGATTTTCCATCCCTAGAAGTTTTCAAGTGCAGATTAGACAGACACTTGGCTGGAATGGTTTAGTCAGGGACGACCCTACCTTGAGCAGGGGCAGCACTAAATGATTTTGTGAGATCCCTTCCAGCCCTGCTTTCCTATGATCCGTACACAGATGTGTCCTTGTGTAGAAGAGGCCAAGAGAAAATGCTTTCCTATGGACTAGTGCTTTTGCTACTGGACGGAGAATGCTGCCTCAGAACACCAGCTTGCTTTACATAGATACTGGACAACCCTGCACCTAGTGCCAGTCCCTATGGACCAGTCCTAGAGAGTTAAAAGCACCTGGCAGCCCAAAGGACTAGAACCCTAAAGCATGAATCTAATAATGCCCCAAAGATGAACCATAACTCATGCTTCAGAGCTTAATGACTAATTTTAAGTGTCAGAAAGGGAATCTCTCCAGCATGTACAAGAGTCTGAGATAAGCCAGAAAGAGAATTTCCACCTTCTTTTGACACAGGCATTGTCTGGAGGGAGAACAAGAAACACTGCAATAAACACTGAACTCATAGCTGGACCCTCACAGAAGCATAACATGGGCCTCTACTGCTCAGGACTTAGCATAAGCTTGCTAGAGAAAGTCAAAGAGGATGTCAGGAAGGAGGCATGCAAGAAGGCAAAAGGGGTTAAAGGAAGGGGATGAAGCACCTACAGTGCCAGCTGGCAAATGGATGCAGAATAAAGGGGAAGGGGAAAAAAAGCCGCTTTCTGCCAGGCTAAGAGTAATAAATTGCATTTTAGAGCAGGAGGAAAGGCAAGCCAATAGCTAAACTGATGCCACCAGGAAGCAAAACAATGTAATTAGCCAAAGATTGCTACTATTGAGTAGCACAGTGTTGAAATCCAGAGGAGCAAAGTACTCTCATGTTGCAGCAGACAAAAAGCAAGGGAGATCTGGGGCAGGTGAGAAAAACTATTCATTTAGCTGATGCTCACCCCAGCACAGAATCCAGAAGAATTTGGCAGGGCTAGATTAAAATTAGACCAGCTTTCAAGCTGAAACCAGAATGCCACCCATGCCTCTCATTGTCCCTGGGGGAGAAGCTGGGATGCTATTCTAGTCTCCCGCTAAGCAACATGGTAATCCAGCCCCCACAGTTAAGCCCCTTCTGCATTTCTAGGATGCTGCAATACAAGAAACGAGTGAGGCAAGTTAATCCGCTGCATCAAAATAGCATTGCACAACTCAGACAGAGGGCTGTTCTCTCACACACACAGCCAGCTATTCATTGCTAACTCTGGAGTAGTGTCATTCACCCTGTCCATACTGGGCATTGGGGGAACAATAAACAAAGGGAATTCGTGATCTTTTCTGGGTAAAGTGGAAGGTTATGTTTCCATGTGTACTCAAGGAAAATCCAATTAGCTCACTGCCCATCCACCTATTGGGGCAACCGGACTCAAAATTATTTCTTCTAATCCAGAATCACCTCGTAAAAGCAGCTGCATTTCGGGTGAAAGACAAAGAGATGAGGCTTGCTGCCATCTTACAGGACCTCATCAGCAAGTCCATAATATAGATGCAAGATTTCTTACAATAGACTAAATCAGGGTGATGAATCTCTGGAACAACCCACCAAGGCAGGAACAGATTCTCTACCTCTTGCAGTCTCAGTATCAGAGCTAGATGCTTTTCTGAAGAAGTGCTCTAGTCAAACAAACAAAATTAGCAGGTTCAATCCAGGGCAACTGGAAAAGTCATTGGATCATAAGAAAGTAAGGCTGGAAGGAACCTCCTGAGGTTGCCTAGTCCAGCCTCCAGCTCAAGGCAGGATCATCCCTGACTAAGGAATCCCAGCTAAGTGTCTGTCCAACCTGCTCTTGAGCATTTCCAGAGATGGTGAATCCACCACTTCTCTATGTAGCCGTTTCAAATACCCGACCACCCTTGTAGTCAAAGAATTCTTCTTAATCTCCAACCTACATTTCCTGTGCTACAGCTTGAAGCCATTGCTACTAAGGTCCTAATCCCTTACAGAGATGGAGTGGAAAAAAACCCCCAATTTCCCTCCCCCCTGTAATCACCCTTAAGGTATTTGAAGACATATCAAATCCCTCCCCTCAACCAGTCTGCTCACAGCCCTAGGTCTTTCATCCTTTCCTCCAAAGTCTTGCTTCCCAGGCTTCTAAACCATTGTTGTTGCTCTCTGCTGGACTTTCCAATCTGTCCTCATCTTTCTTGAAGCATGGGACCCAAAACTGGACACAGTACTCCAGGTGAGGCCTCACCAATGACAGTCTTAGGGTTCATGTTAGATAGGTCAGACGAGATCCTTCTAGACTCAAGAAAAAAAAATCTGAGTCCTTGGAGCAATTTGCAGTGCTGGCTGGCAGAGTCAGAACAAACACCCTCCACACATCCCTTGTATGACGATGATGAATTTGAGGGCTATACACCCCTCCTCACAAACATATCTGGTTTTCTCTGACCTTAACTGACTGTTAGAGAGTGGGACTGTGAAGGGTCCTTTCCGCAAGGCTCTTCATGATTTGGCTGCTTGACTGCAACTGTTATACAGTTAAGCCTCTTCACAGCAGTCACTTTATTCTAAGCCACAAGCCCCATTAGAACTGAGCACACATTAGAACAAGTCAAGATTCTTTCCCTGTCCCCCATACACTGGGCACCTCTAGATCCAAGTTCTAGAAGCAGGGCCACCACCTAGATCCCTCATAACATATTCTGACCACCCTCTCACTGGGCATGGTTTATTTGCTCCATCCTCACTGGGTGGAATTTGTTATGCTGAATAATACTACCAAAGGCTCAAATCTGGTTCCTGACCCTGCAGAAACTCACCTGGCAGGTAAACAGTTGAACAACAGACAGAGGCCTTTGCCTATTCTCTTGGCCAATTTATTTAGCAAAATGCTGAGAACAGCATATATCTCAGACCAGGCTAGATCATAAGCCCGAGTACCTGGGAGCTATGGAAGATTCTCAGCTCAGTCTGCAGACAGCTCCACCCCCAAGTATGGTCCTAATCCTGATCCCACCCAGGCAAAGACCCTTTTGAATTCAATGGGACTTTGCACAGCTGAGGGAGATTTGTCCAGGCTGGGAAACTGGCTCCGTGGTCGGACCCAGAGG